>NC_142882.1:40371893-40674924 GCF_051225735.1 Oryctolagus cuniculus
GTATGTCCTTCAAGTTCTTAAGGAACACGAAGCCAGCAAGTTGATTCCTTCCAGAATTAAGGTGGGTAATCTCCTTGTGCCACCATTTCTTGCTTAGTCATTTATCTCTGGTTTTCATCCAGTTTTTATTTACTCTAGTACTTATTCATTTATTGATTAGAATCTTTCAGCCTGAAATTATATTGACCTTGGCTTTTCCTTTTAATTCTGTCTTAGCTTCTTGGAGTCAGTTTAACTCTATGTCTGTGAAACCAGCTTCACACATTTTCCTGGTTTTAGTCTGGCTACACCTGGTCCTAGGGCCAGAGGATGAGCCGTATCCAGCAACACTATTGTAGAAAAGAGGATCTTTAACGAGAAAGGTTCTAATGCCAAACAGATAATTTATACATCCTTCAAGTTCAAAAATATTCATAGCAGATGGTCAAAATTTTCATGGCTACCCAGATATGAGTTCTAGCTATACAAACTATCTGGTTAGTCTGTAGGCAGCAAGGCACCTTATTAAACTTGGAACTAAAGCAAGATGATCAAATAGATTGTCCTAGGCATAATCTGACTAGTTATGTAATGTTCATTAAGCATGTATACTAATTAAGAACCAGAAAATCATAAAATTAATTTGTAAACATTATAAGTTCATGAATGATAATACTTTAAAAAGTTCTTGGTAAATGGAATAAAATGTAGTAATTTTGTGAAAAAAATTAAAATCCATGTGTTTTTTTCATAATAAGCATCTTCCATTGACTTTGTGAAGACCACCTCATATGTATGGATTTTTCTGCACAAAAATTAATATCTTTTAATTCTTTTTTTTCTGTGAACTTTTTTTTATTTGACAGGTAGAGTTGGAGAGAGAGAGAGAGAGAGAGAGAGAGAGAGAGAAAGGTCTTCCTTCCGTTGGTTCACTCTCCAAATTGGCCTCTACTGCCAGTGCTGCGCCAATCCGAAGCCAGGAGCCAGGTGCTTCCTCCTGGTCTCCCATACGGGTGAAGGGCCCAAACACTTGGGCCATCCTCCACTGCTGTCCCGGAAAACAGAGAGCTGGACTGGAAGAGGAGCAACCGGGACAAGAACCCGGCTCCCATATGGGATGCCGGCACTGCAGGCGGAGGATTAACCAAGTGAGCCACGGCCAGCTCCCTCTGTGAACATTTTGAAGTACTCTCATACTTGATGTGTCAGTAGAATCCACCAAAACAGAAGCTAATTAAAAGTTGGCAATTTGGGGCTGGCATTGTAGCATAGAAGGGTAAGCCTCCATCTGCATGCATTGCCAGCATCCCATGTGGGTACCAGTTTGAGTCCAGGCTATTCCACTTCTGATCCAGCTCCCTGATGATGTGCCTGGAAAATCAGTGGAAGATGGCCCAACTCATATGGGAGACCTGGAGGAAACTCTTGGCTCCTGCCTTTGGCTTGACCCATCTCCTGCTTTTGTGGCCATTTGTGGAGTGAACCAGGGGATGGAAGATTTCTCTCTCTCTCTCTCTCTTTTGTGAAATGAACTTCAATTTAGAATAAAATATGTCTGAGTTTATCTTAGCTATATGCAGTGTGGTTACGGAGATGGAGATTTGATTTTATAGTCCATACATTCAAATTGGCCTGTCTATTGTAGTCCTGTATCAAGCATCACCAGTAGTGGATAGAATGGGTGTTCCTTCTAGATGACTCTGAATTTCCCTTCTGGGTCCAAGTGCCCATTTCCAAAGTTCTGTGCTAACAGTTTTGTCACCAACAACTCAGCTGTCACCTGTAGCCCTTCTCCAAGACTTTCTTTGGGTTACTAAGCAGCTTTTCTCAGCAGTTGGTGCACAGGATTGCTGGAAATACCTGAGAGTTCACCCCTGCCAGGGCTGACCAGGCCAATGCACATTTGTGCAAAAGCCCAGGTCCAAAATGGAACTAGCTCTGCAGATTCCTACCACAGACACAATAAGGAAATCATTCTAAGATGCACACATTTCCCATTTCTTACATGTCTGGAGTGGGCTGCAACTTAGAACTGATTTGTCATATTTTAAGTAGTAGTGTCTTGGATGTCTCTGACTATTGATTGGGAATTATAGTCAGTGAAATTAGTGACTAGAAAAGAGAAAATAAAACTTTTGGAAAACAGGAAAGGGTTTATGGAAGAATTAGCATCTATGCTGGTCACATGTGGAAGTGTCAGACCACAGTTCTCATTCTTTTGTAGGTATACTATCTGGAAATTAAGGCCACTCATAGTCTAGGGAGGAAGTCAAAGAGAGGAAGCTGATTTTCATTGTGCTCCACATGTGTCCAGCACTGAACTAGGTTCTCGGCCTCAAGTAACTCTTTGGTTCTCCTGGTAATCTTGTAGGCCAGGAGGTGACATAATTAGAAAGAAATTTTCTGGAGAAGACAGCCATATTGACCTGAGTCACACGCCTGGGAATCATTGCACTGACTGCATCAGAATGACCTTACCGTCCTCTGCTTTAGATAAGGTCTGGTCTCCTCGCAGCTAAATCCCCAGATTAGGCAGGAAAGACACTAGTGTTTGGAGCAGGCAGATTTTGGTTCTAGACCAGGCTGTTTAATTTCACAGCTATATGATGCTGAACAAATTACTTAATGCTTAAATATCATTTTAAAAGAACTCTATCTCCAGAGGTATACAGTGTAATATTTGCACACATGAGAACACTTCAAAATATTCAGAGAAGATGGAACTAAAATATATGTTTATTTTGGTGCAAAGCATTTTTGATACCTATGTGTATGAGAACTTTCCAAAAATTCATTAAAATGCATATTATGAAAAACTACTCATGGATTTCAAAAATTGCTTATACCAAAGAACATCATTTATTCCAATGTCTATGAATTTTTGCTTTATCTTTCTTCCCCTTTCATTATCTATTTTCATTGTAAAGTATGTTTTCCTAAATAACAGCAAGGTAACTGATGCCAAGAGAACAAACTCAGGGATTTGGGGAGCAATGGTCAAGTCCAGGGCCATAGTCTACCCTAGGCTACAAGATCATCCTCATTCAGCCACTGGAGAACCAATGGTCAATAGAATTGAACTCTCTAAGTTTGGCCTCTTATATCCATGGCCAGAACTGATGTGAAGTGAGACAGAATCTATAGCTTGGAGTTAGTATTGGGAAATGAAATAGTAGGGAGGTAAGCCCTTTAATCTGTTGGTCACATCATATTCTATTTTTATTAAATCCAATATTGATTTTCCCCTGTCAAATGGTGTTTAATCATAATTTATGTTTTATTTTTATGTACCTATAACTGTCAAATGGAGCTACTTATCAGCATAAAATAGCCAATGGTATCACTTTAGTTGATACAGTTGACCTGTCTTATTTTACATTTATCATTTCTTCAGCATCTCTTGCTCCCCTTCTATGTCTAAGTAGCATGTGGGTGGAGAGACTTCAGTGTGATTGTTGCTACCTACCCTTTAGAGGTACCTACCTTTTGGAGACAGGAAATAAGAGCAGAGTGTTTTGATTTAGTAGTAAAATCAAGGTGTTGAACCTCCTTCTAAAAAGAAAAAAAATTAATTATGTGAACTAACATACATAGCACTTCAAAAGAAACTGACTTTTATAAAGACATGAAATTCTGTGGGGTTTGAGCATTCAGCAGTTCCAGGAGAAGAATCCTTGGGAGAAGTTTGAACTAAGGTGAGGGGAAAAATCGGAAGTAGTCAACGAATGGCTAGGAGGTAGGAAAAAAAATCTTCCAAGCTAGAGAGACATTGTGTGGAAAGAGAGGTAGGAATCAGATCAAGACAACAAGGCACAGAATTAGTTTTTAAGATTTTATTTATTTATTTATTTGAGAGAGAGAGAGAGAGTTACAGACAGAGGGAGAGACAGAGAGAAAGGTCTTCCATCCGCTGGTTCACTTCCCAAATGGCTGCAACAGCTGGAGTTGCATTGATCCGAAGCCAGGAGCCAGGAGCTTCTTCCAGGTCTCCCACACAGGTGCAGGGCATCTAGGCCATCTTCTACTGCTTTCCCAGGCCATAGCAGAGAGCTGGATCAGAAGAGGAGCAGGCGGGACTACAACTGGAGCCCATATGGGATGCTGGTGCTGCAGGCAGAGGACTAACTTACTGAGCCACAGTGCCCCTAGGATTAGTTTTTCAAGCTCAAAAAAGTGAACTATATAGGGTCCAGATGGAAGCCAAGGGACTTGTTTTTATCAGTCTGTGTACAGTGAAGGCACAGGTTTGGTTTCTATGAAGCTTTCCTGCATAAACAGAATACATACAACTCTCCTTCCCACAAACGTCTCTATGATTATGTACAAGTGAGAAAAATGCATGTTGTTTTTGCATACCAAGCTACAAATGTTACTGTGCCTACTTTCAAAATGAAAATGCTTTAAAACAGACTAAATATATGACTCAAGCCATTCTTTATGTATTTCTAAATTGGGAATCAAGTCACAGTTGGGTACCTAAGTGTTTATTTATAAGACATTTTTCTCTGATGCTAGAAGTTTCACTCTGAAGTATTTTGTTAAAGACAAAGCATACAATAGTCAGCTCCTGGGTTTTTTTTTTTTTTTTCTGTAGTATGTTTCTGAAGATTAGCTCAATATGCACACACCATGCAGATTTTATTTTACTTTTTTTTTTTTTTTTTTGACAGGCAGAGTGGACAGTGAGAGAGTTCACCCCACAATGGCCGCTACGGCCAGCGCGCTGTGGACGGCGCGCTGTGGCCAGCGCACCGCGCTGATCCAAAGCCAGGAGCCAGGTGCTTCTCCTGGTCTCCCATGCTCGTGCAGGGCCCAAGGACCTGGGCCATCCTCCACTGCCTTCCCGGCCCTCAGCAGAGAGCTGGACTGGAAGAGCAGCAACAGGGACAGAATCTGGCGCCTCGACGGGGACTAGAACCTGGTGTGCCGGCGCCACAGGCGGAGGATTAGCCTAGTGAGCCGTGGTGCCGGCCTACTTTTTATTTTTTTAGTTTGTCTTTCATTGACAGTGTACAAATTTATGTGTACTGAAAGATATTTTGCTGCATATTTTGGTGTAATCATTCAGAGTATTTAGCATCTCAGTCATCTCATACATGTATTGTTTCTTTGTGTTAAGAACATTCAGAATTTTCTCTTCTAGTTATTTTAAAACACATATGAGGATACACCAAAAAGCTTGTGAAAAAAATGGAATTAAAAGATACATTTATGTTGGTGTAAAAAGAGAAATCCATGCAGATTTTCATAAATGCATTTTCTTATGAACTTTCCCGGGTACTTTATATTACATGTATCAGACTGTTTACCATCACTTGAGTACTCAATAAGGAGTTGTTAATGGAATAAGAAATACCTTTTGCCAACTAGTTAAAAAGCTAAGAATGTTAAAATTTACTGTATATGGTAACTTATGAAATGGTAATTTTTCCATTCAATTATTATTTACAGCCACTATCTATATTCCCATTAGACTAGGTTATTTTTTGCATTTTACTTGTTAAACTTCTTATTCCTTGAAGTATTAAGCCTTTTTACTGTAATGTAAATTTAAAATATGCTATCTCAAAAACTAAAAATAAGAAAGGGAGAAGAATGTAGGGTGGGAGGGAGGGAGGAAGGGAATATTATTATGTTCTTAGCATTGTATCTACAAAGCACACTGAATCTTGTAAAAACTAATTAAAATTAAAAATTAAAAAAATCTAGTGATGTAGTGATATACTAAAAATATGCTAAGTAAGCACAGTTTGATTGCTGTATAAAGTCACAGAATGATTCATCTAGTTTTGGAAATCAGAAAGTAATGTTTGAATTGTGTTCCTTCTGTTTAATAGCTTGTGTGAGAGACAATCTTTCATTCTTATGGGCAAAATAGGAAATAAAAACATAGTTTGCAGGGGCAGGCATTTGGAACAGCAATTAAGACTCTCCCTGCAACACCTGCATCACATATCAGCTTCTGATTCCAGCTTCCTGCTAATGTGTACTCTGGGAGGCAACAGATGATGGCTCAAGTACTTGGATCTCTGCCACACTTGTGGGAAACCCCGGTGGACTTCCAGAGTCCTGGCTTCCGCCTGGCTCAACCCTAGCTGCTGTGGACATTTAAGAAGTGAACCAGAGGAGGGAAGATTCTCTCTCTCTCTAAGTTTCTTTGCCTTTCAAAAAAATTAATTAGTAAAAACTTATACTTCGGAATTAATTAAACTAATATGTAGAGAGCACTGGATACAATATAGCCCTGTCTTATTAGGCCTGGGATCTCCTGATTCTATCCAGGTGCCCCAGCAATATACACAGGAAACTCAGTTGTTGGTGGAAAGAGGCAGAAGTTAAGTGGAACAGAACTGGGGCCAGCGTTTCTATGTAACATTTCCTAAACTATAGATTTGTAGTTTCCTGGACAATTTACAGTTTTTTTAAAAAAACATTTATTTATTTGAAAGTGTGGAGGGGGGAGAGAGAGAGAGAGAGAATATATATGTATATCTTTGCTCTTTTGGTTCACTACCCAAATGCCAAAGGCAGGACCAGGGAACTTAACTCAGGTCTCACATCTGGGTGTCAGAAACCCAAGTACTTGACCTATCAACTGCTGCCTCCCAGAGTGAGCATCAGCAGGAAGCTGGACCAGAAGTGAAGGCCTGTACTAGAACCCAGGCACTTTAACATGGGATGCAGGTGTAGTAGCATCTTAACCCACTATACCACACAGCCATCCCTGTACAGATTTTTTACTTATATATATGTAAATATATATACATATAAATATATAAATATTAAATAAATAAACTGAAGGAACAATACAATTAGATAGATTAGTATGTGTCCTAAGATATATACATGTTTAAGAAACAGCAGTGCAGACTGAAAGAGGCTATGTGTACACAGGAATTCTTCACCAGCTATATTCTGAATTATTAAATTTGAGCCAACTTAACAAACTATATTGCGCACCTATTAGGTGCCAGGCTGTGCACACACTACTGCAGATCCTGCCCTCACATATGTCTCAGAGGAATCGAGAATTGTTGGGCACAGAAGCAGCTGACTAGTCAAAGCCATAAATGTAAGCACAGTTCCAGTACAGGCACACAGATCAGGAGGAGTCGTCCCTGGGGAAGTGATAGATTCCCAGCCAATAAAAACAAAGGCACAGCCCTAGGAAGGAATAAACCCAATCTGAGCACCGAGAAAGATTTCCTGTAAAGTCATGACAAAATGCTGAATTCAGACAGAAATTGAAAGAACTAAGAGACTGCAAATATTCTTTTTTTCTCCTAGTGTATTTACACACACACGTGCGTGCACACACACACACAGGCTCCTGAGTAGTTTGAAAATTCTGTTTCGGTCTTGCAGCATAACTGGATCCTATTATCCAGTTACAGAGAAGGAGGAATTCAGTTTTCAGGAAAACAAATCAAAGCCTTACTCACTTGTAAGTGGGCCTCACGCAGGCAAAGGGATCAGGGAGACACTTACTGGCACTTGAATTTCATGTATACATGGCAATAAGTGGATAGTGCGTGCCCTTGGAGCACCTGCTTCCTAGAACTCCTTATGGTGTCCTTGTTCGTCCATCTTGATTTTCAGTGAGGCAATGAGAGTCATTGTCTGTAATTTGAACAAATACGTGTAGTTGCTTCATTCTGAAGAGCAAGGCAATGTGGAAAGGCAACATCAGTTGTGCCACAGTAAGCCAACAACAAGCCCCCTTGAGCAAGAAACCATTGCTGTTTTATCAATATTTATCATTTAATTTTCATTAGAAGCTACACTCAGAGGTGCAGTCCTGTCGGGACTGAGAAGTGTAAAGACATCCACAAAAGCCACAAATGCAACCACTTTGCTTCTGGCTTTGTGCCTGTTTTTTTTTTTTTTTTAACTGTGTATTCATGTCCTGTTCCCTTTCACAGGCCTAATGTTACTGGCTGACACTGATTAAAGATGACTTCATGTAAACTATGGTCACTTGATTAATCTGGCTTTCCCTGTCAGATACTGGAAGGGAGAGAAAGAAAGGGAGCATGAACAGAGACGTGTATGACAGGTGAGCCTGCTGTGCACTCTGTCCCAGTTCCTTCCCTCCCTCCTCTGTTGCTGGAACCCCCTGGCTTCTCTCCAGTCAACCTTTGCTGAACAAGGCGTATGACTGAAAGCAAGCAGAAAATGGAGTGCGATGGAAGATTTAGGCAGGCAGACTCCGGTTCCTATGCACTATCTTCTAGACTGTTGATTTGTAGATCTCACTGCCCCAGATAATTTACAGGTTTGGGGGCTAAACAGATAAATCTATTTTCATTTTAATTGCTAAAGTAACTTAAGCTTCCCTGTAAAACAATCATATTCTGATTCTTTTTATAATTGTTTTAAAAAGATTCATTTATTTGAAAGTCGGAGTGATAGAGAGGAGAGGGGAGAGAGAGCGAGAGAGCGAGCGAGAGAGAGAGACAAGAGAGCGAGAGAGAGCAAGAGAGAGAGAGAGTGCACAAGCACTTCCATCCACTGGTTCATTCTCCAAATGGCAGCAACAGCTGGGCTAGTTCAGGCCAAAGCCAAAGAGTTTAGAACTCCATCCAGGGTTCTCACATGGGTGGCAGAGGCCCAAGGTTTTGGGCCATCTTCCTTTGCTTTCCGACACCTGGGCAGGGAGCTGGATCAGAAACAGAGGTGCCGGGCTTGGAACCAACACTCTTGATAAAGGATGCAGGTGTGGTCCACAGTGACTTTTCCCGCTTTGCTACAAAACAGGCCCTTGAGGGATTTTTTTTTTTTTTAAGGGGATGTCACTTCTGTTGCGAATAAGTAAGTGCATCAAGAAAATACCAACAGAATGCTTTCTTCCCCCGCACCTCTCTCTCCTTTCTTTTTTTTTTTTTTTAATGGGGTGGGACTTGCTAAATTGTAATTAATTCTAGTCCCTGAGCCATGCTTTTCCATTAACCTGTGGTTTATTGTGGCAGTTTCTCTTTTCAGCTTGGCAAATTAATCCTCTAAAGAATGGCCAGCTCTTCCAGGGAACATTGAACTAATGATGCTCCTTCTTCTACAAAACTGGTTGGAGATTTAAATCGTGCTTCTAAAGAAAAAGTGTCCTTTAGCTTTTTCTTGCAGAAAATTAGAATTTAAAAAAAAAATCATTTTCGTTACCCATAGACATAATTAACAAGCTGGTCTATTTGTTGATTCTGGATATTTAGTAGTATCCAGGCTCCACATTTTAATATGCAGTGAAGTTGTAATAAAATATAAGCAAGGCCATAAAGCAGGAAATACTGTAATATGTTTTTGCAAGGAAGGCTTTGGAATATAAAATGTTCCCAGATCTCTTCATTATAGTGGCAGCTGATAGTGTATTTCTCAGCTTTCATGAAAAAAAGTTGTGGATCTGTGATTCTGCTGAATAAAGCTGTGTGTATATGAAGTATCTGCAACACAATCATAGGAAGCCTATTTTTTGTTTCTCCAGTTCTTGCTTATGTTACTCGTATGAATAATATGATTGATTTTTACTTTATCTCCAGCTGGCAGTGTAGTCATAAATCTATCTGTGAGCTACCCAGTGCGGGATAAAATGTTATTTTTCCTCCGCGTGGTCTCCTTTGATTACAACTGCAGCCTCGCCTGGCCGCATTCCATCCATAATTAATCGTGGCTTTGGTTTCCAGTTGCAGCCGGGCAGGCCGGGGCTGTGGCGTTCACCTCTTTAGATAACGGTCTCCTCTGGCCAGCTGGCCGGGGAGCGGGCACTTTTCGCACGGCTGCCAAGGGGCACAGAAGGCTGAGCCTTGGTCAGGAGTAGCTCAAGCAGACACCGTGCCCGGGAAGGCCTGTTTTGCCGCGCTGCCTGGCTCCTCAGACTTCGGGGTAAACACCATCCGCAGAGAGCTTCCGCGGGCCAGTTCTATCAGTATGATAGATGGCATTTGAGTGGTGGCGGGAAGATTGCTTCCTTGGAAGTGTCACCTGAGGGCCTCCCCACCCCCCTCCCCTCCCCCTCCCCTCCCCCTCTCGATTGAGCCGTCGCCCCGTTAGCACTGGTGACTGTTGTCATAAACAAGACGTTTGTTCTTTTCTGTCATATTACTTATTTGCAGGGCATAGAGTTCCACAGTACTCCCAGGGAGAGAAAGTGAAACACAGTAGGCAAGAAAGATAATTATCCATTCACATCCAGCTGCCAGCACTCGGGGGTGTTGACTCACAGGCAGTGGACACTGACAGGCGGTCAGTGTTCCGTCAGGAAGAACACAGGCCAGGAGGGGCAGCCAACTGGCTGACGGGAGCCCAGCGGACTTGTGGGATGACGGGGCGTGGCTGTTCTGCACTAGCCTCTGGCTCATTCCCGTTGGCTCATGGCTCAGAGCTCTGCGCAGGCTTCATTGCTTCTCCTCGCGCACGACACACTCAAAATGACGGTGCTTCCTAGAAAGCTCTTATGCCAGCTGTACTGGGCAATTCTGGGCTGCTTTGGGGTGGAGAATGTCTCTAATGGGGCAGTAGGAGGTCTTTTGCAGTTAGGGTCTGTATACCCCTGGCTTCTGATTGGTTTGAAGCTGGCTGGGGTGCCCAGTGGTCGGAGAATGGACACTCGGTGAATTGGGAAGGGGCTCCAATTAGTGATTCCTTTTTCTGTCCTGCCTGGCAACCCTGAGATTTATTTTTCAACAAGAAGATATGTCACTGCTCGATTACTGGTAGAAAGGCATACATACCAGTAATTTTATGTATTTTATTTTATTTTTAAATTTTTTTGACAGGCAGAATGGACAGTGAGAGAGAGAGACAGAGAGAAAGGTCTTCCTTTTCTGTTGGTTCACCCCCCAATGGCCGCTGCACTGTGCTGATCTGAAGCCAGGAGCCAGGTGCTTCTCCTGGTCTCCCATGCGGGTGCAGGGCCCAAGGACTTGGGCCATCCTCCACTGCCTTCCCAGGCCGTAGCAGAGAGCTGGCCTGGAAAAGGAGCAACCCAGACAGGATCCGGCGCCCCGACTGGGACTAGAACCTGGTGTGCCGGCGCCGCAGGTGGAGGATTAGCCTATTGAGCCGTGGCGCTGGCCTACCAGTAATTTTAAATAGATGTATTAGTTATTTCATTCCCTCTCTGCACTAATACCTTGAAAAATAAATACCACGTGGAATAGTATCATTTGGTATTGATTTTGGTTACAATCTCATAAGTATCAGAACTCCAGTTGGTTTTTGATTACTCGAAGAAAACTTATGTAGATTTTCAAATTCAAATATTCCTGGGAGTTGTGCAGGTGCCCCTGAAGGAAGTGGACAAACTGTGAGGATTTTGAGAGACTAAGGAGAAAATAAAGGGAGCAGCCACAGAGGGAGCACGTTCGGCAGATAGCTGGCGTGTGGGAAAGTGAAAAATGAGGGAAGTGGGTCTAGTGAGCACTAGGAAAACTCCTTTGTCAAAGGAAGCCAGACATCTAGATTTTTACCTGACAGCTCATTTTCAAATGCCAACTGGAGACAGTGGGTTAAACTACCACTTGGTATACTCACATTCCGTATCAGAGTGTTGGTTTGAGTCCTAGCTGCTCTGCCTCAGATCCAGCTCTTTGAGTGTGCCTTGGAGGCATCAGAGATGGCTCAAGCAATTGGCCCAATGGACCTCCTGTTTGAGTCCTGGCTCCTCTGCTTTCAATCCAGCTTCTGGCTAATTAATCTGGGAAACAGAGAATATTGGCCCAAATACTTAGGAACCTGTCACCCACATGGGCATCCCAAATGAAGTTCCTGGCACCTGGTTTCAGCCTGGCCCAGTCCTGACTCTGCAGGCGTTTGGGGAGTAAACCAGCAGATGGAATATCTTTCTCTTTTTCCCTCTCTCTCTCCCTCTCTTCCCCTTCCCTTCCCTTTCCTCCTTTCCTTTCCACTTCCTCTCCCTCTCTCCCTATCTTTTGCTTTCCATCACTCTGCCTTCTGAATAAATTTTTAAAAACTTAACACAAACATTTGGTGCCATCAGTGAAAAGGGCCTAGAGCTGCCAGCTGACTTTGCATTGTATCAAGAGTCTTATAACAGAATGAGGCATTTTAAGGTGTCTTTAATCAAATTAAATGCTTTTAATAAATTTATTGTCCTTTAATCAAATTAAAATGCCCTTTAATACATTTAATCAAAGGTATTTCACTTTGTTGTACACATGCAAAAAAACCACCCAAGTAATAAAAAACTAATAGTGATCCAGTTAAGTCACTGTGTCTTAAATGTCTGCAAAATCCTTTTTTTAAAAGATTTACTTATTTATTTTTAAGTCAGAGTTACACAGAGAGAGGAGAGGCAGAGAGAGAGAGAGAGAGAAAGAGAGAGAGAGAGTCTTCCACATCCACTGGTTCACTCCCCAGTTGTCCACAAGGGCTGGGGCTATGCCGATCCGAAGCCAGGAACCAGGAGATTCTTCCAGGTCTCCCACATGGATGCAGGGGCCCAAGGACTTGAGCCATCTTCTACTGCTTTCCCAGGCCATATCAGAGAGCTGGATCAGAAGAGGAGCAGCCGGGTCTCAAACCAGCACCCATATGGAATGCCAGCATTGCAGGCAATGGCTTTATCTGCTACGCCACAGCACTGGCCCCTACAAAATCCTCTCAACACAACTAACATCAGAAAATGTGTCTTCTCACTTAGGGGGCTGGTCTGAACGGCAGGTCAGTTTCATTACTTGGGTGAGCTGTGTTGTTTTCTTGCATATTTTTTCCACCTCTTTTGTAGCCACTGCCATAGACCATGATGTGGCTGATTGAAAATGAAATTCTCTTGTTATATTGTCAATTACAAGTTTATGCCTCCCTATAACCTTATTTGCATTTTATGATGTTAACCATTGTAAGAATTTAAAGACTGGCATAAAATATGATACCATTAATTCAACAATATATTCCATAGTATAAGCATAATAAAATTTAGGTTTGTAATACAATAAACAAATTGGATTCTAAGTAAATTATGAGGGCAAGATAATGTAGAAAGATGGTCTATAATAATTCAAAGGACTTAGGATGACAGAGTTTTTGTTACTTTTTAAAAAAATTGTGCAGAAAATGAAGATTTAAGTTCAGGACTTGATACTCTAGAGAAAAAAAAGTTTTGTAGAAAATAAGGAAAAATGGACAACCTTGGATGGACACAAAATGAAATGTTTCTTCTTCAAATCACTTTTAAAATTTTTGTATAAAGATTTACTTATTTGAAAGAGAGAGCTAGAGAGCTCTTCCACCCACTGGTTCACTCCCCAGATGGCTGCAACAGCCAGACTGGGCAAGGCAGAAGCCAGGAGCCAGGGTTTCTCAGATGGGTGGCAGGGGCCCAGGTACCGGGCCATCTTCTGCTGCTTTTCCCAGGGAGCTGGATCAGACCTTAAGTAGCTGGGACATGGACCAACACCCATATGGGATGCCAGTGTCGCATGCAGCGGCTTTACCTGCTGTGCAACACCACCCGCCCCTCAAATCAGTTTTAATTTTATGGCAAATGCTCACTCATCAGCACCACTGGGAAGTCCCTGGGCTCTTCCTACCGTTGGGATTAGCATTTTTCCAAGGATCTTACACAGAGTAGGGACCCAGTGAGGGAATTCTGGATTCAGTAATGTTGGTTCCTACAAGATACTATGGTTCTCACCCCTAGTGAGTTCTTGAAATCAGCCACCCTCCATGGTTTCTGTTCTATTCCTGGATACAAAAACAGTGGTCCATGTTGGGATGTACAAGGTTGAGAGTACCAGGGGCCAGCGCCGCGGCTCACTAGGCTAATCCTCTGCCTTGCGGCGCTGGCACACCAGGTTCTAGTCCCGGTCGGGGCACCGGATTCTGTCCCGGTTGCCCCTATTCCAGGCCAGCTCTCTGCTGTGGCCAGGGAGTGCAGTGGAGGATGGCCCAAGTGCTTGGGCCCTGCACCCCATGGGAGAACAGGAGAAGCACCTGGGTCCTGCCTTTGGATCAGTGCAGTGCGCCTGCCGCAGTACGCCGGCCGTGGTGGCCATTGGAGGGTGAACCAACGGCAAAGGAAGACCTTTCTCTCTGTCTCTCTCTCTCTCTCTCACTGTCCACTCTGCCCGTCAAAAAAAAAAAAAAAAAAAAAAAAAAAGAGAGAGAGAGAGAGAGTACCAGGGCTGGAGTTCAACCTTCCAAGGTTCCCATGTAGCCCTTGCCCTTTGAATTCCTAGCACTGCTGGCAGTGAGTTCAGACTTCTACAAGGGAAGGAATGTTGTCTTCCTCCACTGAGGTTATCTTCTTGGAATAGGTGAAGAAAAAAAATCTAGAACAAAATGCAAATGTGCAAGAAAAAAACTAAAGCAAAAATTATATCTTCATAAAATCTGTTGCCCATAGAGCATTCTGAAGCATCTAGGTAGCAAAAACTCAGAAATATCTAGAAGCAGACATAAAAGCAAAAAAAAGGAGAAGCAGCAGTAAAGGGAAGGCAGTGTATGTCATTAGGAGAAAAAAAACGGAGAAAAAATATCTACTATAGCTATCCATCTTCTATTTGATATTTGTATACTTTACTCAATATGGTTATTAAAGGTGGGAATTTGGAGAAGTTTCAGCAAGTTGTCTTTACACAAAATATACCTGAGAAGACTTTATACTCTTGGGAATAGGTGTATCGAAATGTTTGGACTGGAAATTTTAACTAACTTGACAGTGAAACACAAAACCTTGTCTACTTTAATATAATTTGTTCTCCCCTCAAAATACAGTATAGAAAAAAGACAATTACTCAATATTTAAGTAGTTATTAGTTCTCTTGCTTCATGTAACTATTTTTGAAATTAATTTGCACACCAAAATACAATTTAGAGTAGACATGTAATTATGAAACAATTCATTTCTCCAATAATCTGATACCTTTAGGTGTTTTTTATTAGTGTTTTATTACTACTGCAAGTGTTGATATCTTTATAACAAGCATTAAGATCACTTTAAGAAGCAAGTGATTCTATTATGGAGGCTACATATACACTTCTAGCAGGGATGAGAAACTTTTTTTTTTCTCAAAGGCCATTCAGATATTTATAACATTATCCATGAGCCATACAAAATTATCAATTTAAAGCTTAGCTTCCTTTAGCTATATTGAATTTCATGTACTGCCTGCAGTCTCCTTGGCAGGGGCTGACCAAATGACTTTGCAGATGTTATATATATTGCTGGAAGGCTGGAAATTCCTCATCCCTGAGAGGATGAGTATGGAGCTTTTGGTTGGTTGTTTGAGTTATAGTACCCATAGCACAGGAATTAAAGGTACTCCATCTTGAAAATTTGGATACAGATTAAAGACAGATTCCCAGGGCCGGCGCTGTGGCACAGCAGGTTAAAGCCCTGGCCTGAGTGCTGACATCCCATTGGGCACTGGTTCTAGTACTGGCTGCTCCTCTTCTGATCCAGCTCTCTGCTATGGCCTAGGAAAGCAGTAGAAAATGGCCGAAAGTCCTTGGGCCCCTGCACCCACATGGGGGACCCGGAAGAAGCTCCTGGCTTCAGATCGTCACAGCTCTAGCTGTTGTGGCCATCTGGGGAGTGAACCAGCAGATGGAAGACCTCTCTCTGTGTCTCTACCTCTCTCTGTAACTCTGTCTTTCAAATGAATAAAATAAATCTTTATAAAAAACAACAACAACAACAAAACAGATTCCTTTGAAAACTGTTGGATGGCTCAGCAAGGAGCTCTACAGATGATAGAAGATGTGCATACCTGACAGGGAAGAGAAATGCAGAGAAATGAGCACAACTGCTTTATGAAAGTTAAGTGTCCAAAACAGCAATATTTCTAAATAAATATATTCTTTTAACTACATAAAACATGAATGTGTAAGAAAATTAGTAAATGTTTTAAGTAGGGCTTTGTCTCTTTAGCTTAACATTTATTTTATTTTTAAACCTATCCCCGAGGAAATTGAAATAAGAATTTTTGAGAAAGAAAAGATTTCTTGCATCCAGGCATGAAAATAATTGGATTTAGGAGTTCATGTACACTTGAAATTCTAAATATCATGGAACCACAGAGAATTCAAGGACAAAAGCAGGAGTGCTTGGTACTTGGAAGAATATTAGGGAATCCACTAATCCCTGTAATATAAGTGAAGCAAACCTTACATGTCTATGTTTATGTTCATTTTTTGGGGGTGAGGAGATTATGCAGATCTATTCAAAGACCTCAAAATGGTTAAGAACCATCATAAACGAGGAATACGTCCAACAGATTTCCACATTTCTCATGGAGGGTAGAAGAATCAAGTGAGGATAGGATTCGCTATAGGTTGTACCTCCACCAGAAATCAAGAGTCCAAATAAACATTTGAAGAGCTCATCTGGGAAGATACTAGAGTCGATTCTGGAAGGAGACAATAAGAGGTAGGAACAGCACTGAGAAACGAGGGCTCTGGAAGAAAATGAGTAGCAACAGGCATTTGGTGCAGAACTGGTAGCCTAAAATAAGAGCCAAGTAAAGCCCTCGAAGTAGGAATCACAAGGCTTTGCTAGGCAGTGGTAGCAGGGCACAGCACAAGTGGACTGATGGGTCACCTGGGCGCTGTCTTCAGAAGCCAAAGTCATTCAGGTAGGTTAGCAGAAGGTGCCATGTCACATCCTAGGTTCAGGTTGGTACATCATGCTTGCTTGGTCATAATTACTTCAGAACTAGGTAAGATAGAGTCTGTGGCTAAGCAAGACTGGAGAAAGGCATGGATCTAGTTAAGGTATGGTTCTGTGGACCAGAACTTTGAATTACAATCAGTTATGTAATGAGATGTTTACTCTAGGTTACATTTGTTTGTAAAAAGCAGTAATTTTCTTATTGCTCTTATTATACTTAATTTTCTTCATTGGCATCTTAGTCTTGCTATTTACTTGTGATGAGCAGTCAAAAGAATGTATTTGAATATCATTGACATGTTCACTTCTTTATTTTTTAACAAAACAATTTAAAATCAATAGGACAAATGATGAACCCAAATGCCAATGAATTCATGCCATTCTACATTGTGTAATTATCTACTTCAAAGGAACAAGCAAACATTACCAACCATTTCTATAGATAATATACAACTAATTCCAACACCAAATCATATAACCACTAAATATTTGGATTTCAAATATAGATGAAAAAGTAAATTTTAATGAGATATAAAGATGCAAAAGTTTTAATGCAGTTAACTAGAACAGGTTGCAGGATTCTCTAAACATCCAGCTGGAAATTTCTCTAGATACATAGCTTAATAACCATAGAATTATTTCTGGTAGGACCTACATCATTTCATTTGCCCAATTAAAAATATGTACACACATTAAAAATATGTACCACAGTTTATAGCTGGACCTGGCCTCTAGCTTCCCAGAAGTGTATTTAACACAACCGTTTTTTGATCTTCAAAGACATTTTGCTCCTGTCTTACTAGACTGAAGCTCCAAAAATTCATGAGACTTATGTCAACATTGGTTTTTATTTTTAATGATAAGGAAAACAACATCTTTGTTATAAATTAGATTTAAATAGTTAAGAAGAGAAAGACATTGTAGCGCAGCAGATTAAGCCACTGCTTTGGTTGCCCACATTTCATATCAGAGTGGCTGGTTCTAGTCCCAGCTACCCTGCTTCCCATACAGTTGTTTCAGTGTAATTGGGAAGCTGCAGACAATGGCTCAAGTTCTTGAATTCCTGCCACCCACGTGGGAGACCCTGATAGAGTTCCTGGTTTCTGGCTTCTGTGTGGCCCAG
This sequence comes from Oryctolagus cuniculus, assembly GCF_051225735.1. NCBI lineage: Eukaryota > Metazoa > Chordata > Mammalia > Lagomorpha > Leporidae > Oryctolagus > Oryctolagus cuniculus. The sequence continues at coordinate 40,389,617 of NC_142882.1, forward strand.
ACCTGTGTGTTTCAGCCATTTGGAAAGTGAATGAGCAGATGAAAGATATCTCTCTCTCTCACAAATAAATACATCTTTAAAGAATAAATACTTAAGCAATCAGTTAATTAACTATAACCTCATTTATGGCATGTATTTTACTGTCAGGATAGAGGAGGGGGAAGAAAAAAACGATTTTCGTTCAGGATATTTGTAAGTGATAGAGTATGAAGAAATGACTTGATGGTGTTTCAAAGAGTGGTATAGAGAAAACAAAGATCCTTAAGAAGTTGGATTCATTGCGGTAAATAAATTAATGTGGTCATCTAAAAGGAAAATAGTTGGAGAAGTTTTAATGAAAAGCAAAAAAAATAGTAAGAGAAAAAATCAGCTAGCAGTCTTAAGACTGAAGAAGAGTAGTAAATGACCCCTGGTGCTTATTTTTGCCAGAGAAGAAGTATAGTTGATTTTGATAAAAGAGGAAAGCATGAGATTCAGGAAGGAGTACATTCTTCCAAATATGTACTGAAAGGTATGGATGTAGTCTCCAGGAGGGAGACTACATAGATTTGGGAAATGATTAGTTCACATTAGATCAGAGAGATGAACATTTTTTGGAAAGTTTACCTAAAAGAGAAAAGTCTAATAACCAGAAAAGAAGTGTGACTGAGTGCTTGAAACATTTTAATGTATGTGACTGTAACTAGTGGACTGCACAAAAGATAATCAGCTGAATCTAATGTTAAGTGCTTTCTCCACTGGGTAGCTCAGCGTTGAGTCCTAGCACAATGTTATAACATAAAAAATGTATAATAGTTATAGTACTGCATATTATACTTTAGAGCTCAAATGTTAAAATTCTCAACAATGCAAAAACATATGAAAAACTGACATAGGTTGACAGGTAGAAGTACTTGAGTAGGAACAAAGCCAAGAGATATAAACTATGGTTAATGGCCCAGAAATGAAGGTTCACATATGATGTTTGAATGTTTGCTAAATTGTATGGAAAGGGGAGGGGCAGTGGAAAATGCCTAGGTGAAATAATCCACAGCTATTATATCAATCAGTAGGAAAATGTAAATTTTTAAAATCAAGAAATAGGAGAGTATGTGAGCTGGGCTGAATGGTATCCTCTACAATTCATGTGTACCCAGAAGCTGGGAATGATTTTTTTGGAAGGAGGGTATTATGGTCCATTTTTCTTAGTGTAACAAAATATGAGGGGTTGACTGTTAATGAACAACTTAATACATTATCCCTCTTAGTATTTTTTTTGTCTGTTCTACTTAATATGACTGGTTTAATTCTGTAATTAATACACAGTTATTCTTAAGTGTTGAAAATTAACTGAAATGTGATCCCTGTTAAACATTAGAGTGGGAATAAGAGAGGGAAGAGATGTATAATTTGGGACATGCTCAAGCTGACTTGCCCCAAAGGGTAGAGTTAGAAACATACCAGGGGATTCCAATTCAATCCCATCAAGGTGGCATGTACCAATGCCATCTCACTATTCCAAGTGATCAATTTCAGTTCACAATTGATCATAATGAAAGGACTAAGAGTCAAAGGGAGCACATAAACAAGTCTAGTACCTGCTAATACTAACCGATAGAATAAATAAAGGGGAGAGTGATCCAACATGGGAAGCGAGATACTCAGCAGACTCATAGAATGGCAGATGTCCTAAACAGCACTCTGGCCTCAGAATCAGCCCTAAAGCCATTCGGATCTGGCTGAAAAGCCCATGAGAGTATTTCAGGCATGGAAAGCCAAGACACTCTGGCAAAAGATCTCTGTGAGTGAGATCCCAGTGGAAAGAACAGGTCTTCAAAGAAGGAGGTACCTTTCTCTGAAGGGAGGAGAGAACCTCCACTTTGACTATGACCTTGTCTAAACAAGATAAGAATCGGAGAACTCAGAGGGCTTCCATAGCCTTGGAAACTCATGACTGGAGCATAGGGAGATTACTGATACCATAGACAGGAGTGTCAATTTGTAAAGTCAACAACAGGAGTCACTGTGCACTTACTCCTCATGTAGGATCTCTATCCTTAATGTGCTGTGTATTGAGATTTAATGCTATAACGAGTACTCAAACAGTATATTTCACTTTGTGTTTCTATGGGGGTGCAAACTGTTGAAATCTTTACTTAATGTATACTAAACTGATCTTCTGTAAAAAAAAAAAAAAAAGAAATTATCAATTCCCAACTTGACTCTCACTGGGATTAAACATGACAATAGGTCTGATCTGATTTCATCATCATTTAAAAAATTATCTATTATTTTTCACTTTATGTTTCTGTGTGGGAGCAAACTGTTGAAATCTTTACTTAATGTATACTAAGCTGATCTTCTGTATATTAAGAGAATCGAAAATGAATCTTGATGTGAATGGAAGGGGAGAGGGAGTGGGAAAGGGGAGGGTTGCAGGTGGGAGGGATGGTATGGGGGGGAAGCCATTGTAATCCATAAGTCGTACTTTGGAAATTTATATTCATTAAATAAAAGTTAAAAAAAAATGAGGGGTCTTCAAAAGGTCATAGAAACACATTTTATGAAAATACTGCACATGAATTTCAAGTTCTTTGCACCAAAACTTATCTTTCAATACCATTATTTTTCCATGAACTTTCTGAAGTGCCCAAGTTAGGTTAACTTTCTAAAGAAAAGATTTATTTTTTTACTTCACAGTTCTGGGGATTCAAAGGCATGGTGCTAGCACTGGTTCAGCTCTGGTGAGAACTTCATGAGAGATGCCAGGAACAAGAGGGAGAAAGAGAGATCCTGTCCTCAAAATAGGAAGCCATAGACCAGATGGGGCCTGGCTCAGGCTTTCTTTTGCAAGAAATAGCCAGAGTCCCACAAGAAATATCTCAGTTTCTTCTGAGAACCAAGCTTTGATGACTTAAGGACTCTGCACCGGACCCCACTTCTAAAAGGCCTGCATCATCCCCCAACATCACCACGCTGGGGACCAAGCTTGCATGCACATGAAACAAACCATAAGCAAACATAGCACAGGGGCTCTGCAGAGGTAATGACTTGGATGAGGGTGGGTGAGATGTCCAATGACTGACTTCCTGTGAAAACACATATACACGCAAGTCACATGCACAGGGAAGTCAGCTGGGAGAAGATGGTGGTAGAAATTGGAGTGATGGAATTGGAAGGCAGGGAGAGAAAAAGAAGCGTTTTTCTCCCAGGACAGCTTTCAATGGGAATAGAGCCTCACCTAGACCTTGACTTTTGCATCCAGAACTATGAAAGAATGAATGAGTTAATTTAAGAACCAAACACCTGTGTAATTTATTACATAGCTCTGGAAAAGTAGCTAGCAAGTACCCACAAGAACAACCAAAACCAATTAGAAGTTGTTGTCACTGAGAAGGCAATTTGTAAGAACGGAAGGTTAAAACTGATATTTCTTGTTTTCTTTATAAAACCATACTTGTAATTTAACTCCTTTTTATTATGAGTTCTTGATAATTCAACTCTTTTTTTCCTCTTTTGATTTTGTTTGTTTTTACTTGGTAGCCACAGAGAAGGTTCCAAGTGAAAAATATAGTATTTATATTTTTGAAAGTAGTAAATATAAAAAGCTAAATGTAAACTATTAATATTCTTAATTTGGAAATACATTGTCAACTAGAACAAGGACAAATAATGTGAAATAATGGTAAACAAAGCTAGAGTTATAAGAGTATTTTGACAGCTATACTATGAACTACCTGTGAAGAAATAGAAGTTGAAGTACAATAAAGACCTTCAGATGCTATTGAAAGAATCATTCAAATTGGTAATGTGTATTGAGGATATCCTGGAATTTTTTACTTTCTAACATAACACATCTGAAATAAGTTACTTTTACTAATTTGACAATTTTCACTTGATATTACACGCCCATTGACCTCTTTGGTGGGTAAAACCTGAGACTCAACACTAACCTTTTAACAGCTACAATAAATAGAAAACTTCATTGACTTTTTATTGTTATAAAGAATGTTGTCTAAATTTTTATCTGCTTATGTGGTTACTAATAGGCATTGCATAAAATCTGTTAAATCAATATTGTTACCAAATTGTGGGTGGGCAGTTTGGTTTAAGTGACAGAAGCAGATTGGACAACTCCACTTCTTACCAACTATGTTGTTGCCTTGGGCAAGTTGTTTAACCTCTCTGTGCCTTGGTTTCCTGGTTATAGTGAAGATTCCCTGAAATGAATGAAAAAAGAAACTTTACACAGTAACTGGCAAGAAATCCACTCTCATAATAATTGATTCTTTTTCCTCACTACAGCAAACACTCAGTATAGTTCATCCATTTGTTCCTGTTCTGCTTTTCAGTCTCCTTGATAGTATACTCTGGGTAGCTACCTACTCACCTAAACAACCTTGTAGAAATTGAGATAATTCCAGAAATTTGTCTTATTTATTACCTAATAAGGAGCAATAACTATAAATTATTGATATATTGAATATCTTTTTAAAAGGATTTATTTTATTTATTTGAAAGACAGAGTTACAGAGAGAGGTGTAGAGAGAGAGAGAGACAGAGAGAGAGAGGTCTTCCTTCTGACTGGTTCACTCCCCAAGTGGCCACAACAGCCAAGGATGAGCTGATCTGAAACCAGGAGCTAGGTGCTTCCTCTGGGCCTCCCACACAGGTGCAGGGACCCAAGGCCATTCTCTGCTGCTTTCCCAGGCACATTAACAGGGAGCTGGATCGCAAGTGGAGCAGCTAGGACTCAAACAGGCACTATGGAATGCTGGTGCTGAAGCCAGGGCTTTAACCTGCTGTGCCACAGCACCAGCCCTTATTTGAATATCATGTTTTACTACTTGAGTCAATGCCCCATCCCTCCATTTGAAGGGGTCAATGTAATAGATTTTTCTTTTACAATTTCTTCTACGCCTCAATAATTTCCTGGAGGTATTAATTTTTTGTTTTTATATTTGTTATTAGTATAAAGAGAACAGATTTCATGCATTCCAAAGGTAAAGTTCCAAGAAGGCAAAAACATTTCCCTCCCCTTTCCCCACCCTGCTCAGTCCTCCTCCTTCCTTCCTCTCGCTTCCATTGGAGACACAATTTTAATCCACTCTATATTCATAAACTTAATTCACCACTAACCATAATATTCAACAGGTAAAAAGTAGGAAGACTACTGTTCCACAGGAGTATAACCAATGGCTAAAAATAACAATCATATATATTTTTTTTTTTTTGACAGGCAGAGTGGACAGTGAGAGAGAGAGACAGAGAGAAAGGTCTTCCTTTTGCCGTTGGTTCACCCTCCAATGGCCGCCGCGGCCGGCACGCTGCGCTGATCCGATGGCAGGAGCCAAGAGCCAGGTGCTTTTCCTGGTCTCCCATGGGGTGCAGGGCCCAAGCACCTGGGCCATCCTCCACTGCACTCCTGGGCCACAGCAGAGAGCTGGCCTGGAAGAGGGGCAACCGGGACAGAATCCGGCGCCCCGACCGGGACTAGAACCCGGTGTGCCGGCGCCACTAGGCAAAGGATTAGCCTAGTGAGCCGCGGCGCCGGCCAACAATCATATCTTAAAGTGACCATTTCAAATTTGTTCATTTTTTCAAAAAATGCTCTTCATTTCACTGATATTTTGTATATTTTTTGTTTCAGTTTTGTTTATTTCTTCTCAATTTTTTATTATTTCTCTCCTACTAATTTTGGGTTTGGCTTGTTCTTGTTTCTCTAGGTCCTTGAGATTCATTGTTAGATCATTTATTTTATGTAGGCACTAATTGCTATAAACTTCTCTCTTAACCCTGATTTTGCTGCATGCCATAAGCTTTGAATGTTGTGTTGTCATCTTCATTCATTTCTAGGAAATTTTTTATTTCTCTTTTTATTTCTTCCTTTACCCACTGTTCATTCAGGAGCATGTTGTTCAGTCTCTAAATATTTGCATATATTCTAGAGATTCTTAAGTTGTTAATTTCCAGTTTAGTTCTGTTGTGGTCAGAAAAGATACAAAATATGATCATTCTTTTGAATTCCTTTTAAGGCATTTCATCAATCTCTTCATAGTATTAAAGTGTTGTTTTGTTCCTTTTAGGGAGTCATATTGTATTCCTTGTTCATATTTCTTGTATTTCTTCATTTACTTTTAGGCATTTGTGGAGATACTTGTTGGTTTTCTCCTCTGATGCCTCTTATCTTTGAACTATGCCTCTGTGGCTCAGTGGAGCTTGTGCACCTTCAGTGGATATCGAAGTGTGTGCTGAATAAGGACTGAGGTCCTGGTCACTGCTCTTGAGTCAGGCAAGAGTTCAGGGTGACACCCAAGTTGGGCATGATTGATGTCCTCTATTGTCAGCAGAGGGAGGGTATGTTCACGTCTGCTGGCATAATCATAGTTTCACCTCCTCTCTGGCAAGGTGATCAATGCCTGGGCTTAGCCCACAGTGACTACAACCCCCTCACCCATGCAGGTGGATGTACAATCTGTGTCATTCTTAGTGTGAACGTGGAACCCTCTGCAATGACTCACCCCAAGGCACTAAGGGAACACTGAGAATCTGAAGACAGACACAGTGATTGCTTAGAGACCCAGCTATACCCCGACTCTGTCGTACAGTCAGACTTCCCGCAGTCATAGCACAGAAAGCCCCCACAGTCACAGTGTGCGGGGGATCCGCTGTCAGCCCCACGAGCCTGCCCCATATGTGGGAGTGCCAGCTGGCTGTGGGCGCTCTGCCTTGGAAGTTGAAGCACAGCTCTTGTGATAGGCTCCCTCCACTGGGGGAGGGAGCCTCACAATCCTAAATGGGCACCCAGCCCCCTGCCAATCCTCCAGGCCATACTCAAAGTCAGTGGGGAACTCAGAGTTAGCCCTCTGATAAAATTCCCTCATCGTAAGTGCACATGAGTTGCTGCAGCCTGCACTCACGTTTATTAAGATGGTACTTCCTCGCTGAGAGTCTCCAGGCACCCTTGTAGGGGAATGAGGAGAAAGAAATGTGCTCTCTCTTAAGGGGGCACCTGTCCCCTGCTAGCACTCCAGGATGGACTCTAATTCAGCTAGGTCCACAAGGTTCTCTCACGCAAAATCAATATCATTGGTGACATGGGCTGTTACAGTATCCTCCCACCTTGCTCCTGGAAGATAGTATCTCCTCCAGCCCCAGCTGCAGGAGTCACCGGCGCTGTCCCTGCTCACTGTGTGTTTGTGCTGCCCATGCTGCTCCACACTGCCCTCTCCTTTTCCTTTCTGTAGAATTTCCACGGTAAACTTCTCTCCAACTCTCCCCTGGTAATGCACTTCCTCTGTTTTTCTTCTGTTATCTTTCTGTGGTCAAAATCAGCACGTCTTTTCCCTAATCAGCCACCATGGATCTTCAATTTCAATTTATTCAATTTAGCTTTTTTTTTTTTTTTTTTTTTGGCCAGGCAGAGTTAGACAGTGAGACAGAGACAGAGAGAGAGTTATAGACAGTGAGAGAGAGACTGAGAGAAAGGTCTTCCTTCCATTGATGCACTCCCCTAATGGCCGCTATGGCTGGCGCTGTGCTGATCCGAAGCCAGGAGCCGGGTACTTCCTCCCAGCCTCCCATGCGGGTGCAGGGACCCAAGTACTTGGGCCATCCTCCGCTGCCCTCCCAGGCAACAGCAGAGAGCTGGACTGGAAGAGGAGCAACCGGGACTAGTACCCAGCACTCCAGCCAGGACTAGAACCCGGGGTGCTGGCGCCGCAGGCAGAGGATTAGCCCTAGTGAGCCACGGCGCCAGCCTCTTTTTTTTTTTTTTTTTTTAAGGGCATGTATTTATCTATTTGAAAAGCAGAGTTACAGAAAAGGAGAGAAGGACAGAGAGGGATTGAGATCCTCCATCTACAGGTTAACTCCCCATATGACTACAACAACCAGGGCTGGGCAAGGCTGAAGCCAGGAGCCTGGAACACCATCCAGGTTTCCCATGTGTGTGGCAGGTGTCCAAGTACTTGGGCCATTGTCCACTGCTTTCCCAAGCGTATTGGAAGGGAGCTGGATCAGAAGTAGAGCAGCTAGGCCTGGAACCTGTGCTCATATGGGATGCTGACATCACAGGTTGTAGCTTAACCTGCTTAACCACACGCTGGCCCACATTTAACTCTAAATCAGAGTTACAGAGAGATGGAGAGAGAGAGAGTGAGAGAGCACGCGAGAGCACTTATATTGCTAGTTTGCTCCCCAGATAGCGTCAGTGCATAGTGGCTTTTATATACTATGCATAACACTGCCCCCACCAAATTAACTCTTATGGGCATTACTGAGTTAGAAAAATATTTAAAAATAGCTATGTTAGCAAGTTTCTAGGTCAAACATAAGAGAGCAGATAATTTGGTAGAGAGTTTAGGTGTCTGAAAATAGGGCAAACTCAATGTGAACATAGACTTTGACTTCTAATAAGGCTGAGTATCTCAAAGGGCACAATGATGTGAGCTGACAGGCCTGGCAAATGATTGAATAAACAAGTGGATTGCTGTAACATAACCTCCGTCATTTTGTAATAATGAGCTTTGACCTTCATGTATGTGACTCAGTGCATGATGTGGTAATGCTGTCCCTCCAAGGAATAAATGAGGCCAAATGTTCCGAGAGGGTTTCCTTTCCTTGTCTGAGGCCCCTTGGGGAAGAAACAAAGAAGGGGAGCTCAGAGCAGAGCCACTCGTGTTTGAGGATCTGTGGAGGGAGTCACCCAAGTTCATGTTCTTGATGTCTTTGCTGGCTCCAAAATCTATAGGGTTGTAACTCCCTTGCACAGGATCTGTGCAGATATGATTAATTAAGTCACAATGAGGTTTTATTGGATGAGAGTGAGTCTGGATCCAAATCTTTGCTTTATTCATTTCAGGGTGTTTCCAGTGGTCTCAAAACTGTCATAAACCTAAATCAGCCTCACATTTGTTTGCATTAATCTGAGAATGCATGAGTAGGAGTGGGCTTTGAGGCACAGAGGGTTAGACTGCTCACTTGGGATGTTCCCATCTCTATGGTTCGAGCCCCGGATCTCTACTTCCAATCCAGTTCCTTGTTAACAGGCCTGGGAAGGCAGCAGATGATGTCCCTGTCATCTGTGTTAGAGACCCCAGTGGAGATCCAGGCTCATAGTTTCAGCCTGACCCAGCCCCAGCTGTTGAAGACATCTGGGGAGAAAACCAATGGATGGAAGATCCCCCCCCCCCACATTCTGCCTTTCAAATAAATGAATCTTTAAAAAACACACAAGTGTTTTTTAGTACTCATAAGGTTATTTCAAAAATTCATGGAAAATGGTATTAAGAGAAAAATTTGGAATGGGTACTTGCTGCAGTGATAAAGATGCCACTTCGGATGGCTGCATCCCATATCCGAGTACCTAAATTCGAGTCTCTACTTCCAATCCAGCTTCCTGCTAATGTGCACCCTAGAAGTCAGCAGTGGTGACTCCAGTAGCTGGATCCCTGCCACCCATATGAGAGACCTGGATTAAGTTCCTAGTTTCTATCCTTACCCTGGCCCGGCATGGGAGCCATGGACATTTGGAGAGTGAGCCAGTAGATGGACGATCTCTTTATCTCTCTCTGCCTTTCACATAAATAAAAATAATTTTAAAAAGTGAAAAAGATAAGTTTATTTTGCTGCAAAAATTTTTGAACTTCATGCATAGGGTTTTTGTACTAGGCATTTTCCATGAACATTTAGAAGATTCCTCATCTGTAGGAATGTGTGAGAAATGTATGCATAAAATTAGCAGCTGATGGGCTGTGAAAGACAAATAGAATGACTGAAATATGCTTGATTCTGATTCAACTGTTGTGAGCTGGGGGCAAGAAGCTTTGTTTCTGACAAGTTCCCATCTCAAGTTTATAAAAGATACATACAGATCAGCCTTGCAGCTCTGTGGAACTCCTCTGTCCATCCCCATCCTGATTACTTCCCCCAGTGCAACATCATCAGTTGGCCTTTTGCTTTGTCCATAGAGACTGTTCTGCAAGCCTGGTATCCCCTAAGCAAGTAAGAAACTCAGCTTCATATTAGAAATATTGGAGGGGTAATCTCTTCACCTGACACTTGTCAAATTATTGTGACCTGTGCTCTCATAACATCATGTTGGCAAAATGGCTATCAAACTGAAGCCAATCTTGCTCCCCTAGTCCTGGTTCAATGTACTTTTCACTACAGTGTGGGAGCTACCCAGGGTGTCTCAGCATCTGCCTCTTTATGGGGCAAATTTGCACATGGAGAAAGAAGAAAACAAGCTGAATATTCATAAACCATAAGTTCACTTCAAGCCCATGGGAGGAAACAAAAATGATCCTTGGAGTAGGTCATATATGGCATTATTCTTCAGAAACATTCCTTGAAACCATAACATTTACAAATTATTGAAAATTAAGCATTGAGTACACACTTCAAGGGATTTGTTCTAAAATTATGCATTACATCATCAAAAATATATTGGAGGGGCTGATGCTGTGGTGTAGTAGGTTAAGCATCCGACTGTAGTGCTGTCATCTCATACGGGCACTGATTCAAGTCCTGACTGATTCACTTCTGATCCAGCTTCCTACTGATGGCCTGCACGAAGTGGAGGATGGTGAAAATGTTTGGGCCCCTGCACCTGCATGGGAGACCAGAAAGAAGCTCCTGGCTTTAGATCACCCCTGTTCCAGCTGTTTCTGCCATTTGGGAATGAACCAGTGGATGGAAGACCTCTCTCTGTCTCTCCCTCTCTCTGTAACTCTGCCTCCCAAATAAACAAATAAATCTTTTTTTAAAAGCATATTGGAATAATTGGACTTTATCAAGACTAAAAACTTGGTTTGCAAAAGGGATTGCAGACTTACGCCTAGAATATACTATTTTGAAATGACTTTTTAAATTTAACAAATTTTTAAAATCTGTGTAGATAATGGGCAAAAGATAATAACAACATTTTACGAAAGAGCATATACAGATGGCAAATCAGCACACCAAGTACGCTCATCATTTCCCATCAGAGAAATGCATGGTAAACACAGTGAGAGATCACCACCCTCCTATCAGATTGGTTAAAACAAAAAATATGAGCCGCACCAAATGCTGCTGAGATTACAGAGAAAGCAGATCACTTATACATTGCTAGCAGGAGGTGCCAACAAAACAGCCCCTTTGAAAAACAGTTTGGCAATTCCTTTTGAAGCTGAAAGTGAACTTGCCATTCAGCCCAGCCATTACATTTGTGGGTGTGTAACCTAGATAATCAAAAACTTATTTTTTTTTTGTACAGAACTTGTACAAGAACATTCACAGCAGTTTTATTTGTAATAGTCAATTATGGGCAACTATCCAGCATACTTCAATTTGTGAGTGGTTTAACAAACTTTGGTATATCAGTACCATGGAATCAGCTATTAAAAAAAATGGAGGGGCTGGTGCTGTGGTGTAGCGGGTAAAGCCACCTCCTGCAGTGCTGGCATCCCATATGGGTGCTGGTTTGAGTCCTGGTTGCTCCACTTCTGATCAAGCTCTCTGCTATGGCCTGGGAAAGTAGTAGAAGGTGGCCCAAGTCCTTGGGCCCCTGCACCCACATGGGACACCCAGAAGAAGCTTCTGGATCCTGGCTTCAGATCAGCACAGCTCTGGCCATTGCAGCCAATTGGGAAGTGAACCAGTGGATGGAAGACCTCTCTCTCTCTCCCTGTCTCTCCTTCTCTCTCCGTGTAACTCTTTCAAATTAAAAAAATAAAATGGACTGGGGGCCAGGACTGTGGTATACTAGGCTACGCCTCTGCCTGCAGCGCTAGCATCTCGTATGGTCACCAGTTCATGTCCTGGCTGCTTTTCTGATCTAACTCTCTTGCTTGTGGCCTGGGAGGGCAGTGCAGGATGTCCCAAGTGCTTGGGCCCCTGAACCCACATGGGAGACCTGGAAGAAGCTCCTGGTTCCTGGCTTTGACTTGGCTCAGCTCCAGCCATTGTGGCCACTTGAGAAGTGAACCAACGGATGGAAGACCTCTCTCTCTCTGTCTCTCCCTGTCTCTGTCTGTAAGTCTGCCTCTTGAATCAATAAAAAAAAATGTATAAAAAAGAAATGGATTATTGATAGACACAGTTATTATGCTGAATGAAAAGAAAGCCAATCTCAAAAAGTTACCTGTTGCACAGTTCCATTTCTACAACAATTGCTAAATAACATAATTTCAGAAATGGAGAAGAGATTAGTAGTTGCCAGACGTTAGAATGTGAGGGGAGGCCTGCGCCGCAGCTCAATAGGCTAATCCTCCGCCTTGCAGTGCCGGCACACCAGGCTCTAGTCCCGGTCGGGGTGCCAGATTCTGTCCCGGTTGCCCCTCTTCCAGGCCAGCTCTCTGCTGTGGCCAGGGAGTGCAGTGGAGGATGGCCCAAGTGCTTGGGCCCTGCACCCCATGGGAGACCAGGAGAAGCACCTGGCTCCTGCCATCGGATCAGCGTGGTGCACCGGCTGCGGCGGCCATTGGAGAGTGAACCAATGGCAAAGGAAGACCTTCCTCTCTGTCTCACTGTCCACTCTGCCTGTCAAAAAAAAATTTTAAAAAAATTAAAAAAATTAAAAAAAAGAATGTGAGGGGAGTGGATGTGACTATAAAGAGGTAACACAGGGTGCTGGTGTTCTGGTTAATCTACCACTTGCAAGGCTGGCTTCCCTTATCACAGTACCAGTTCATGTTCTGATCGTGCTTCCTGCTAATGCTCCTGGAAAAGCAGTGGATGATGGCTCATGTCCTTGGGCTCCTGCCACACACATGGGAGACCAGGATGGAGCTCATGGCTCCTGATTTCTATCTGGCCCAGCCTTTTTTTTTTTAAGGATTAAAACTTTATTTCCTTCTTTTTTTAACTTTTATTTAATGAATATAAATTTCCAAAGTACAGCTTATGGATTACAATGGCTTCCCCCCCATAACTTCCCTCCCACCTGCAACCCTCCCCTTTCCCGCTCCTTCTCCCCTTCTATTCACATCAAGATCCATTTTCAATTCTCTTTATATACAGAAGATCAATTTAGTATATATTAAGTAAAGATTTCAACAGTTTGCACCCACATAGAAGCACAAAGTGAAAAATACTGTTTGAGTACTAGTTATAGCATTAAATCTCAATGTACAGCACATTAAGGACAGAGATCCTACATGAGGAGTAAGTGCACAGTGACTCCTGTTGTTGACTTAACAAATTGACACTCTTGTTTATGGCATCAGTAATCACCCTAGGCTCTTGTCATGAGTTGCCAAGGCTTTGGAAGCCTTTTCAGTTCACCAACTCTGATCATACTTAGACAAGGTCGTAGTCAAAGTGGAAGTTCTCTCCTCCCTTCAGAGAAAGGTACCTCCTTCTTTGCTGACCTGTTCTTTCCACTGGGATCTCACTCGCAGAGATCTTTCATTTAGGTCATTTTTTTTTTTTTTTTTTTTGCCAGAGTCTTGGCTTTCCATGCCTGAAATACTCTCATGGGCTTTTCAGCCAGATCTGAATGCCTTAAGGGCTGATTCTGAGGCCAGAGTGCTGTTTAGGACATCCATCATTCTATGAGTCTGCTGTGTATCTCGCTTCCCATGTTGGATCATTCTCTCCCTTTTTTTTTTATTCTATCAGTTAGTATTTTCAGACACTAGACTTGTTTATGTGCTCCCTTTGACTCTTAGTCCTTTCATTATGAACAGAAATTGATCACTTGGACTAGTGAGATGGCGTTGGTACATGACACCTTGATGGGATTGAATTGGAATCCCCTGGAATGTTTCTAACTACCATTTGGGGCAAGTCAGTTTGAGCATGTCCCAAATTGTACATCTCCTCCCTCTCTTATTCCCACTCTTATATTTAACAGGGATCACTTTTCAGTTAAGTTTCAACACTTAAGAATAACTGTGTATTAATTACAGAATTCAACCAATAGTATTAAGTAGAACAAACAAAAAACTACTAAAATGGATAAAGTATTACATTGTACATCAACAGTCAGCGCAAGGGCTGATCAAGTCACCATTTCTCATAGTGTTCATTTCACCTTAACAGGTTTCCTTTTTGGTGCTCAGTTAGTTGCCACCAATCAGGGAGAACATATAATATTTTTCCCTTTGGGACTGCCAGCCTTGGTTTTTAGGATCATTTGGCAAGTGAACCAGTGGATAGAAGATCTCTCTCTGAATCTCCCTGTTTCTTTAGTTACTCTGCCTTTCAAACAAACAAATGAATATTTTTAGAGGTAGTGCAGGGAAGTGTTTTAATGTTAAATGATGCATGAATCTATATATGTGCTAAAATAAAACTCAATATGTACACACATACATGTATAAATGGCAAAATCAGAATAAATTCTATGGTTTGTACTAATGTTGATTACCTTGATTTAGTAGTTAATAGACTAATTCATTACTCTGCCAAATAATGTAATATCAAAAAAGACTAAGATAGAGGTCAACTGGTAGAGATCTAACAGATTGAACACATAGTCTAATGTAATAATAAAAAAACATTTTTATGTGTTCTAAACTTTAAAAAATTTGCTTTAGATATGTTGGCTGTCTCATATTGTCTTATGAAGTAATGTCTTTTGTTATTGATTCCAGCTTTAGAAATTTTACATCTTTTCTTTTTGTTTTATTTTTTAATTTCAATTTAGTCTTTAAAAAACACTATTCTAAAAAAGTAGTTGTTGGGGCAGGCGTTACAGCATTGTGGCACAGTGGGTTAAGCCTGTGATGCCAGCATCCCATATGGCTTCTGGTTTGAGTCCTGGCTGTTCCACTTCTGATTCATCTTCCTGCCAGTATGCCTGAAAAGGCAGCAGAAAATGGCCAAGTGCTTGAGCCCCTGCCACCTGTGTGCTGTGTCTGGACTCAGATGGAGCTCCTGGCTCCTGACTTCAGCACTGCCCAGCCCCAGCCATGTGGCCTTTTCAGGAGTGAACAAGTGTATAGAAACTCCATCGTGCGTCTCTCTCTCTCTCTCTCTCTCTCTGTAATTCTGTCTTTAAAATAAATGAATCTTAAAAAAATAGTAAAATAATTGTTGTTAAAAATCCAAAAAGCAGAGAGCCACCACTGTGGTACATGTGAACATAATTGCTATTAAAATATTGGATTAACTTCTTAGAAATGCATCTGCCATGATGAACAAGGGACAGTTGTGTTTACGTTTTTATTTTTATGCAAACGGAATTCAGTTGAAAGGAAGTATAATAATGTTGGTTCCTGTCACACAGTGCGTTCAAATGGAACATGGTTCCCTTTTCCTCATGTTTTTGGTTAAAATTTCTAATTGCTTGGTTTTTCTGGACCAAGTTGGAATTTGCTTGAAAACCTCCTGCTGGCAGCTTTTCCAGCACCGTTTTGAGTTTCCGTGTGGCAAATGGGATTGATTTCTGTTCCACAACTAAAATGTCACAAGTAGGAAATTGATTCAGAAGGAAGCACAGGCATATCCCAAGAAATTCCTAGAGCCTAATTTTCATTTTTTAATGAAACCATTTTAATATCTAAATATGAAATTGAGTTGTCTATTTTTGAAAAATTTTCTGATTATGAAAAGCTCAGTGTCCTATATTTATTTTGTTTTATCAACTTATTTTCCCAAAAGCACTTTAGGCCTCCAAGTTTTCAATAGACCTGAGCAGTCCTCATAGGAACCTCAGTGGTTGCCCTTGGGTCAGCTTCACACACTTGATCTTAGCCAAAAGGCCGAGAAATGATTGGTCAGCTTCTATCTATAGTTTTCCCATAGGCCACTCACCATAACCTGTGCCGAGGCTTTGTTTTTTCTCAGAGGAGGCCAAATGCCACGGCCAACAACCCCACTGGTGAACCGTGTGTCTTTCCAAACCTCTTATTTAAGACACCTTCTCTTCTGGGTCTTCTAGTCAGGTTGAACTTGTGCACCTTACCCTGCTGTCTTTCAGCAGTAGATTTAGAATACACCTCAGTCACCTCACACACGCAGAGCAATGCATCAAACTTGTGCAAAGTGCATCCGACTTGCTAAATCCATCTCCCAGGTTAACATTCCAGGCAACATGCAGATTGACACAGTCACATGTGCCTCAGGCCTAGAAGACAAGTTCCACCTTACGCCTTAGCAAAAATTCTCTTACGTTGTAACTGTACTTCCTACTAAGATCACTGACCCTCCAAATATTTTGTGTTCTAGAACTGAAGAGGCACGTGATTAAGCATTTATTATGGGGCCTTGTTTGCTCTCCTTGCAGATAAGCCACCACCCCTAGGGGGCACCTTCACAGACTCCCATTATTCACTGCACTCCTGCGTTAAACTGGTGCTCTTAGGGGAAAGCACATTTTTCTAGACACCTTGACAGCTCCTTGGAATTTATTTAATGGCTCAACCCTGGGCCTTCCAAGACTCAGCACGATCTATTCCTGGGCCATGAGGATCCCCGTATTCACCCTCATGTGTACTACAGGACAGCTAGACTGTCAGCTCGTCATTTCACAGCTATTATTCTTTCAATGACAAAATAAAATGTTTAAATCTATTTAAAGAAAATGTTACATCAATAATCTTCATGATGTTACTTTGGTGTCATGTGAAGACGGCAAACATTTTCTAAGAACTTTTTTTATTAATATGTTTTATGAAACAGTGTTTAAAAGATGAAGGCTGGCCGGCGCCGCGGCTCACTAGGCTAATCCTCCGCCTTGCGGCACCGGCACACCGGGTTCTAGTCCCGGTTGGGGCGCCGGATTCTGTCCTGGTTGCCCCTCTTCCAGGCCAGCTCTCTGCTGTGGCCAGGGAGTGCAGTGGAGGATGGCCCAGGTGCTTGGGCCCTGCACCCCATGGGAGACCAGGATAAGTACCTGGCTCCTGCCATCAGATCAGCGCGGTGCGCCGGCTGCAGCACGCTGGCTGCGGCGGCCATTGGAGGGTGAACCAACGGCAAAGGAAGACCTTTCTCTCTGTTTCTCTCTCTCACTGTCCACTCTGCCTGTCAAAAAAAAAAAAAAAAAAAAAAAAAAAAAGATGAAGGCTATGGGGACAGTGTTGTGGCACAGTAGGTTAAGACATGGAAGGCTAAGCCACTGCCTGAGTCACCAGCATTGGAACTACAGTTTGAGTCCCGGCTGCTCCGTTTTGATCCTCTCTGCTTCCGCTGCTCAGAAGGCAGTGGACGATGGCCCAAGTACCTGGGCTAATGCCACCCACGTGGGTGACACAGATTGGAACTCCTGGCTCCTGACTTCGGCCTGGCCCAGCCCCAGATGTTGCTGACATTTGGGGAGTATACCAGTGGATGGAAGATCTCTTTCTCCCCCTCTCGCTGTCACTCGGCCTTCCAAATAAATAAAATAAATCTCTTTAAAAACAAACAAAAAAGAAGGGAGAATAGCATTAGCAGAATACCACAGGGAACAGAAAAAACCCTGAAACTATAGGCAATGTTTTACCAACTTGTTCCATTTCAAGTTCTTCAAATCTAGAAGGCAGGTAACATTCACAATTTGGAGGTGACAGACTCTCAAAGGAGTGCTGGAGCCAGAATGTAAGTAGGTCTCTCTCCTTCCAAAGCCCATCACTTTTTCTCCTTGAGGTCAGAGAAAAGAGGAAATAAGGCCAACCGGGCATTTATGGAGTGATGTTTGATTTCTGTCCCTTGCACTGACTGGATGGGCTATTCATAAATTGTTGACTGTTGTTTTTCATCTTTACTGGGCAAAAAGATGGACCACTTGTAATTTATTTTGAACCCTTCCCCATTTCCCCTTCCCAGCTAACATTATAATGCAGGTAGAGCTTTCCAGATGAAAGATAAAGGCAGACTACAACATTATTATTTTTATTATTTCAATTTAGCTCAGTGGATCAAAGTATGTCTATAAAAATAAAACATGTTTTGGCAGTGTCGTTCTAATTTTATTCTATCATTTAAAGAACACAGTTTCATTTTGACCAATAATATTGTTCTTTGAACTTAATTACAGGATTCATATTGGAAAAGCCTCAACTCAAGTCACAGAAACTTAGCAATAGGTATAAATGCATATGAGGGGGCAAAGAAGTACTACTATGAAAAACAACTTTTTAAAGATTTATTTATTTATTTGAAATATACAGTTACAGAGAGGGAGAGGCAGAGACAGAGATCTTCCATCTGCTGATTCACTCCCCGTATGGCTGTAATGGTCAGAGTTGGGCTAGGCTGAAGCCATGAGCATAGAATTTCACCCAGGTCTCACACATAGGTGCAGGGGCCCACGCACTTAGGCCATCTTCTGCTGCTTTCCCAGGCATGTTAGCTGGGAGCTGGATTGCAAGTGAAGCAGTTGGACTTGACCTGGTGCCCATTTGGGATGCCAGTGCTTCAGGTGACGGCTTTAAGCCACTACCACAGTGCCGGCCTGAATTTTGTGAGTGTGACATATGAAGTGATATGTATGGTGCCTGAGATGTGTGTGGGGGTGTGTGTGAGAATATGTGGACATGTATGGAGTCATGCATGCTTTCTATGTTGCAAGTGGCATGTGTATGGTATACGTGAGTGTGTGGATATGTAAGAAGTAGTGTGAGCCACATGTTTCTAGAACAAATGAGAGTTTTGATTTTTCATGATACTCATTACAGATGACATATGCTGGTGAAGTGGAAGTGTTTTTTGTCTTCTTCGGCAGGCCTCCAATACACATCCCTGCACACACACCACACGCTTTCACATCCACCACACAGGTACACAGCTCACACATGTACCACATACCATATCCCATGAGGACCACACTCAGGTATATACTTTTTCATACATGACACTTATACAACACACTTACCATATGCACACACACATGCACAACTCACACCCACCCATATACATGGGTACATGCACCACACCCACACATGCATATACCCCAAACATACGTAACTCACATCAGCACAACACACAGACACACATACTCACACTACTTCCTACATATCCACACACTCACGTACTCCATACACATGCCACTTGCAACATAGAAAGCATACATGACTCTATATATGCCCACATATTCTCTCACACACACCCCACACACATCTCAAAGGCACCATACATATCACTTCATATGTCACACTCACAAAATTCATACGTGTACCACACACACACCACCAGCACCCCACAAAGGCACATACCACAGAGATGCACACACTCACACCACCACCACCCTGTGGATAACCTCATAAAGAAAGCAAGAAATGAGGGCAGCAGGATGCTATTAAGATTAAAAGTATTTTTCTTGTGTTCAACACATCAGTGTTGAAATAAACTCCATTGCCTTAAAGCTCTGTTTTCAAAATGTACAAGAACCCAAGAATTATGACCTAGATTGCCCAGGAAAGGCTGAAACCTGTCTCTAAGGTGGCCCCCGGGTAGCCCTGTTTGAGAGAGGACAGTTCCCTGGTGAGCCTAGTTTGTGACCTGGGTGAAGCAGGGCTAGAATTCATGGTGCACATGAGCCTTTAGGACCCTGGGGTGCCGGCGCCACAGCTCACTTGGCTAATCCTCTGCCTGCAACGCTGGCACCCCCGGTTCTGGTCCCGGTTGGGGCGCCAGTTCTGTCCGGGTTGCCCCTCTTCCAGGCCAGCTCTCTGCTGTGGCCTGGGAGTGCAGTGGAGGATGGCCCAAGTGCTTGGGTCCTGCACCCCATGGGAGACCAGGAGGAAGCACAGTGCTGGATCAGCACAGCGCTGGCCACAATGCGCCGGCCACAGCGGTCACTTGGGGGTGAACCGATGACAGCCCCTTTTCATCTGGGCAGGGCCTTGGGAACCCCTGTTCTATTCTGGGTGTCCATGACGTTGTTAGTTTCCACATATGGGTGAGATTGTGCTGTATGCAGTTTTCTGTGCTTGGCTTATTTCTCATACCACAAGGGCCCTCATTTCCATCCATACTGTTTTAAGTGACTGCGTTTCCTCCTACTTTATGGCTGAATAGTTTTCACTCTATGTGTGCACCACACTCTGTTTCTCCATTTGTCAGTTGATGGACACTTAGATTGCTTCCATGTCTTAGATATTGTGATGCATGTACAATAAACACAAGAGTACAGATGTCTCTTTGGAAACAAAGGTAAAAAAGTCTTCAGAAGATGGTGATTTCTTGCTCACTAGGCCTTCACTGTGGAAACAGAGGTCTGGGCTTCCAGATTAAATTGAGTGTCTCCTAGAGAGCGAGACCTGCTTTGCCGTTGTGCTTCTCAGGAGCTGACTCAGAGGTGAGGCCTGAGGAATGCCTTTGCAGGCCTCAGAACTGAGGCCCAGAGATATGGCTGCGTGGAAGTGACCCTAGCACCAAACGTGATTAGATTCCTGCAAATTGTGTGTTAGGGTCATGGTTTATGCTGTCAGTTTTCTCTCTGAATCTTATTGCATACCAGTTCAGTGATGTACTTATTCAAGAGATGCTGAACTCTAAACCATGTTAACCAAACTATATATAAATGCCATTTGGAAAAAATTGTAGACTTAGTAAAAACTTCATCACTTGTAGAGGATGCTGTGGTGAGCTGTCCAGATGTCTCCTGATGCCTGCTGAAGGCTCATGACTCAGGGCCTCTCAGCGCATTGCGCTCTGCAGAAGGAAGCTCTCACCCAGCAGAAGTAAACCACACCCAATGACTGGCAGAAGAGGTGGGCAGTGGGAGTTCAGCCTTCTTTCTCCAACCCCAAACACCTCTTCCAGTTGCTCCCTGTGGCATCTTGTGTGTCTTCTGTTGCTACTGCGTTGAAATTCAACTTCTGCCCTTTCCACTTCTCTCACAACATCGTAGTTGTTCATCCTAACCACAGTCCCCAGAAAGAATTACCACACACACAAGTCTTTTCCTTAGTCATTTTGTTGTTAACACTGATCTAAAACAGCTACATGAACGTTCAAATGTGAGTTGTAATTTAAATTAATATATTTGAGCTTTTGATAGTCATCTTGTCTTTAGTAGTCATGTCAAGAAATAGTACATTCCATTCATGACCAACACTCATAAATCTGAAATCTGACTACATAATCCTTTAAACTGAAAATGTATAATTAAAAGCAGAAATACATGAGTGACTACTGGATTCATCAATGACTATTAAAATGTTATGAATGACATAGTAACAAATTCCTTGAGAGTCTAATCTGAATAATTTCTTTTAAATTCCATTTAGGAATTCCAGTTTATATATTGATACTAGAAGAAATTTAAATCAAAGAAAAATGCTGTATTTCAATGTTGCTGTCTTCCAAAAATGTTAAGAGGATACTCCTGTGAAAACACAGTGATTGTCAATAATAATACTTATGGCTTTGGGGTTATCAGGTATCCAACCAATTTTTTTCCAACCATTTAAAAAATCTATAATTACTCCTATATTTGAAGGAAGGAAATCATGAGCAGAATAACATTTCTGTGGTTTTGTAGATAAAAACTCAGGTTGCTTCTGCTTCATTGGCTAAGAAAACATTTACAAAGAAAGCATTCCTCTCTCCATTCATGACATAGATCTCCCAGTTGCCAGCCAATCCACTCACTCTCTCTCTCTCTTAAAATATTTATTTATTTGAAAGGCAGAGTTACAGAGAGGCAGAGGCAGACACACACAGAGAGAGAGAGAACTTCTACCCTCTGTCTGCTTCACTCCCCCAAATGGCCACGATGGCCAGAGCTAGGCCCATCTGAAGCCAGAAGCCAGGAGATTCTTCTGGGTCTCCTATGTGGGTGCAGGGGCCCAAGCACTTGGCCATCTTCTACTGCTTTCTCAGGTCATAGCAGAGAGCTGGATGGACAGTGGAACAGCCAGGTTTTGAACTGGTGTCCATATGGGAAGCTGGCATCTCAGGAGGTGACTTTACCTGCTAGGCCACAGTGCTGGCCCCTCCATTTCTCTTACCTCAAAGTGATATATGGCTTTTTCCCCAAAGACTGTGTTGTTAATAAAAGTGAGGATAATGACAATTCTGTTTAGGAAAACTATGTGCATTGCCAAAACCTGATATAACTTATTTTGATTTGTGAAAATCCTGGCTCTTTGTGTATGTGCCAGCTGGTAAATTTGGTAAATCTGGTGTGTGTAGATCTTTTCACTTTTAGGAATGATTAGAGACCAGAAACAAAGGCTTATAAATCCAGCTGGCACCGCGGCTCAATAGGCTAATCCTCCGCCTTGCGGCGCCGGCACACCAGGTTCTAGTCCCGGTCGGGGCACCAGATTCTGTCCCGGTTGCCCCTCTTCCAGGCCAGCTCTCTGCTGTGGCCTGGGAAGGCAGTGGAGGATGGCCCAAGTGCTTGGGCCCTGCACCCCATGGGAGACCAGGAGAAGCACCTGGCTCCTGCCTTCGGATCAGCGCCATGTGCCAGCCTTGGCGGCCATTGGAGGGTGAACCAACGGCAAAAGGAAGACCTTTCTCTCTGTCTCTCTCTCTCTCTCTCTCTCTCTCACTATCCACTCTGCCTGTCAAAAACAAACAACAACAACAACAACAAAAACAAAAACAAAAAACCCAAAGGCTTATAAATCCAAATTCTGCAGACAGAATCTTGCTCAAAATGCTTCCTGAGAAGGGACAGAGCTCATCTGTTTATTTGAAGCATAAGAGCCAGTCAGACCTTGACAGGAACTTTTTAATCTTGGAACTATATTTTTTTAATGAAAACATATTTCAGAGGTAGAGATAGAAATAGAGATAGAGACAGATAGATAGAGAGTAGTTCATTCCTTAATGGGCTTGCCCAGGCTAGGCCTAAGCAAAGAACAAAAACTCAGTTCAGATCTCCCATGTGAGTGGCAGGAACCCAATTACTTGGGAGGACATTGCTGTCTCCCAGGCTCTGCATTAGCAGGAAATTGGAGTCAGGAGTTGGAACTGGAGCTGGAAATTGAACCCAGGCACTCTGATATTGGATGCTGATATCTTAACCGCTAAGCCACATGCCTGTCCTGAGCATTATATATGTATGTATATAATTTTACTTGAAAGGAAGAGAGACAAAGAAATAGATTGAGAGAGATTTTTCATCCTATGGTTCATTCCCCAAATACCCACACAGCCAGGGCTGGGCCAGACTGAAACCAGGAGCCTGGAAGTCAATATGGTTTTCCCATGTAGGTGACATGGACCCGAGTACTTGAGCCATCATCTGTTGTCTTCTAGAGTGTACATTAGCAGGAAGTTATATGAGAAGTGAAGGAAGCCAGGACTCAAACCAGACGTCTGACATGGGGTGTGGGAGTCCCAGTAAAATGCCCATCCCAGAAGTATATTTTTAAGGAAACAGTGTACACTTTTCCATTTCACACTTTGTTTTGTGAAAAACTGGAAGCAAAGATATGTTTTGATTTATACATAGACTCTTACATTGTTGAAAATCACCCCCAGTGTTTCTGTACCTTTCTCTCTCTCATACATACACATGCACACACACACACACTCTAATAAGTCCACCATCTGAATTTATCCAAAGCTCAACTTGGGTGCTGGTTGGCAATTTTGAGTTGATGAAGTATAAAGGCCATCTTGTTTCAAGCGCTTTATCCAAGTAGCTGTCTGAAATGATTTCACAGCTCAGGCAGAAGCCTATCTGGGTAAACAGAGCATTCACAAAAGAGTTCTCTAGAATCCAGTGTGGAAACCAAAGAAGCTGGGAGAATGCCTGGCCTTGTGACAACTGTGGAATTTGAGTCAAAAATAAAAGCTTTGCTGGTGATTCCCTCTTGACTCAGGGAGTGCCTGCCCCACCCTGGAAGTTATTTGTGTTCTGTTTTTAGAGATTTCTTGCTGTGTTCTAAAAAAGAAAGCATCAGATGCCTTTAGTAGGGCATTTCATTCATCTTTTAATAAAGAAAGAAAGAGCATAACTCCATAATGTCTTGCTAATCATTTCTGGCTGCCTCTGGGAAAAGTGACAGGTGCATGGATTTTACAGTTTGGAGTGTGGATTCTTGCTACATATTCCTTCAAAAGAAAACTCACTCAAATATGGGTCTCATGCATTTTGTTCTCCATGAAAACTGATGCCCAGACTCTGATAATATATTCACTTTATGATTTTCTATGAAATCATTAGGTCTGCCTTGAATCACTGACTCATTTTGTGCTATCAAGATGTAAACTCTCCAGCAACAGCATCCTCCTATGTGAGTAAGCGAGATTTAATTTTCCTGTGACAGCACACGTGTACAAAGGCAGGTGCAGCTGAGGAGAATCATCCGCCCTCCAGGTAATCATTAACACGCCTACAGCCAACTGCCCACTGCGTAGTGCTGCCTTACAACAGATAGGAGCGGGGCAATGCAGAAGGCAGGTGAGATCGTTATTAAGAGAGAGGCAGCTCTCTTCTGGGTCTCCCACGCCAGTGCAGGGACCCAAGGACCTGAGCCATCTTCCACTGCTTTCCCAGGCCATAGCAGATAGCTGGATTGGATGTGGAGCAGCTGGGTCTCCAACCAGTGCCCATATAGGATGCTGGAGCTTCAGGCCAGGGCGTTAACCCACTGCACCACAGCACCAGCCCCTGATGGTGGAAATTTGACACATTAAAGATATCAATGAAGTGGAGGTGTTCAGTGAAAATTCCTTTCTGAGAGCATTTCAAGTTATAAATATCAGAATATTTGTGTGTGAAGGAGTGTGTTTAGGCACAGAGATTTAGTTACGTGTGTTTGGTGTCTTCTCATTGAACCTGCATTTTTTCCAGCCTGGTCTTTGCACCAGGAGGTGGGATCAGTTGTTTATCATCACACTCCTGAGCAGACTTCAGGCTTTTGGTAAAGTCCAGCCATTGGGGAGCCCCTGATGGAGACCTGGGGGTGTTTATTATCTTTGAGTCTTTGGGGAGGTGGCCTAAAGCAGCACTGGGGACCAAGGCAATCAAGGCTTCCATGCCCTCATGCTTCCTGTGGGGTTGTAGAGCGGGGGAAGGAAAGAGAGTGGCTGTTGTCAGATCCCAGGACTGCTGTGCTGTTCTCAGAAGGTCACTTTGAAGGTGACTCTCCCCTTCCTGTTCTAGTAATTGCTACTTCCTCTGTCCTCTGGAACCTTGGGGTGTGAACTCTACCAGCTCAGCATTCTTGCACCATACATTGTGCTTCTCCTACACCCACACCTCTGTGAATATCCCTTTGGTAAATAAACCCTCCTCAAATTATCCTTATTTCAGCGTGGCCTGTTTCCTGTTAGATTCCTGATTCCATGTGAGCAGGGAGGAATTGAAGAGAGGACTAATTCCTGTAATGATATTCAGGCAGGTTCACATATGAAGCTTCCAAAAGTGATTGTCCTGCGCTCTAGGACACGCTTGGACTTGAAGTGTGTCTGAATAACAATCGCTGTTGATTAAACCACAGCTGTGATGCTGCTTAATCGATGCTGCTTGGAACGCAGAATTTAACACTAGCAACCCAGAGAAGAATGATCAGAAATTATAGCCACAGTGCAGTGGACTTTCATGGGGCTATTCAGAGAAATTCGTTGAAGTCAATTTGGATTTTGCCTATACAATCGTGTCCTCAATCACGATGAATTTTCCTCCAATCTCGCTGAACTCAGTGCTCTATCTGGGTTATAGAGTTTCCTCAAGTCTCTTACACTGGATATTGTTTCACAATGAACAAGAGCTATTAAGACATCCTATGCTAGTTCTCTAAGCCCTCTTGTTGCCTCACAGAGAGAACTTATATCCACTGGGTCACTCCCCAAATGACTACAACAGTGAGATCTTGACCAGGCCAAAGCCAGAAGCCAGGAATTCTCTGGTTCTCCCATGTAGGCTGCAGAGACTCAAGCCTGAGCCAGCCTTGGCTGCCTCCAAGGCATTGGCAGGGAGGAGGGTCAGAAGAGGAGAAGCCAGGACTCAAACCAGCACACAGATATAGGATACCGGCACCCTAAGTGGTGAACTGACCTGCTGAGCCACAGTGCATGCTCCTCCAGGAACTTTTAATGAAGTAAGCTACACTTACCTGAAGTCAGCGAAGTTACTAACTGGTTTGACCATAATTAGGAATTATTTTATTTTTGTTCATTATTATTATTTCTAACAAATTTATGGTCTGCACATGAGGGCATTCGGGAAAGATTCCCACATGCTCAAAACAACACCAAAACATAGCGCAGCAGGTTGGAGGATTTAATAGGGAGTGCTCATGTCAGTGTGTACTGGGTCATAGGTGAATTTCAGAAAGAGCAAGGCCGTGTAGGAAAAACAAAGAAAGCAGCTATCTGCCATGATATTGAATGCAAGCCTTCAAAATACAGTTAGTCATGAAGGTCCACCCATAATCTATCCTTGTGATAAGCTTTTTCATGAGTTTTTCTTTTTGGTTTGATCTGTTTGCTGTTGGTTTAGTTTTATTCCTGCTGCAATTGTCAGCATTATTATTTTTTTTTAAGATACTTCATTTATTTGAAAGACAGAGTTACAGAGAGAGGCAGAGACAGAGAGAGAAGTCTTCCATCTTCTGGTTCACTCCCCAGATGGCCATAAGGACCAGAGCTGAGCTGATATGAAGCCAGGAGCCAGGAATCCCCTCTGGGTCTCCCACGAGGGAACAGGGACCCAAGGACTTGGGCCATCTTCTATTGCTTTCCCAGGCCATAGCAGAGAGCTGGATTGGAAGAGGAGCAGCCGGGACTAGAACTGGTGCCCATATGGGATGCTGGTGCTCCAGGCCAGGGCATTAACCCACTGCGCCACAGCGCTGGCCCCAGCATTATTTTTTATGGTATGCATTTTGTGTATTTTATAAAGTTTGACAAAACTCCATTCCTCACTTTTTCTTTTGTCATGCATACTTGTGATGCTGTTTATAGTTTTAGCTCTTACATTTAGGTCTATCATATTTGAGTCATTTTTTCTGAATGATGTGAGGTAGGGGTCCAATTTCTTTTGCCTGTGAGTATCTTTACAGTTTTGACTCATGTAAGAAAATACAAGTAAGTAAGTAATTGCCTCTGCTTGAGTTCGCCTGAGATCTTTAATTCTCTCTATGGTGTCCTAGCTAGGGTGACTTAAAAGGTTTTTTTTTTTTAAGTTTTTAAATTTATTTAAAAACAGGAAACTCTTAATCATAAACATGACAAACAACAGTAAAGGTGTGATCCATGACATTAAGAAACTTAGATCATGAAGCAATACAAGTTTTCAATTAAAAGGAGTATATTTGAAAAATAACACAGAAAACTGTTTTTGTAACACAGGACAAAACCCAGGAGAGATATATTTTGTCGCCTCCAGCCTGTACTACTTTGCAGTGCTGAAAAACTTGACTATCTTCTTCAAACAAAGTGAAAAATGTACTTCAGCCCTCATTAGCTGGGGGAAGATCTGAGGATGTGGCCTTAGAACTTACTCTGGACCTGGCAACAGTGGCAGCCCTTTCATATGATGTAGCAGATTTATTCCTTTTAAAAAATTTTATTTGAGAGGCAGAGGAGAGAGAGAGAGAGAGAGAGAGAGAGAGAGAATCCATATGTTGATTCACTCCCCAAATCCCAAGTGCCCAGGATCTGGGAACTCAATCTGAGTTTTCCACATACATGGCAGGGACCTAACCACTGGGGCCATCGCCTCTACCTCCTATGGTACACATTAATGGACCATTGGCATCAGGAGTTGAGCCAGGACTTGAACCCAAGCACTCCAATATATGTCATGCAGCTTTTCAAACTAACAACTTAGCCTCTGTGCAGAAACCTACCCCAAACTCATTCCTATTTAAAACTGGTTCTGAGAAGAGACTGTAGCTGCTTTATTTTGCAAAGCATTGACAGTCTAATACCTCAGAGGGACTCTAAGCACAGCAGGATGGAGACCCTTTCTTTCACAGTCACAGCTACGCCTTTGCACATAGAAAAACTCATTTGCTCCTACACGGAGCCCAGAATTCAAAAAGATTTCTCCACTTAAATGGTAATAAGAATGTTTTACAGTGAACAAAGTACAAGAGAAAATAAGTGCAATTTTAAACTGCTTTGGAAAGATATGTGTACTTAGCTGTTCTTGCCTTTTTCTCCTGCAGATATGATTTATACTTCTGAACTCATAAAAAGAATTAAGCCTTTTAAACAGAGATATTGAAAAGAGTCCAACTTTGTGCTGACAGAAAGGACAATGAATCTTTTAAGAAAAATACATATCTATTAAATGATTAATGATTTTTTTTCTTTCGGATCTGAACATAAATGATACTAATAATTAACATGCCAAATTTTGAAGATGATAGTGACATTGATATGATGCAAAATTAACTGTTGAGGGGCTGGCATTGTGGTGCAGCAAGTTAAGTGATGCCAGTACCCAATATGCACGCTGGTTCAAGTCCCGTTGCTCCATTCCAATCCAGCTTTCTTCTAATGAGCCTGGGAAAGACATGGAAGACAACTCAAGTACCTATGCCCCTGCACTCATGTGGGAGACTTGGATGAAGTTTCTGGCTCTTGGCTTCAGCTTAGCCTAACCAGGTCACCATGGCCTTTAGGGGAGTGAACCAGCGGATGAAATCAATTTCTTTCTCTCTCTCTCTCTAACTGCCTTTCATGTAAACAAATAAATCTTTTTTAAAAAAAAACTATTGAAGGAAATATATTAAATATACTTTAGGGGCAAGTGTTTTGGTGCAGCCACTTAGGCTACTACTTGAGACACTTGCTTCCCTTATTGGAGTGCCTGGGATCAAATCCTGAATACTCTGCTTTTAATTCAGCTCCCTGCCTATGCATCCTGGGATGCAGCAAATGATGGCCAAAGTGCTTGGGTACCTACCACCCGCATTTGGGAGATCTAAATGGGGTTCTGGGCTTTTAACTTCATCTGGCCAAGCCCTTGGTATTGCAGACATTTGTGGAGTAAGCCAGATGATGGAAGAGTTCTCTTTCTTTTTCTCTCTGTCACTCTGCTTTTCAAGTAGTTTTAAA
Organism: Oryctolagus cuniculus; assembly: GCF_051225735.1. Taxonomy (NCBI): domain Eukaryota; kingdom Metazoa; phylum Chordata; class Mammalia; order Lagomorpha; family Leporidae; genus Oryctolagus; species Oryctolagus cuniculus. The sequence goes on from NC_142882.1 coordinate 40,418,483, forward strand.
TATTTAAAGTAATAAATATAGTTAAAACATGTAAATTAAAGGCTGACAATATTAATCATCAGTGGCCAGCCCATTTAATATAACTCCGATAAATTATTTTTAGTAGAGAAATTCCATGTAATTTTACCCTTGGCAAGTAGAATTCATTGAGTATTACATATTCAAGTCCACTTGCCTGCATGCCTTCTAGCTGGCTCTTGAGAGAGCACAAAGATTTTAGAGTGACAAGAACAATTTATTATGAATCAACTTAACTGTCACTTGGCCAATATTCAGTCTTGCAAAGATATTCTCTCAGGTGTTAATGACAACTATCCCAAAATGCTTTGCTCTTGTATGTCAATAAACTTGAACAAATACGTCTATCTTCCATCTATATCTATCATCTATATCTAAAATATATCATATATATGTAATCCATTTCTATCATGTATCTAATCATCTAATTTTTGGAATGCTTAAGGAATCATGAAGTTCTCATCCTGCTTTTATATCAGTTATAACTAATGGGAATGACTTTGCTTTAATTTGTTTTCTTCCCCCGTCTTGGAGGTGGGGTGAGGTGGAGCTGGTGATTATGTTCAAATGCTAGGGAATGGGATGCAATTATGTCAGTTAGTGTGTGCTTCTGCAAGCTTGCTCTACTTTCTTTCAACATGGGATTACTTTTAGATATTAAGCCTTTCTGCATGATGTTAACTCATTCATTTAGGAGGGGAAAAAAAGATCAGAAAAATACAGGGGTGGAATTAATCGTGACAAATGAGCACTACTTATGAGAAACAGTGAAACAAAAACACACCCCAAAATTATCAAAATGGCTTTTGAAATGATTAAAGTTAATGACAGCCTCTGGCGAGGGTTCAACTATGAACCAAGGAACCAGTTTGCCTACTATTCACAGTCAAACCCTCCCTTCTTTCCTATCTGCCCTTCCCTGGTTTTGCCCATTTTGATCAGGTTGGCTGCCTGGCGCTCCCTGGGGACTGTCCTCTCCCTGTTCAGCAAGTACCCCCTGCTGTTCTGTAAACACCTAAGACTGACTTCAGCCCTGCTCCATGTGCTAACTTGTCTGCCTATGGTTGCTCTCCAGCTGCTCACACTCTGATTCTCTCAGGCATGAACTGAGTCTGCAAAAGGCAATCTGGAGCCAGGGAGGGGTGGAGGGTAGTGCCATGACAAGCCCTTGGAAGAATTATTTTAGGACAGGCAGATTCTTGCCCTCCATGAAGCCTCTCTCTCTCTCTCTTTCTCTCTCTCTCTCCCAATGAAAAAAGCCAACTACACTTAGAGTTAACCCACACCCTTATTCAAAAATCCTTTCTGAGAATGCCAGTAAAGGGATTTTTAACAAAATTGGAGAGAAATTTTGTTTTCATTTAAATGAATCTTTATAAGGACAAGCACTAAAGTGCTATAAGCCTGACTGCTTCTAGCTGAGAAGTTATGGTGGAGATAGCCTGTACTGTCCCTTGTTTCTGTGTTTTTTTTTTCTTATTTTTTTCCAAATTTTAGGTGACTTTGCTCTAACAGAATTTTCTGCTAGGGCTGGCGTTGTGGCATAGCAGGTAAAGCCTCCTCCTGCAGTGCCGGCACCCCATATGGGCGCTGGTTTGAGGCCCGGCTGCCCCATTTCCAATCTAGCTCTCTGCTATGGCCTGGGAAAGCAGTGGAACATGGCCTAAGTGCTTGGGCCCCTGCACCCATGTGGGAGACCTGGAGGAAGCTCCTGTCTCCTGATTTCAGACTGGCACAGTTCCGGCCATTGTGGCCAACTGTGGAGTGAACCAGCAGATGAAAGACCTCTCTCTCTGCCTTTCCTTCTCTCTCTGTGTAACTCTGACTTTCAAGTAAATAAATAAATCTTAAAAAAAAGAATTTTCTGCTACAGCACAATCATATTTATCTATTATGCTAATGACTAATATCTAAAAAGTAGTATTTTTGAAGGCAGGTACAGATTTTAGCATTACAGCTGTTGGCCCAAGATATTACGAGGGATGATGGCATTTCTAAGTGTATGTTGATCAGTTTGTAATAGTCACCAGTTTATAGAATTGGAATGTTTTGGACAGATACAGATACAGATTCTTTATTTTCCAGATATGAAAAGTAAGCCCCAAGCCTTGATGAATAAATAGGTTCTGGAGCCTAGGCCTCCTATCTTGCCGCTCAAGCAGTGACACAATGGAAGTGGCAATAACATGGTAGGATTCTGGGTCTCCATTGTTCTTCCTTGGACCTTCAGTGCTGGTCAATGTGCACACGACTTTTTTTTTTTTTTTTTGACAGGCAGAGTGGACAGTGAGAGAGAGAGAGAGACAGAAAGAAAGGTCTTCATTTGCCGTTGGTTCACCCTCCAATGGCCGCCGCGGGCAGCGCACTGCACTGATCCGAAGCCAGGAGCCAGGTGCTTCTCCTGGTCTCCCATTGTGCACACGACTTTTTAGAGAATCCTGTTCTTCCCTCTGGGCTAAGGAGAAGATGCATGGTGACTGGGAGAGCTCTAAATTCTTAACCAAATGAAAATCCTCGTGACGTTTTCCAGGAAGATTTGAGGAGCCTAGAATACCTTCACGTGAGGAGAGGATTGGCCACTACAGAAGAATCTACAGTTCATAGCCTATTGTTCTTTTTTTTTTTTTTAAAGATTTTATTTATGTATTTGAGAGGTAGAGCTACAGACTGTGTGTGGGGAGCAACCCGGACTAGACTAAGTTACTGGAATTAAGACTTATTCTATGCATCTGCTCTCCCACAATATGGTGCTGGGAGAGAAGAAAACAGCTTCTACACAGCTGCCTCCAGTTCAGCCAATAAACTGTAGGACTTGCTCCTGATTGGAGGAGAGCAGCGTGCTCGGCGTGTGGGCAGCCGAGTTGGGATTGGCGGAGGAGGACTATATAGGAGGAGAGAGACGGCATGCACGAGGAACATCTAAGAGGAACATCTAAGGGGAACACCTGTGCAGCCCCCGAGAGAGCCGGCCGGCCAGCGGTGTGCCGCTCCCCCGCGGAAGTGGGGAAAGTGGCAGGGGGAACCGCCCTTCCACAGAGGTGGAAGGGTCGGTAGCCAACCCGGGAAGAACCAGCAGCAAACCCGGGAAGGGCCGAGCAGACAAAAGAACAGCGCAGGGTCTAGTGTCGCTCCTCCACGAAGAGGGGGAGCGACATAATGGTGCCGTGACTCGGATATGAAGCCTAGGCAGGGTTTGGTGTCGTTCCTCCACGAAGAGGGGGAGCGACACTGTGAGAGGGAGAGACAGAGAGAAAGGTCTTCTTTCCGTTGGTTCAGTCACCAAATAGCCAGAATGGCTGGAGCTGCACTAATCCGAAGCCAGGAGCCAGGTGCTTCTTCTGGTTCTCCCACGCAGGTACAGGGGCCCAGCCCTTGACAGGCCATAGCAGAGAGCTGGATTGGAAGTGGAGCAGCTGAAACTAGAACCAGCATCCATATGTGATGCTGGCACCGCAGGCAGAGGATTAATCTACTGTGCCACGGCACTTGCCCCCCCTCTCGTTCTTTGGAATAAAAAAAAATACTGTCAGGGAAAACCTGGGTCACAATCAATTCCCTGGGAGATTTTAGTTGCTTATTTTGTTTTAAGGACATCTGATCTCCTCTAGCATACAGTATCTCTAGTAATTAGCCTTTTGTCACAAGACTATTCTGATCTTATCCCAAATCCAATATTTCTCTAACATGGGTGGGGAAACCTTTTTTTCTGCCAAGGGCCATTTGGATATTTATACTATCATCTGTAGGCCATGCGAAATTATCAGTTTAAACATCAGCCTGCTATAGATTTATTGAATTTCAAGACCCTCCTGCAGTTGCCTTGGCAGCAGCAGACCAGATGATTTCGCAGGCCTCACATGGTCTGCTGGCCAGACGTTTGCCACCCCTGCCTAGGACATTAAGGAATATCGTCAAGGTGGAAACACTCTTAAAAACTCAAGTAGCAAACAATATTTATTGATTTGGAAGAATACCTCTTATTGGCCTCTGATCATTCCAAGTTTGTGTATAATTATAGCACACATAATACACAAACACAGGCTCATCAGTCACTGCAGATGGAAGTAAAGACTTTGACCACATCCAGCGTTGCTTCTCAGAAATGACAGTTATTATCAGCCTGGTGGGGATTTGTCCAGACCTACTTGTAAGGCATGTCTGTGTTTATGCCTGTACAATGCATGCTACTGTTTGCTTTTCTTTTGAATTTTAGTTGTAGCGGGGCATACACATTTTCTTGGCCATTTGTTTCTTCTTTTTTTTCCCCCAAATATACATCTTGGAGATTTTCCTATGTTAGTAAGACAGTAGATGGATGTATCATGGTTTATTTAACGATTCCTCTATTTATGGGCATTTGGGTTACTTCCAACCCTTTAACTATTATACATAATATTGCAGTATATGAGGCCCGCGCCGCAGCTCACTAGGCTAATCCTCCACCTGTGGCACCTGCACGCCGGGTTCTAGTCCCGGTTGGAGCGCCAGATTCTGTCCCAGTTGCTCCTCTTGCAGTCCAGCTCTCTGCTGTGGCCTGGGAAGGCAGTGGAGGATGGCCCAAGTGCTTGGGCCCTGCACCTGCATGGTAGACCAGGAGGAAGCACCTGGCTCCTGGCTTCAGATCAGCGCAGCGCACAAGCCATAGCGGCCACTTGTTGGGGGTGAACCAATGGAAAAAGGAAGACCTTTCTCTCTCTCTCTCTGTCTAACTCTGCCTATCAAAAAAAAAAATATATTGCAGTATATGTCCACACAATTCCTTTACAGAAACTCACACTTTCTTACATACTTGTGTGCCAGTGTTATTTTGGGGGTAAACAGAAAGTTGTCAAGTCATACAGAAGCACACTTTCTCGTTTCAGCCGACATAGATTTCCCGTCCTGGGGGCTGCACCACAGAGGATGTGTGTGAACATGCCAATTTCTCTTCACTTTGGGTTAGTCTTAATATTTAAAACAATTTATAAGTAATGACAAGTTTGTGTAGCTCCTGATATTAAACCAAATGCTTTTACTATCTCACTAGTATGCATAACGCTTGCTGCAGATTTTTAAGAGTAGGATATTTTCTGTCGTTCCTTGTTTGCTAACAGCTTATATATGAATGGATATTAAATTGTTTCTTCTCCTTCAAATTATCAAAATAATTTCTCCTTTACATTTTTAATGTAACACATTGCAGTAATAAATTTTCTGATGCTAAATCATCTTTGCATTCTTTGAATAAACTATACATAGTAATGAGGTATTCATTTTTTAAATGTTGCTTTATCTTGGTTGCTAATATTTTATGCATGATTTTAGAATCTGTGTTCATTAAATTCTTTTGTTATGCAGATTATATTACAGGTAGATATTTCTTACTGGTTTAATTTCTGAAATGATGTAAGTTCTATTGGTTTTCTGTTTCTTGAGTCGATTTTTTTAATTTTGCATTTTCATAGCTAATGTTTTTATCTGTTCTTATTGGTGGGGGTTTATATTATTCTCTTATGATATTAAGGTTTTGTTTTCTCTTCATCTCATCTTCAAATAGTGTATTTCATGCTTATTCTCTCTGTTAATCCTGTGAGATCTGCCTTTAGTTTACTCTTTTAAAGACACCAATATTTATTTTTATCTTTTCTATTTTTTCTATATGTATTTATTTAAATAATTATTACAAAATTTATTGTGTCTTTTTTTTTAATTAGACAAAACTTTTCCATTCTTTAAGTTTGTTATCTCTGTTTCACAGTATTGGCTTTCCCTGAGTGACAAGCAACCCTTGTTTGGGGAGCAATTTTCTCCCTTAAGATTCACCGTTATACTATTTATTGTTTCCAGCATTCTTTTTTTGAGAGAACTGAAGCTTGCACTACAATGCATGCATTTTAAGCATTCTTTTCAATATCATCATAGAGCCATTAACTTAGAAAAATTAGATAAATATGACTTCATGTATGGCTTTGTTGTTTTGATCAAGGAATTAAATTTACAAAACAGAGGACACTAGTGGTGGTGATGTGGGCTGTGACAGGGAATGGTGAGAGTCCATAGACTAAATTTCTCTTGCACCCTATGTATATCTCCAGACAAATGTGGTTGGTCATGAAAGAGATTCCAAATTTCATTTGAAGGGATGACTTGAAAGCCCTAGCAGTAAGATCATTATTCAAAGATTAATGCCTGGGCCAGCACTGGCGCCGGCACCCCATATGGGCACCGGGTTCTAGTCCAGGTTGCTCTTCTTTTAGTCCAGCTCTCTGCTGTGGCCCGGGAAGGTAGTGGAGGGCGGCCCAAGTGCTTGGCCCCCTGCACCTGGCTCCTGGCTTCGGATTGGCGCAGCGCTGGCTGTGGCGGCCATTTGGGTGGTGAGCCAATGGAAGGAAGATCTTTCTGTCTCTCTCTCTCACTGTCTAACTCTATCTGTTAAATAAATTAAAAAAAATTAATGCCTGAAAATATTTACCACATAATTATTATTATTAGTTTATGAAACATAAACAATTTAAAAACTCAATAATAGGAAGATGATTAAATCAGAATTTTCACATATACTTGTTCAGAACATTAACAAGATTTTATCAAATTACGATTTCAATGATTTTCTTACATAAATGTATCATAAAATATTTCATTTCTATAAAGCCATAATTTTGAATTAGATATTAAATACATTAGAAAGTGCTGAAATAGTTGTTCTGCATCTATTTCAACTTTCTTTGATTTCATTCCTCTCCTTCCAACCATCTGGAACATTTTGGAAGACTTTTTAGCAAATATTTTGAGAAACAGTATTCAATATTTTATGTTATAGCCAGTCAATAAAGCACTTATATTAATTGTCAAAGAAATTAACAAGGCACATTTACTAAAATAGAAAGTCTTACTAAGATATTTTATTATATATAGTCCTATATAAGTGTGTATTACCATGTGTAACATGTACAAATATTATACATGAGATAAAATAAAGCAAATATAGAAAGATAACACTTTTTTAAAAATATTTTTTATTTATTTATTTGAGAGGTAGAGCTACAGACAGTGAGAAGGAGAGACAGAGAGAAAGGTCTTCTTTCCGTTGGTTCAGTCCCCAATGGCCGCAATGGCTGGAGGTGCACTGATCTGAAGCCAGGAGCCAGGTGCTTCCTCTTGGTCTCCCATGCAGTTGCAGGGGCCCAAGCACTTGGTCCATCCTCCACTGCCTTCCCGGGCCACAGCAGAGAGCTGGACTGCAAGAGGAGCAACCGGGACTAGAACCGGCACCCATATGGGAAGCCAGCACTGCAGGCGGAGGATTAACCTACTGCACCATGGCGCTGGCCCCCGATGACACTTCTTAAAATTATCATTTCATATGAAAATTTGATAAGAACATTATGAAATGATCTATATTAAATGGTTAGTGGGAAAAGGAATTACAGGTAATTTTCTTTATTTTAGATTAATTTATTTATTCATATAATAAAAAAAAATTACATAAGAGGGATATTAGGGGGCCGGCACTGTCGTAAAATGAATAAAGTCGCCGCCTAAAGTGCAGGAATCCCATATGGGTGCCGGTTCGAGTCCTGGCTGCTCCACTTCCAATCCAGGTCTCTGCTATGGCCTGGGAAAGCAGTAGAGGATGGCCCAAGTCCTTGGGCCCCTGCACCTGTTGGGAGATCTGGAAGAAGCTCCAGGCTCCTGGCTAGGATTGGCTCAGCTCCAACTGTTGTGGCCATTTGGGGAGTGAACCAGTGGATGGAAGACCTCTCTCTCTCTCTCTTTCTCTCTCTACCTCTAACTCTCAGTAACTCCACCTTTCAAATAAATGAATAAATCTTAAGACAAAAAAAGAGAGCATACTGAAAGCGGCAAAAGAAAGGAAGCAAGTAGCACATACAGGAATTCCACATAAAAAGAGACAAACAAGGCTGTTATAAAATGAGAACTAGGTCAATACAACAAAAGAATATAATATAATATACTGTGCCCCCAATTTGAAGCATCTAAACATATATACAATATTGTTAATCTAAATAAAGAGACCATTTCAAAAAAAGGAGGGATATTAGTTTGTAACCAGAATAGAATATTTTCACTATAAAAATAGAAGTATTAGGAATAATATTTTTCATGAACTTAAAATTTAATTATAAGGAGAGTTAAGAAATATTTCAAAGGATAGTAACAATATAGGTACAAGAACAATATAACATACTAAAGTATGTACATTATGCTTCATATAGATTGCACTCATTTGTATGTAAAATATTGATTTATTTTAAAACTAATAAAAATATATGGATTTTTTCTTTAAGTATACTTGAATTATTAATTAATCCTCATATTCAAAATTCATGATGAAGTAAAATTTGCAGGATTCAAAAATATACACCCATTTACTCTGGATAAAAAGAAAAAATTCATTCATGCTGGAATAAGTTACATTGTTCCACTAAAATAACTAAAATACTGTCATGGGCATTATGAGTACTTACTTCTTCACTTAGGTGAGGAGTCTGGGTGAATTTAGTTTTGTTCGAAGCACATGGTCAAGGACTATGAGTGCAATGGAGTGTTTACTAGGCTTCCTCACAACTTTATACTTTGATCCCATCCTCTGTTCTCTTGGCCAAATCCTTTCTTTCCCTTTGTATTCCCCAAAGGCTTTTCCATACAGGAGCCCTTTGAAGTTAAAGGCAAAACAAGCGTTTGGATCACTTTGTTTTTGCACATCTGAGTTTTGTTTTTAAGATTCTTTTCTCTCTGTCCAGATGAGTTTTGCCAGGGAACCAAATATCTGCTTGAGGTTCACAGACTACACATCCCAGTAACAGCTACAGGGAGCAGCCTCGGGGTGACTCCTGGAGTCTCACTGCTAGAAGAACAGAGAGGAGGCATGGACATGTAGTATGTCCAAACACACTATTTCCAAATAAGAGAGGATTTCAGGAAGTTCATGGAAGGTGGAATTAAAAGCTAAGTTCATTTTGGTGAGAAAGCTTTTGAAAACCCTCTCCCTGACCTTCGTAGGCACAGGTCTCAAAATTTTTACCTAATGTCTTTAATTCCATTCTCCACAGACTTTTTGAAGTCCCTTTGTATGTTGTTTGCAATTTTTTTTTTTTTTTTAATTTGAGAGGCAGAGAGACAGAGTCAGACAGACAGGGAGAGATTCCATCCACTTAGTTCACTCCACAAATGCCTCCAATGCCTGGGGAAGCTGGGAACCCAATCCAGGTCTCCCACGTGGTTGGCAGGAACCCAACTAACCTGACCTATTACCTGCTGCCTCTAGAATCAGAAGCAAAGCCAGGATTTGAACCCAGGCACTATGATGTGGGGTATAGCCACCCCAGCCAGTAATTTAACCGTTAGACCAAATTCCCACTCATGGCACAGTAACAGAGTTTTAGTATCCATAGTATCATAAGTGTGTTTTGAAAACCTTAAGGCCAAGATAGCGAAAGACCCCTAGAGCTATGCATTGTCCTTCAAGAATCCTTCCCCTGTTGAAAATGGAAACTCCTCTTTCTTAGCAGGTGATGTATTTATTCACTTACCTCACCACTACTGAACATTATCATTTTGTCTTATTCCCACTTATTTTCATTTTAATAGAAAGTCAACAAAATATCTAACAAATACCATTTCATTTGTGCATTTGTAGAGAATAGATATTACAAAGTTGAGAAATCCATAATTATGAAGTATTTTTGGGATGAATATCCATACAAAGGTTAAGATAAGTGGGTTATAAATAAGTGAATCAGAATATCTCTCCTTCTGTTCTAATTGTTCTTTCTTCCCAGATTTTCCCTCTCTTCCTACATTAGGGTTTAAAAAAATGCTCTTTGAACATTTTCATGCGTGTCATTAAATAGATTTTCTACTGTCTGGGCTACTTGTATTGTTCTCCAGAAGTCTTTAGCCTACTTGGAGACTGTGCTTTGCAATCACAGTAAGTTTGTTTGTTGGTTTTAATGGTGCAGATGATTGAATAGGGGAGCATTCATCCGTCAAACACTTGGGATTCCCAGAAATTCTGTCAAAAGCAGCCAGGATTTTATCTCCTCCTGTGGCAATTGCTGCTTTGCCCTCTGTAGACCTGAAAATAAAGACATCCCTACAAAATGTTCAAAGCTCGATATTTAAAATGATTTAAAAAGATTTTGCAAAGTATCAGATTCTCCAAATGACTGATAGTAGCTTTCTGGAAACTTGTAAGTTTCCCTCTTGAGTAAATTTGGATTATTTGTGATCATTCTACTGTTCTTCCATGGGAACCCACAGACACCCTATTCACCCACACACAATGCAAACATTCTACATGAATAAGTTGCCAATTGATGTAATAATTGCCTTGAATTACTATAAGAAATGTTACTGCTTAATACTTACAAATGTTCTGGTGTCCTGCCCAACACCATAGTTCTAATTATTTCGTAATTAGGTATTTAGTATCATCTATTAGAGACTATGTTCAAAGGTTAATGAAGTCTTAGGTAGAACTAACTGGGGCTCTTAGTAAACAAACCCTTACATTCTAAGGACTTTTTTTAACCTTTGTACTTCATAGTAGCTTTCTTCTAGTCCCCAAAATTGATTTTAACCTAAATTTAACATATAGAATGCTATTAGTAGTGTTTAAAAGTAGTTTAACGTCTCTGGATTGATTATTTTATGAATAAATAACTAAATATAAAAGAAAGAGATGAAGAATATTAAAAATGTCAAAATTCCTTCCAAGATACATGGGATAACTCCAACGAAATTTGCTGCCAATCACATTTTTAAAAAAGTCACATGAATTTTAAATTACTTTTACTGAGGTAATATCAAAATCTATGCTCTAAATGTGGAAGAATATTATTTTTGGATCTAAGTTCAAAATCAGTAAATCTCCAGGGCAGGTAGTCAGCATTAATGGAGGGCTCCGTCACTGTGGGGCAGTGTGGTCTGTGGATGGGCCTCAGGGCCCAGAGACACCTGCAGGTGCCGTGTCAGACTGGATCACCCCCGTGCCGTGCCTGCACTGCTGTTCTCACATCCAGGCCCTCCGGGGCTACACCAGTGGCACCACATGTTTTGGATTGAGTGCTTTTCTTTGCACTGTGGTAAAGGAAAAAGCTATGCTTCTAAATTTGACTTCTAAATTTGTCACGGGATTAAAGGCAGCAGCGTGTTGTTTGGTGGCACTGGGCACCCTGTTCAACCATGAAAAGAAAAATTGGCATCCGTCAGTCAAGGGACGTGACTAGTTCCGTTAGTGTTTTGTATTGTGTTCTCTTACTGGTGCTACATCCCAGCAGTAGTTCCATGTTTGAAACTGTTTCATGCATATTTCCTCCCTTAGAACGAACATGAGAATTAGGTCTCGTTTTGAAATATGGCTACATGTCTGTATTTCAGTTGAATGAGAGAGTTGTAAAAATCATCCATTTACCTTTGTGCCAATATTAAAATATGATTATTCATAGGCATGAATTTTTTTTTTCTTATGGGCTTTGCCTTTGAATGATTTGCAAAGCAATGAGGGGTAAAACACAGTGGGAAATTGAAGTTTTGAGTTACCTAATTCATGACAGCAAAAGCCTTACCATCATGCTGGAAGTGGCTCTGAAAGAATATAGTAAATTTCTTCATTGTGGATCAGTTCAGCCACAGTCCCTGGACTTTCTCTCCCATTCCTTCCCTGAGCAGCTCCTAGCCTGAGCTTACTCTACTCCTCCCAAATGTTTTTTTTTTTTTTTTTTTTTTTTGACAGGCAGAGTGGACAGTGAGAGAGAGAGACAGAGAGAAAGGTCTTCCTTTGCCGCTGGTTCACCCTCCAATGGCCGCCGCGGCCAGCGCGCTGCGGCCGGCGCACCGCGCTGATCCAAAGCCAGGAGCCAGGAGCCAGGTGCTTTTCCTGGTCTCCCATGGGGTGCAGGGCCCAAGCACCTGGGCCATCCTCCACTGCACTCCCTGGCCACAGCAGAGGGCCGGCCTGGAAGAGGGGCAACCGGGACAGAATCCGGAGCCCCGACCGGGACTAGAACCGGTGTGCCGGTGCCGCTAGGCAGAGGATTAGCCTAGTGAGTCGCGGCGCCGGCCCCTCCCAAATGTTTTTAGTCATTATTCAGAGATCATATTTGAAGAGGTCAGCTTGTGGTGACTCCTCACTAGGATTGCTACCTGTATGTAGACTTTACCTGAAAGTATTTTTTCTCTGAAATTACAGATATTTTTACTATGCTGAGCCTTTGACATTAAAAATGATTTTCATCAGAAGATATAGACATTTGAAAGTTACATTTTTTTTCTTCCTTAAACAAAACAAAAAAAGTTAAGACGTAAGATTTCACATGAATTATTTTCTTTGTTGTTATTTTGTTTCTATAGTAAGCATAATTTTTATAAAATAATTCAGGAAAGTGGTTTTAAAATTATAGCTTTTCCCTGAACATATACATACACACAATTGACCCTCGAGAATGAATATCTATGGGAAAAAATGATTTAAACTCTTTGTTATAAAAACACTAATTTAGGGCCAGCATTGTGGTGTAGCAGGTTAAGCCTCTTCCTGTGACACCTGTATCCCGTTTGAACACTGGTTGGAGACCCAGCTGCTCCACTCCAGATCCAGTTCCCTGCTAATGCACCTGGGAAAGCTGTGGACAATGGTCCAAGTACTTGAAACCCTGCACCTATGTGAGAGACCTAGAAGCAGCTCCTGGCTCCTGGCTTTGGCCTGGCCCAACCCTGGCTGTTTTGTCAATTAAGGGAATGAACCAGAGGACGGAAGATCTCTTGTTTTTCTGTAACCTTGCCCTTAAAATAAATAAAAAATAAATCTTTTTTAAAAAAAGTTAATTGTGAGAAATTTCCCACCAAAATTTTTCCTCTTTTCCTATATTCCATCTTTTCCAGCATTCCCACATTTTTTACATCTTCCAGACAATAACATCATTAGATAGTGGTGAAAACAGGATTGAGAAACTAAGTCTAAGGGAGAGATACAAAACATCCAAATGTGGTATGTTGCAAAGCAGAATACAAGTGAATTAGTATTTTGTAAGAATATAAAATCTAGATACAGACACATACACACACTATTGCTAATGAAAATACCAATGATAAACACCAATGAAATATAGCTTATTCCATAGAGAAGAATGTTTTGACACAGCAATGCATACCCAGAATGGTGTAGCCAATTGGATAACATGCATAGCAACTGAGAATAATAAACTCTGGTTGCTCAGACAGAATGATAATATCTGATGTTTGATAATATCTTCTGTTTTTACAGTTTACAAAATTGTTCCACTTATTATCTTAAATCACTGATTAAATGGTTTTTCTCTCCCTTTTGTACAGGTGTCTTGTGGGGTCGCTTGTCAAAGGAGTAGCAGGGCCAGCCCTGAGCCCCAGACTTGTCTAAATCCTAAACTTCTACTCTTTCCTCTAACTCATGCTTGTCTCAGTCTTGCACTCAAAGTTAAGTCACGACTAATGGCTTGGCAATGAGGGCGTTGGCAGGGAGGTTGTTCTGAGAGGTGTATTTTCAGCCTTGTTGTCTTTCTCCTCTCAGCCACGGTCATGTTTGTCTCTGTCTGCTCTTGCACAGTTTGTAACGCAGCCCTGGGGAGTTTTCATCATGGCTTTCCTGGAAGCCAAAGTGGAAGACAGGCCCTGAAGCTCACTCAAGCTTCCAGTTCCTGGGTTTGCACAGAGGGGAAATGACCTGTGCTGCACAGACTTCAGGGACTCTGTATGTTAGCCTGCTCCCTACTCTTATTCTGTGCCTTGCAGGAATCCCATCAGGTTTTCCACATTACCCTAAAAGGATTGGCTGTGCAAGTGGAAGGCTGAGGGTAGAAAGAAGATCCTTTTTTTAAAGATTTATTTATTTATTTGAAAGTCAGAGTTACACAGAGAAGGAGAGACAGTGAGAGAGAGGACTTCCATCTGCTGGTTCACCCCCCCAGTTAGCCGCAATGGCCAGAACTGCATCCACCTGAAGCCAGGAGCCTGGCGCTTCCTCCTGGTCTTCCCATGTGGGTGGAGGGGCCCAAGGACTTGGGCCATCTTCTACTGCTTTCCCAGGCCATAACAGAGAGCTGGATCAAAAGTGGAGCAGCCAGATCTCAAACAGGTGCTCATATGAGATGCCAGCTCTGCAGGTGGTGGCTTTACCCACTACAGCGCAGGCCCCAAGAAGACCCTTTATGTGAGAGGCAGTGTGGCATAATAGTTAGGAGTAGACTCTGAGAACTGTACCTGGCTCTACTGCTTTCCAGCTCTGTAAGCTTGAAGGCACTCAATGCCTTGACTTCTCCTTCTGTAAAATGGGGATTGCAACAATACCTCGTAAGACCATGTCCAGAACAGTTAGGCTGCCATCATGAAGTGCTTGCAATGGTAACTGACAAAGGAAATGCTACTGACGTGTTGGATGTCTTTTGTCATAGAAGAACTTTTTTTTGGACTTGAAAGTGTCATGGAGTATCTTTTAAAAAAAATTTAGGCTTTATTTATGTATTTGGTTACAATATCTAAAGACAAGATTTAAAAGTATAATGAGAGTATGCTTACACTAAAGATATCAGAATATTGCACACTGGAATTGGGTTATCCTTATAAATCAGAACGAGGCATATGCAAGTGACTGGGGAAGCTACCTAAGCAGTGTTGCTAGCAGTGGCTGAAACAGTACAAAGGAATGCTGGGAATGATCACAAAAATAGCTTATCAAAAGGAAAGTCTCCCGTTTAACATCAGTCAATCAGCAAGTGTATCACAGCTTATGACTTCCGAAAGACTGCTACTTTGTAGTGCTGATCTCCTGTGTGGGGAGAGCTAGCCAGGAAAACCTGGTGTGCAGATTTCTTATTTAGAAATCTGACCGAAAGTTAGGTGCTGTAAGAGCTGCTTTTGTCAAAGGAAGTCTTGCTGTGTACCCTGCCACAGGTAAGTGGTCAATGAAAACATTTCTGTAGCTATTATGGTTTTCTCTTTTTTTAAAAAAAAGTTTTATGTATTTATTTGAAAAGCAGAGTTACAGAGAGAGAGAGAGAGAGAGAGAGAGAAATGACAGCGAGAGAGAGAGAGAGAGAGAGAATCTTCCTTCTGCTGGTTCACTTCCCAAATGATCATAATGGCTGGGCTATGTCAGGCTGAATCCAGGAACCTGGAATTCTATCTGGATCCCCAACACGTGTGGCAGGGGCCAAAGCACTGGGGCCGTATTCTGCGGCTTTCCCAGGAGCATTAGCAGGGAGCTGGATAAGAAGTGGAGCAGCCGGGAGGCCACTCATATGGGAAGCTGTCATCACAGGTGGCAACTTAATCCACTACACGACAACTCCAAGCTCTATTGAGGCTTTCAAGATGAAGATTTTCTATATCCCTGATGCTGTAGGATAGGCTGAGAAGCCACAGAAGCATGTTTTCAAGCATCAGAAACCAGGAGCTGGAAAATAATTCTTGGGTGGTAGTCTGTGGTGCTGGGGGACAAATCAGACATCGCCCAGATGCCTGCACTGCAGATGAATTAACTTTAAAAGCAGGAGATGCCTGTCTTTTTTGCCAAGGGTAAGCTTAATGAGAAACGAGAAAACTGAAGAGAATTTTCCTTCCCTGAACCGACTCCGTCAGAGGTAGGCATTGGTGGTGGTCCTGGGTCGCATACTCTCTCAGGAGACAATCTCAGTCCTCACACTTTGGGGTTAGCATAGACTTGAAGGGGCAGTCTGTGTGAGCATGGACACAGGACCCTGAGTAAGACTGCCGGTTTCGGGGCTGGCACTGTGGCATAGCACATAAAGCCAATACCTGTGGTGCCAGCATCTGATATGGGCGTTGATTCGAGTCTCGGCTGTCCCATGCCTGATCCAGCACCCTGCCATTGCTCCAGGGAAAGCCTTGGAGGAAGGCCCAAGTGTTTGGGCCCCTACACCCACGTGGAAGACACAGAAGCTCCTGGCTTCGTCTTTGTGGACATCTGGGAGTGAACTAGTGGATGGAAGGCCCGTCTCTCTTCTGTCTCTCCCTCTCTCTAACTCTGTCTTTTAAATAAATAATTAAACCTTCAAAAAAGAAAAAGACAGCCAAGTTCAAAGTCACAGCAAGTTGCCCAAACTCTCTTGAGAGTTTGTTTCCACAGCTAAGAAAAAAAAAAAACCCTGGCATTTTATATTGCCAACCCCATGGTGTGAGGTTTGAATGGGATAATCTGTGTTACCTGGCACTGAGAAAGTTCCCCTGTTTGGTTGTCTACATCCCTAGCTTTTATTAACAAATATTTTGAAATAAAAACAAACCAAAAAAAGACCAGAGCCAGATTTTTGGCAATCTTATGAGTTACAATTTCCATCACTTTTTGAGTTTATAGAGGCAAGAATTTGAAGTTCTATTAAAATATGAGTCAAAAATCAAATGCTGACTTTTGAATTCATATGTTCATATATTCATTCATAAGAGGTTTGCTGTAGATTAAGGAGCCTCAGAATTTTTTTCATTTTTGTTTGAAAGGTAGGGGGGAGCAGAGAGAGAGAGAGAGATCTTCCAACTGCTGGTTGACTCCCCAAATATCCATGACAGTCAAAGCTAAGCCAGGCCAAAGCCAGGAGCCAGGAGCTCCACTCCAAGTTCTTAGACCATAATCTTCTGCCTTCAAGTGTGCATTAGCAGGAAACTGGGTCAGAAGCACAGGAAGCCGGAGCTGGAATGAGGCCCTCTGATATGGAATGTGGATGCCCCAAGCAGCATCTTAACTGCTGTCCCAAACTCCCTGCTCCCCTAGCGGATCTTTAATCTGGAGCAGATGTTGTGGCACAGTGGGTTAAGCCACTGCTTGGGATACCCATTTTCCATATTTGCCTGGTTTGAGTCCCGGCTACTCTGTGATTCTGACCCAGTTTCTTGCCCGTGCATATCCTTGGAGGCAGCAGATAATGACTCAAGTACTTAGATCCCTCTACCCACATGGGAGATTCCAGCCTGAGCTAGCTCTGGCTGTTGGGGGATGTCTGGGCAGTGAACCGGCATATGGAAGATAACTCTTTGTCTCTCCTGTTTCTCCCTCTCTTCCTGTCACTCTGCCTTTCAAATAAATAAAAATCTTTGGATAAACTACTTGTAAGAATTTTATTTCTAATTAATTCTTATAGATGTGATAACTTACTATAAGTACGATTTTTGAGTAAGCAGTAGTAAAATGGTTAAGCAATTTTTGACTTTTTGGATGTTTATTTACTTACCTTGAAATTTACAACATAAACATAAATTAATTTAAAATGATCATACACCTAATTGAAAACCTCTATCAAAAACCTATAGAAATAACCTGTGAATTTCATTAGACAAAGTTTCTCAGATAAAATGCTACAGCTATCTATCGATCTATCTTCCTATCATCTATATAATGTATGTCATCTAGAGGTGGGCACTGTGGCACAGCAGATTGAAGCCCTGGCCTGCAGCACTGGCATCCCATATATGTGTGGGTTCAAGTCCTGGCTGCTCCAATTCCTATCCAACTCTCTGCTAATGGCCTGGGAAAGCAGTGGAAGATGGCTCAGGTCCTTGGGTCCCTGCACCCTCATGGAAGACCGGGAAAAAGCTCCTGACTCCTGGCTTAGGATGGGTTCAGCTCCAGCCGTGGCAGCCATTTGGCGAGTGAAGCTGATGAAGACCTCTGTGTGTGTGTGTGTGTGTCTGTATTTGTCTGTCTCTACCTCTCTCTGTAACTCCTTAAAATAAAAATAAAAATAAAATAAATCTGAAAAAAATTTTCTGATGTATCACCTATTTCTACCATCTAGCTATTTATCTACATATCTATCAAATTGGGTTTGCACAATTACATGCTTTGTGAAAGACACTGTTGAGAAATTGGAAGCTAAAATCATAGGAACTGGAGAAACTAATCACAAGTTACAGATGTTAAAGCACTTACATAGCATAATATAAAGATAACCCGAGCACACATAGGAAAATAAACAACAGCACAACATTTAAATATTAACTAAAATATTAGAACAAACACATCACCAGTGTAGACATACAGCTGCCAGAGAAGTATATGGAAAGATGCTCAACATCATTGAAATTTGGCAAATTAAAACCACACAGCTACATCACCAGCTTTTAAATAAACACCAGCTACGGTCAAGGATGCATAATTATGAAACTCTAAGCATTTATGGTAGATATGCAAAATGACCCAGTCACTTTGGAGAGTAATCTGACAGTTCCTTGAGAAGATAAACAAATACTGATTTCTCCTTTGACCCACCAGTCCAATGTCACCTCACTTAAGTGAAATGAAAATTTTGTTTGCACAAAAACCTGTAGGCAAGTGTTTACAGGACCATACAGACTAGAAACCACCCAAATGTTCTTCCACTGGAGAGGATATAAACTGTGGTTCTCCCATCTCCTGAAATACTGCTTAGCAGTCAAAACAATAAGCTGCTGACTGGTGCAACCCAATGGACAAATCAGAATGCATTGTACTTTGTGAAAGTTGTCAGATTCAGGAGGCTTCCCACCACGTGCTCCCACTTATAGGACATTCTCGCAGTAGCCATGCTGTTAGAGCAGGGCCCAAGAGGCCTCAGTCCCAGGGACCGGAAGTGGAGAGCAGTTGACTCCAAAGTCTCTATGTGAGGGTAGGGGTGTTAAAACTGTTCCAGATCTGGCTGGCAAGTAATAAAACTGGAACTGAGAGAGAGCGGCAAGATGGCGGAATAGGAAGGGAGCACACTGATAGTCCGGGAAGAGACAATTTAATAAAAGTGGAGATACTGCAGGTTCAAGGAAGAGTAGGGGAAGAAACCGCAGAGGAAACTCTTCTGGAACTAGTGATTCACAGCGGACCTGCGTGGAGAGCATGGGAGCCCACAGTTCGGGACACCAGCGGCAGACTCAACACACCAGTGCTGGAACGCGAGGCAATGCCACGGCTGAGGAAGAACTTCTAAGATCAATCCCATTAACAATAGCTACAAAAACAATCAAATACCTTGGAGTAAAGTTAAAGATCTCTACGATGAAATTACAAAACCTTAAAGAAAGAAATAGCAGAGGATACCAAAAAATGGAAAATGGAAAAATCTTCCATGCTCATGGATCAGAAGAATCAATATCATCAAAATGTCCATTCTTCCAGATCTGGCTGGTGCCGTGGCTCAATAGGCTAATCCTCCACCTGCGGTGCCGGCACACCAGGTTCTAGTCCCGGTCGGGGCACCGGATTCTGTCCCGGTTGCCCCTCTTCCTGTCCAGCTCTCTGCTGTGAGTGCGAAATATCCAATACTCACTCTCCCGGGAGTGCAGTGGAGGATAGCCCAAGTCCTTGGGCCCTGCACCCCATTGTAGACCAGGAGAAGCACCTGACTCCTGGCTTCGGATCAGCGAGGTGCGCCGGCTGCAGCATGCAGGCCGCAGCGGCCATTGGAGGGTGAACCAATGGCGAAAGGAAGACCTTTCTCTCTCTGTCTCTCTCTCTCACTGTCCACTCTGTCTGTCAAAAAAAAAAAAAAAAAAAAAAAGCTAAAGGAAGAAATTGCCATCGCTGTAACAAGCTGAGCTCTGGTGTGTGTGTGTGTGTGTGTGTGTGTTGGGAGTTGAGGGAGATTTTCCGTAAGACAGGTGTCTGAGTGCCACCCAGTGACAACACTGTCATGGGGTGAGTTCTGATTTTCTACCTATCGCCTGCTGCCGGCATCATCTTGGTCATCAAGGATCTTGGGATCCTCAGCCTAACACTGCATAAAGCTTTTGGTCCTTCGAACAAGGCTGGAAGAAGCATGAACACTAGAAGGTCCAGCCCTTTCATTCTCCTCCCTTCTTCTTGGCCTCTGAGTGAGGATGTACATGGCTTTGGTCTGTGTGGTGCTGGTGATATGGGGGCAGATTCAGTTCACATCATAGTTTTCGCCAAATACTTTCTTCACTTCCCAAATTTTTCTCTAGTGCTCAAATAAAAGGCAAGAATATTTTGCACATTTTTGGTAGATCTTCCTGTATAATACCATCCTAATGTCTTAACACTAAATAACTTATTAAAAAATGGGTCATTTTTCCATTCAATTATTATTTATAACTGTTTCTGTAGTCCCACTAAATCAGGGTTTCTTTGGTTTTACTTGTTAAACTTCTTATCAGTGAGATATTAAAGCCTTTACTGTAATGTAAATTAAAAATTAAATGTAAATTAAAAATATGCTATCTCAAAAACTAAAAAAAAAGATGGAAAAGGAAGGAGGATGGGAAGGAGATAAAGAGAGAGCGAGCAGGATGGAGGGAGGGAATATTATTATGATCGTGAATTGTACCTACATATCACATGGAATCTGTTGAAAACTAATTAAAAGTTAAAATTAAAATTTTTAAAAAAGGATGGGGAAGGTACAGAAAATAGACAACAAAGACTATTTCAAAATATCCAATACTCAGCTGGTACCATGACTCAATAGGCTAATCCTCCGCCTGTGGCGCCGGCACCCCGGGTTCTAGTACCGGTCGGGGTGCCGGATTCTGTCCTGGTTGCTCCTCTTCCAGTCTAGCTCTCTGCTGTGGCCCGAGAGTGCAATGGAGGATGGCCCAAATGCTTGGGCCCTGTACCCACATGGGATACCAGGAGAAGCACCTGGCTCCTGGCTTCAGATCAGCGCGGTGCGCTGGCCGCAGTGGTCATTGGGGGGGGTGAACCAATGGAAAAGGAAAACCTTTCTCTCTCTCTCTCTGTCTCTCTCTCTCTCACTGTCCACTCTGCCTGTGAAAAAAAAAAAAAGAAAAAAAAAACAAAAAAAAATCCAATACTCAGAATCATAACAAGTTCAAATATCTACCAACAGAGCCTAAGAATAAATATGTAGCATATGGTGACAAAAATCTAATATATGAATGAGGTGTAAGTAAATGTAAAATCATGTTTTTTCTGATCGATGAAGATAGGAAAGTGTAAATTCTTTTAGTTAGTCTATAAATTTTGTGTTCCTGGGGTCAGAAGAGAACCTGACCTAATGCTGCTAGATTTAGATGAAAGATTAAATGTCCAAGAGAAATTAAGAAAGAGAAAAATGTAAAAGAAAATATGGTGGCTCACTATCACGATAGGTTATTAAAATCCTTATGTTTACTGTCATAAGGCAATGTGAATATAGCTGAATACAAATGAGAACCTAATAACTGATGAAATAACATTGCAAATAATTAGAAAACATGAATTATCTCAAAAGTCATATTTATGACTGGCATATGATAGAGGGAAAATGATGCTGGATTTTGAATTCTTATTTATATAAAGGGGTGGGGACAGACTTTTAAATATTTGAATTTGAAACTATAAAAATACAGAGAGGGGGTGAAAAATTGAAAATAAAACTTATATAGGGGAGACTGTTTCCCGGAAGCTGTGCAAGGGTATTTTATTTTGGCTGAATAAAATTTAGAAATGTTTAATGTGCAAAGAATATTATAAACAGCATAACAAGGTAAAAAAGAAAAATAATAAAAATAAATGCTCATCAAAAGTCAACTGTACAAAATTAATCAATGAATTTGGCCAAACTAACAAAAATACACATGTTATCAATAGGGATTGTTGATTTATTTATTTTCAACAAGTCAAATATCATTGACATAAATATGAAATGAATCTCACAGGCTTCTTATCATACCTTACAGCCCATAAAAATGATTTTGCATGTTTCAAACATCACTGCTTGATCATGGCATACTTCAATTATATTTTAGGTAATAGTGAATTAATTAATTAAATTAAAATGCAATACTTATACAATCTCATTCTAGAGGGATCAATGAACTGGGAATGGTATGTCCTTAAGAATTATGTTAAAGCCATCCAAATTCTGGAAACACAATCTTAGAACAATTACGTAAAACTTTAGTGAGAACAAATGAGGCATCAATTAAGCAACAAGCTGATTTTTTAAAATAATATCATTCAGAGTTGATTTACAAGAAGAAAACACACTGAGTGTCTTCTATGCCTGTGGATGGTCACAGGTTGGCTGTTCCAAATCTGAGCCAAATCTGTACATAGCTCTGCATTGCTCGGTCTGTGTCCTCACTGCTCACTGCTTTGCTCCACTGGGGACCAGAGGACTGATGTCCTGGATCACATGGGAGTAGCAGATATTAGGTGGCCCTTTGGAAAAAGCTAATTATAATTCACCCAAGTGTTGCCTATTGTGCACAGTGAACTTTTTTTTCTCTTAGATCCTTGTGCTCTCAGAACTGCTAAAACATAGCTTATTTCTTATAGGAATTGATCGTCCTTGGATTAAAGGAAGCGACACTTTCATTGCTTTCTCTTGGTCTTGGTTCATCATCATGTAGGAATCAAGGTTTTGATGTACAAAGCTGGTGCTTTCATAGACGTTAGGATGCTCCTCTTGTATTTCTCAATGGTAAACTCCCTCTTCCCATTGATTTTTGCAAAACTGCATTTCATGTCTTGGGAATACTTCAGGCCAGGTCTGGAGAATGAAAGCTTTAAAAATATTCCTTGTTTTCTCTTTTAAGGAAATATTTGCATTAACATGATCAAGGAATTTCATCAAATTAACATTTGACCACACCCTTGGTCTCCATTTTTCTGATCTCTTCTCACTGCCCTTATCATCTAATCTATAAAAAAGCAGGCACTGATCACTTTCAGTATAGGTTCAGAGATTGTAATTGACTGTCTTCACCACTCGTAACCTTTTTCCTTATGTGTTGAAGGTTCACACATTCCTAGACTTGCCTGAAGATGAACATTTCTTCAAAATGCCTCCAGCATTGTAGAAAGTTCACCTAAGGTGACTTTAAGATGTGTTTTGCTTCAGTCATTGAAATTGGAGGACTTTTGATGGTCAAGTCTGTCGCTCAAGACTGTCGTCACTACCACAAGAAATGAAAGTTTAGGAGACTTTTCTGTTGTTGGTTGAGAAAGTCTACTCCCCTAGTTAGAACATGGACCTGCTCCCATATTTTGAGTTTTGCCCTGCGTAGAGTTGGTATCCTTCATGTGTTTCTGTAATTAGTCTATTTTTTCTAATTTTTCTTTTTATCTAGAAGCCTTTTATTTAAGGTATATAAACTTCATGTATCTCATATATACAAATTTAGGAACATAGTGATCCCTACCCTCCTTCCCTCCTGCATTCCCACCCTTCTTCCTCCCTCTCCTCTTCCCATTCTTATTTTTTACCAAGATCTCTTTTCAATTAACTTTATACACATATGATTAACTCTACACTAAGTAAAAAGTTCAACAAATAGTATTAAAAAAAATCTGTTCTTGAACAGCCGAGACAAGGACTGTTCAAAATCATTGCATCTCAGAGTGTCTCACTGATTTTTATGACGGTTTTCAAGGCAGGCAAAAAATCTTTTGGCTAGCTCATTGCTTCTCAAAGCACATCATCACTTTTCTGTATAAACAAGCACAGCAACACATGAATTTTCAAGAGAAATCAAAAGAGACTTAGACCTTTTGTCTCTAATTCAGACAGCAACATCACAGTGCCTGGAAGCTGCCACGGAATTAGCTTGAAAGACATTTTTATGTTTGTCGGAAGGCCCTCTTTCTTAGTTCTGGCTGCTGTAATGAAAGATCCTAGACTGGTGACTTACAAACACACACACTAAATTCTCAGGATCTGGAGTCTGGCCCATCTAAGTTCATTGTGCTAGACTGAAGGGCATTCTTCCTATTTTTTTCAAGATTTATTTTTATTCATTTATTCTAAATGCAAAGGGATAGATAGAGAGCTAGAGACAGAGAGACAGATCTTCCATCCACTGGTTCAGTCTCCAAATGCTGACAATAACCAGGGCTGGGCCAGGCTGGAATCAGGGACCAAGAACTCCATCCTGGTCTCCCAAGTAAATGGCAGGGCCCCAGCACTGAATCCAGCTTCTGCTGCCTTCCCAGGTGCATTAGCAGGAAGCTGGACCAGAAGCAGAGTAGGCGAGACTTGAGCTGGAGCTCAGATGGGGAAGCAGGTGTTGCGAGGGATGGCTTAACCCACTGAGCCACAACGCTGGGCTCCCTCTTCATGTTTTTCAGAAGTCTGTCTCCTTACTGTGTCTTCACATGGTGTGTGTGTGTGTGTGTGTGTGTGTGTGTGGAGAGAGAGAGAGAGAGAGAGAGAGAGAGGACTCTGATCCCATTCCTGAGGGCTCTACACTTATGATCTAGTTGATCTTCCAAAGGCCATACCTTTGAGTACCATGAAATGGGAGGTTTCAGCTTCAATTTATGAGTCTGTGGTGGGGAATGAGGGGCTGTTAGTTTGAGGGCTAGAGTCTGAATTAAAATCATCTGAGTCCAAATATAGTTTTTTTCTTTTTCATAAAGAACATATTCCTAATGTGGATACCTCCTTGCTCTCCCTTTTAATTGTGGTTTTAAAACATTAAACTTACCTCCTCTTTTCCGGCTGGAACCATGGAGGGTGCCAAAGAGAAGAAGGTGCCTGCTGTGCCAGAAACCCTGAAGAAAAAGCAGAGGAATTTCTCAGAGCTGAAGATCAAGTGCCTGAGGAAGAAATTTGTCCAAAAGATGCTTTGAAAGGCAAGGAGGGGCCAGTGCCACGGCTCAATAGGCTAATCCTCTGCCTGCAGCTCTGGCACCCCGGGTTCTAGTCCTGGTCGGGGCGCCGGATTCTGTCCCAGTTGCCCCTCTTCCAGTCCAGCTCTCTGCTGTGGCCCGGGAGTGCAGTGGAGGATGACCCAAGTGCTTGGGCTCTGCACCCCATGGGAGACCAGGAGAAACACCTGGCTCCTGGCTTCGGATCAGCACGGCGCACTGGCCACAGTGTGCCGGCCATGGCGGCCATTGGAGGGTGAACCAACGGCAAAGGAAGACCTTTCTCTCTGTCTCTCTCTCTCACTGTCCACTCTGCCTGTAAAAAAAAAAAAAAAAAAAAGGCAAGGAGGAAGCTTATCTATGAGAAAGCGAAGCGCTATCACAAGGAATACAGGCAGATGTACAGAACTGAAATTCGGATGGCGAGGACGGCAACAAAAGCTGGCAACTTCCACCTACCTGCAGAACCCAAGCTGGCATTTGTCATCAGGATCAGAGGTACCAATGGTGTGAGCCCCAAAGTCCAAAAAGTGCTGCAGCTTCTTTGCCTTCGCCAGATCTTACGGCACCTTTGTTAAGCTCAACAAGGCCTCGATTAACATGCTGAGGATTGTGGAACCTATATTGCGTGGGGTACCCAAGTTTGAAGTCAGTAAATGAACTAATTTACAAACATGGCTATGGGAAAATCAATAAGAACTGAATTGCTTTGCCAGAAAACACTCTGATTGCCTGTTCTCTTGGTAAATACAATATCATCTGCATGGAGGATCTGATGCACAAGATCTATACTGTTGGGAAACATTTCAAGGAAGCAAATAACTTCTTGTGGCCCTTCAAGTTATCTTCTGCCCATGGTGGGATGAAGAAAAAGACCACCCATTTTGTAGAGGGTGGGGATGCTGGCAACAGGGAAAACCAGATCAATCGACTTATTAGAAGGATGAACTAAGGTGTCTCCTATGGTATTTTTGTAATCTGATCAGATAATAAATGCCGACTACAGTCAAATTGAAATAAACTCTTGTATTGGTGACTTTGTCAGCCTGCCTTTCTCTTCCCTTAACCATTGTGGCAAATCATGGTGTGTGGTAGAATTAAACTAGCAGCCCCTCACATGCAAAACCAGGGTACACTTTGTATTGTGTGAAAAACCTTGAGTTTTCTGTTTGTTAAAAAAGCTTAATTAAAAGAAAACATTAAACTTACCAATTTGACCATTTTTTAAGCATACAGTTCAGTAATATTAATTATATTCACATTGTTTTACAAAAATATCTAGAAATTTTGATCTTACAAAACTGGAGCTCTAAACCCAATGAATCTCTACTCCTTCATCCATTCTCCTGGCTCTTGGCAACTACTTTCTATGTCTTTTTCCATGATTTTGACTACTTTAGCTACTTCACACTAGTGGACTCTCATTCTCTCAGTCATATAGTGTTTGTCCTTTTGTGGCTGGATTCTTAGACTTATCATAATATCCTTGCTGCTCATACTTCCTTCCATATAAAGCTTCATATTTCACTGTATGAGGGTACAAAAAGTTCATGGAAAATGGAATCAAAGCATGTTGTTCTGGTGCCCAAACAATTTAAAATTCATACATAGGTTTTTTTTCATAATATGCATTTCCACTTTTGAAGACCATTCATGTATACACACCACATTTTCTTAATCTGTGTGTCTGTTGATGACGGATCTTCCACTTCTTGGGTACTGTGAATAATGCTACAATGAACACGAATGTGCAAATATCTCTTGGAGAACTTACTTTGAATTATTTTAGATACAATAATTTGATTTTCAATTTTTTGAGAAACTTCCTTATTTTCCTTACTTCCAGCCCTTTTAAAACAAGAATGTAATAAGCAATTTTTTATTCTTATTTTTATTTATTTATTCATTTATTTTTAGATTTATTTATTTACTTGAAAGTGAGAGTTACACAGAGAGAGGGGAGGCAGAGAGAGAGAGAGAAAGAGAGAGAGAGAGGTCTTGCATCTGCTGGTTCACTCCCCAATTGGCCACAAGGGCCGGAGTTGTGCCAATCTGAAGGTAGGAGTCAGGAGCTTCTTCCGGGTCTCCCATGTGGGTGCAGAGGCCCAAAGACTTGGGCCATCTTCTATTGCTTTCCCAGTCCATAGCAGAGAGCTGGATTGGAAGTGGAGCAGCCGGGTCTTGAACTGGTGCCCATATGGATGCTGGTGCTTCAGGCCAGGGCATTAACCTGCTGTGCCACTTCTCTGGCCCCTATTCTTATTTTTAAAATTTATTTTTTATTTGTTTGAAAACTAGAGGGGGAGAGAGAGGGAGACAATAGAGGTCTCCTTTCCACTGGTTCACTCCCAAAATGCCTGCAACAGCCAAGGGTGGACCAATCAAAGCCAGGAACTCAGTCTCCCATGTGGATGGCAGGGACCCAAGTAGCTAAGCCACCACTGCTGCCTCCCAGGACATTAGCAGAAATCAAGAATTAAAGGTGAAGCTAGGACTCAAATCCAGGCACTCTGAGATGGAATGTGAGCGTTCTAACTGGCATCTTAACTGCTACACAAAATGCAATCTCTTCATTACTCTTTTTGTCTCATACTATAATAATAGAAAAGTGATGATTTTTGTAAGATTTATCATTTACCTTTTACTTAACTAGCAATAATGGAACAATTTATGTTTTAATGTCTATTATCCATGCCAATACTGCTTTTAGTTACTAATTTCCAAAGAAGCTTAGAAAAATACATGCAATTATTAACTGATAACTTGTTCTTAATTATTTTCAATATTTAATTCATGATTATATTTGAGATGCTTTTAAGGAATTGGAATAATTACTATAAATAATTTAAAACTTTGAAATAAATATTTTTTCCTCAGGTATATGCTTTTATTTTACTTGGTTATAAGTAACACAATATTTTGAAGGAAAATGTTTTATTTTTATACTTTTTTACTTGTATTTCTTTGAGAATTTAATAGGGGAATTAAATTATTATTGTTGAGCATTTTGTCACTATGGTTTAAGATCTACTTCTTTTTATTAATTGATTCCCAATTTGGGGATGAAACTATTTTACTTTAATAATTTAGCTATTTACAAATGACCAGATATATCAAAGTCATAGCATGTACAGACAATCTAATATAGGCAGCAAAGACAAAATTTTCATCCAAATGATCCTTGATTCTGTTTTTTTTTTTTTTTCTCTTTCTCTGATCTTCCAAACAAGATTAATAATAAGAAGCCCAAAGTGACATCTTACAGGAGACGTCTGGGTTTTCATTTGGAACTAGCATATCCAATCACCTCTGTATTTCTCTAATATGAGGGGTGTTTACTTAAAAATGTAAGGATAACCACTAAAGAAATAGAAATCTATTGCTCCTAAGCTAGGAGGGGACTCATTGGGACCTAAGAAAAGGACACTATAGTCATACGGATTTCCCGGAAATACAGAAACCTCAATAAGTTATTACAAAATTGAAAGCGTGAAAGGGGACACAAGAGTTTTGTTGGAAGAAAAGACTCATGAAATTCTCAAACGGCTTTGGAAACCCCCCAAAATCTAAGAATCTGAAGGTAACTACACAAATTATCATTTGACCATCAAATGCTAAACAATATCTGACTATCCTAAACTATTGCTTTTAAAATTATTAATTAGGGAATAATTATTTGTCTTTCTTTTTTACTGTTAATCTGTCTTTGTGGTCAGTGGAGACACTGACAGATGCCAGGCAGAGAGGGAGGTGGGAGGGGGAGCTGGACAGGTTTTTTTTTTTTTTTAATCAGCCTGTCCCAACCCTGTTGAATAAACAAGTGAGTGAAATGAAATTCATTTGCTTGATATGGAAACACAATTTGAAAGCAAGTCTATTTTTCTTCTCCTTTTATGAGATGATACCGCTAGGCCCATTTATCTAGGAATTTAAGATGGCAATTAATGTTGATGGTAGTTGAACGTAAAGAACCATTAGTTATACACTGCACACCTACCTTCCCACAAAACATTTTGAGCTGTACTCTGCTTCACTTGCATAACTTGAAACCAATCAGGAGCTCTGTCTTTATTATGCCACTGATTTCCAATGGCTTTTATTGTCCTTTTCCTATGGAAAAGCAAAGCTGGATTGCTCCAGGCAGGATTGATTTAGGGTATCCTTTTCCTCTTTTGCATCCTCTTGTTGTGCATCCCCTATGCTGGGCAGATCTTGTGAGTCTGCAGTTGGCTTGAACCTGATGGAGGTTGGCAAGGCCAACACCTGCAGAGCCCCTGTGGTGTCCCAGCTCAAAGACATCAGGCCACAGAATTCTCTGGTACTCTGGGTAGGGTTCAAGTCATGGAATGAGGCCCGTTCCACATTATGAAGAGCACTCTGCTTCTCTTAGTTTCATCCCAAACACCCTCACGGAAATGTTCCGAATCATGCTTGGCCCAATCCCGGGGTATCCCCCTGGCCCGATTCAGGTTGATACATATGGTTAATCACATTCACATTTCAAGGGTTCTGTTTTATTTCCTGGTAAAATCTCCCACACACAGCATAGTACTTTGCATAGAGAAGAATAAATATTATTGAATGTTTACTGAATAAGAAGAATGAGTTGGGCTAAAACTGGAGTGTTTCTCCCTGCATATTCGAGCACACCTAATATATAAAAATGAAAACCAGCCCAGGTATAGGATGGGGCTGTGGAAGGAAAGAGGTGATTGGAGGCAGGCACCAGCTCTACAGAGGCAGGCGCTCAAGGCAACACTGCCTTAATGGCAGGAGAGAGTCCTTTTAATAATTTTTTGAGATAGTATATTTTTAATTTATATCATGCTCAAAGGCTTATTCTCCACTACATAAAGAGTTCAACAAACAAAAAGTAGAGACTATAGCTCAGCAAGAAAATAGGCAAGGGCTATAAACAAAATCAAATGAAAAAGTTGCTCAACTTCACTCATATAAAGTTAATTTTAAAATACTTACAAAATCACTAAACTATAGCAGTATATAATCTTAGCAATTTGTTTGACAAAAATTTAAAACCAATATTGACAAAACACTGAATTTGTGGAGACTTATACTGACAAGCATTTTGTTTCTTTTTTATTTGTTTGCTTATTTTTAATTTTAGCTCCCACATATAAAGGAGAACACACCTTATTTGTTTTTCTGCATCCACCTTATTTAACTTAACATGATGTCCTACAGGTGCAACAAATTTGTTGCAAATGATAAAATTTCATTCTTTTTTATAGCTGAATACTATTCCATTGTATATATGTGTGTGTGTTTATATATGTATATATGCATACACACACACACACACACACACATATATATATATATATACATATAGCTCACATTTTCTTTATCCATACTTCTCATGATGGACACCTTGGTTGACTCCAGGTTTTGGCTATTGTGAGCAGTGCTGCTGTAAGTGGTGCAGCTATCTCTTTGATACAGTGTGTTCCTATCTTTTGGGTATATACCTAATAGTGGGATTGCTGAATCATATGGAAAGTATATTTCTAGTTTTTAAAGAAATCTTCATACTGTCTTCCACAGTGGATGTGCTACTTTACATTCCCTGCAACAGTGTATAAGTGTTCCCCTTTTTCCATATCCTCGCCAGCATTAGTTGTCTCCATCTTTTGGCTAATAGCTATTCTGACAGGGGTGAGGTGATATGTCACTGTAGTTTCAATTTGCATTTCCATTATGGTTCATGATATTGACCATTTAAAAAATATATTTGTTGGGGGCCAGCACTGTGGCTCAGCAGGTCCTGCAGAGCCAGCATCTCATAAGGGCTCTGGCTCATGTCCTGGCTGTTCCACTTCCAATCCAGCTCCTGGCTAATGTGCCTGGGATGGCAGCAGAGGATGGCCTATGTCTTTGGGCCCTTGCATCCACATGGGAGACCCATTAAGAATTTCCAGGCTCCTGGCTTCAGTCTGGCCCAGTACTGGCATTGTGGCCATTTGAGAGTAAACCAGCAATGCAAGATCTCTCTCTCTCTCTCTCTCTCTCTCTCTCTGTCTCCCCTTCTCACTGTAACTCAGACCTTCAGATAAATAAATAAACAAATAAACTTAAAAATATATTTGTTGGCCATTTGTATTTCCTTTTTTGAGAACTGTCTATTCAGGTCTATTGCCCATTTCTTAACTGAATTGGTTTTGTTGTTATTGTTGTTGAGTTTGTTGAGTTGTTGATATGTTCTGGATATTAATCCTTTGTTGGATAAGTAACTTGCAAATATTTTTCCCATTCTGTTAGATGTCGCTACTGACTGTTTCCTTTGCTGTGCAGAACCTTATGAGATTGATATAATCCCATTCGTCTAGTTTCACTTTTGTTTCCTGAGTTTTGGGGTCTTAGCTAAAAGGTCATCACCTACACCAGTGTCTTGAATTACTTCCCCTACATTTTTTTTTTTAGCAAATTCACAGTCTCAGATCTCTAATGTAGATCTTTTCTCCATTTTAAGGTGATTTCCAAATATGGTGAGAGGTATACATCTAATTTTATTCTTCTACATACATACATCAAGTTTTACCAGCACCATTTATTGAAGAAATGATCATTTCTCCAGTCTATGGTCTGGGAACTTATGTCAAAAATTAGTTGGTTGTATGTACATAGATTAATCTCTGAGCTCTCTGTTCCATTCCATTGATCTATGAGTCATTTTTATGCCAGTACTTTGCCGTTTTAATTACCATAGCTTTGTAGTATGCTTTGATGTCAGGTATTGTGACACTTCCAGCTTGATTTTTCTTGCTCAGGTTCGCTTTGGCTATTCTAGGTCTTCAGTGATTCCATATGAATTTTAGGATTGTTTTTATAATTTATAAAGAATGTCATTGACATTTTGATAGGGACTATATTGAATCTGTAGATTGCTTTGGGTAGTATAGACATTTTAATGATTTTAATTCTTCCAATATATGAGCAAGGAATTTCTTTCCATTTTTTTTTTTTGTGTGTCCTTGACGATTTCTTTCATCAGTGTTGTATAATTTTCATTATAAATATCTTTTACTTCTTTGGTTATATTTATTTCTAATATTTGATTTTTTGTCTGTGGCTACTGTAAATGGGATTTCTTTCTTTAATATTCTTTGGTGAGTTCATTATTGGAGTATAAGAAAGCTACTGTTTTTTATATGTTGATTTTGTAATCTGCAACTTTATTGAATTGGCTATCTTTTCTAAAAGTTTGTTGTTGGTGTGTTCGTGTTTTTTCATATACAATATCATGTCATCTGCAAACATGAATATTTTCAGTGTCCATTCAAGTCCTGGCTGCTCCACTTCCAATGCAGCTCCTTGCTAATGTGCCTGGGAAAGCAGCAGAAGATGGCCCTAGGGCTTGGGGGATCTGGATGGAGTTCCTTGCTCCTGGCTTTAGCTTGGCCCAGCCCTGTCTGTTGTGGCCATTTGGAGAGTGAATCAACAGAGGAGATTCTTAAGTCCTCTGGTGAGGCTGGGACCTCCTAAAGGTAGAACTCAAGTTACTAGTTCCTCTGCATCTCAGAAATGCTCTCTTTCCTTCATATTCCCTGGCTACATCGCAGTGTCATAACACAAAGTGTAAGCATTTTACATTCAGTTCTGTAATGCAGCCTTACTCCTTCCTTTATCTCTCAGAAGGGAATAGAACTTTTCCTCTCCCTCTCTTTTCCTTTGATGAGTTATTTTTAAAATAGTAGATATTCTAGGCAGTTGTCTTCTCTATTTTTCTTTAATTCTTACTTTTATCTTAACCATGTCCCTCAAGGATACAGATGCTAGTAAAACAGTTTTAAGTAAGTCAAAGTATTGATTGTGATTAAGAGTGCCACCAGAGGCCACCAGGTGCCCAGCAGGTGTACAGTTACCAGAGTAGGCAAACTCTGGGCAGGCTGGACCTCGGGGGAGTCATAAACTTCGGTACATCGTGAGCATGAGCATCTTGCAGTGACTCAGTACTTCGGGTTCCTGACCTGATGACCCTCAGGCTCTGACACTATTAGAACGGCTCTCTCAGTGGGGTTTTCTTCACAAAACTCCATTTTTCAAGAGTTTGAGGAACAAGTCACCTTAATCAGAATTTACTACAGGATTCTAAAAATTGCAAGGCTGTTCTTTCTCAATTCAGTCTGCGTGTTGATCCAGTTCACAGCTACTTTGCCTTAGTAGTGAATAAAGTACTTGCTACTTAAAACATATTTATTTATGCAGCCTGCCATCATCAGTGGGAAGCACTGTAGCTCATTTTCATAAGTTCTTGTATTAAGTTGACAGAAGAACATTCAGAAGAGCTAAATATGCATTCTTTCTGCCAAGACACTCAAATTTAGAACAACTCCTCTTCTACAAACACAATAATTAATTCAAATTAAGCCCTTGGCAACTCTTGCTAACTAGACTCTACCACATGCAAAGTTGTTTTTGTATATTCTAAAGAGGCTGAGATAGAAAATAAAGAGAAATTATATTTTATAATAAGCTATCTTATTTCATTTATTTATATATTTATTTTAAAATATTTATTTATTTATTTGAAAGTCAGAGTTACACAGAGAGAGGAGAGGCAGAGAGAGAGAGAGGTCTTCCTTCCAATAGTTCACTCCCCAGTTGACTGCAACTGCCGGAGCTGCACCAATCCGAAGCCAGGAGCCAAGAGCTTCCTCTGGATCATCCCATGCAGACACAGGGGCCCAAGGACTTGGGCCATCCTCTACTGCTTTCCCAGGCCATAGTAGAGAGCTGAATGGGAAGTGGAGCAGCTGGGTCTCGAACTGGCACCCATATGGGATGCTGGCGCTTTAGGCCAGGGTATTAACCCACTGCACCACAGTACCAGCCCCTCATTTATTTATTTTAAAAGTATTTATTTAAGGCCGGCACCGTGGCTCACTTGGCTAATCCTCTGCCTGCAGCGCCGGCACCCCAGGTTCTAGTCCTGCTTGGGGGTGCCAGATTCTGTCCCGGTTGCTCCTCTTCCAGTCCAGCTCTCTGCTATGGCCCGGGAAGGCAGTGGAGGACGGCCCAAGTGCTTGGGCCCTACACCCACATGGGAGACCAGGAGGAAACACCTGGCTCCTGGCTTCAGATTGGTGCAGTGCGCCAGCCGTAGTGGCCATTTAGGGGGGTGAACCAATGGAAGGAAGACCTTTGTCTTTCTCTCTCTCTCTCTCTCACTAACTCTGCCTTTAAAAAAAAAAGTATTTATTTGAAAGGCAGAGTTACAGAGACAGAGGACGAGAAATGAGAGAGAGAGAAAAGAGAGTTATCTACCATTTGCTGGTTTATTTCCCAAATGGCCGTAATCACCAGGCCAAAGTCAGAAGCTTCATCCAGGTCTCCCATGTGGGTATAGGCGCCCAAGAATTTGGGTTATCTTCCAGGAGCATTAGCAGGGACTGAATCAGAACTAGAGCAGCTGGGATATGAACTTGATCCCATATGGGATGATGACTTTGCAGGAGGTAGATTATCACACTACACACAATACCAGTTAGAATAAGCTATCTTAAAGTTGTAAAACTTTATTGGTAGTTTTTCTATGTACAATTCTTAAATATATACATAAATTAACTTTTATAAGTGACAGATCCAATCTGTGTATCAATATCAATGCAGAGTATCTCCACTACATTAAAAGGTTCCTTCTTCATTCATGTCAGCATGGTAATTATAACTCATATAATCATGAAATAATTCATCCTATTCTTGAAATTCATATAAATGAAATCGTATATTTTTGTGCTTTTAAGTCTCATTTTTGGCTGAACAATAGGTCTCCAAAGCTTAGTTAAATTGTATGTAGAAATAGATGGTTTTTCATTAAGGTGCTACATGAATATTTCACAATTTATTCATTTTATTCCTTTATCAAAAAGATTTATTTATTTATTTATTTGAAACAAATAAATAAATTTATTTAAAGAGAGAGAGAGAGCTCTTCTATCACTCCCCAAATGGATGCAACAGCTAGGGCTAGGTGAGGTTGAAGTCAGGAGCCAGGAACTCCCTACTGCTCTCCTGTGTGGGTGGCAGGAACTCAAACACTGAGGACATCATCACCTGCTTCCAGGTATCTTAGCAGGAAGCTGGACTGTAAGTGCAGAGCAGCAGGACTTGAACTTACTCTGATGTAGGAGGCAGGCAATGCAAGAGGAGGGTTTACCCTCTGTGCCACAAAGCTCATCACAATACATATTATTAAGATCAGAACCTGTTGATTTCAGACACAAAGAGTTCTTGTCACTAAATGTATTCACATAGAAACAGGTGACAATTTGCAGAAAATAAGAAGGAATTTTGGTATTTAGACTAGTTTTTTGGAATTTTGGTACATTAGACTAGTTGTAGCACAAGTTTTTTTTAAATTCTAAGCTACTTTAATTTAAAAAGATGGTAAGAATTCTTCAAAGCACAAATGTGCTGATCATGTGCCTTTTATTTTTATTTATTTATTTTTTTTTTGACAGGCAGAGTGGACAGTGAGAGAGAGAGACAGAGAGAAAGGTCTTCCTTTGCCGTTGGTTCACCCTCCAATGGCCGCCGCGGCCCGCGCGCTGCGGCCGGCGCACCGCGCTGATCCGATGGCAGGAGCCAGGAGCCAGGTGCTTTTCCTGGTCTCCCATGGGGTGCAGGGCCCAAGCACCTGGGCCATCCTCCACTGCACTCCCTGGCCACAGCAGAGGGCTGGCCTGGAAGAGGGGCAACCGGGACAGAATCCGGCGCCCCGACCGGGACTAGAACCCGGTGTGCCGGCGCCGCTAGGCGGAGGATTAGCCTAGTGAGCCGCGGCGCCGGCCTCATGTGCCTTTTAAAAATGCCTTGGTGTTCATTAGCTCACTTGATCTTAACTGTGAACAGTAAACTATGAACATTTTATAACTATTTTATTGACAAAGAAAGTAGAGCTCTGAACTGGTTCCATCTCATTTGTCTCTAAAATAGCAAAGCCAAATTTAGGACATAGATTCCCTGGCATAGGTCTTAGTTTATATTTACCACATTTTAGGGGCTGGAATTTATAATCCCAGAGAACAGGGGTAGCAAGTAGAATCTGGACAAAAGTGCATGGATTTGCTCAGATGCACCCGTGTGTGTTTGTGCCTATTGGATCACATGTTTATTTATACATGAGGAGTCCTCACAATGTTCATGGAAGGTGCATACTACAAAAAAATAAGCTTGGAGTCAAGGAAAGATTTTTTGCATCAAAATAAACTCATCTGTTAATTTTATTTTTCTATGAAATTTTTGAATGACCCTCATAGATTCATATACATTTGAATATTCATATATATATTAATTTGTAGAATTTATAGAAGATGAAACAAAGTGTTGAGATAGAGTCATATAAAGAACATAATGTAGGGTAAAAATTAAACTGTCAGCTATGACAAGGCTTGAATTCATGTCTCAGAAGTTTGGAGAGAATGAGACTGGTAAAGAAAAAAAAAAGACAAGGGACGTCTTGATTAAAAAAAAATCGTAGAAGGTAGTATTGTTAACTGAGTTACATATTCTGAGCACCCCCACTGTCTGTGTGTTGTGGCTAAAGGTAAGGAGGAAAGTGAAGTTTGTGAATTTACGAAATTCTTGGTACACATATTTCATTTGCTGCTACAGAGAAAATTAATATCAGCAATTTGTGTTCAAAAATAAAAAATAAATAAGGGGAAAATGTAAAGAAAACATAGCCTTTCGTTATTTAGCTATGCTATTATTTTTATGCAGATGTTTAGATCAGTTGCTGTAAATAAAGAATTCCCAAATTTTAAGAAGGATCTTGGTAACGTAAGGAAATTATTATTCAACTACAAAGCCCAGTTTTCCCCCAAGAAACTCTTTGTGATGTCTGTCCGTCGTGAAACCAGATGGAAAATCCTGTCCCTGTTTCATTGTCTTCAGCATGGCTGCTTTTTATCCCTTGCCAAGTCCTGGACACCTGTGGCTCTGCCTTGGCAGCTCTGTGTGTAACAGGCCAGGAGTGATGTTCGCAGGAAGGGCCTCCTGAAACCCGACTGAAAAGCAAATAACTCACATGACCAAGGTTCTGATAATAAGGATCTGCTGAATACATAATTTGATGTGTTTTGCTTTGAGCAGACACACTATCCAGTGCTTTTGTTGGCATCACCAACAAAGACTTTTGCACACAATTAGTTGCAAGCTGTTTGATTTTCCACACAGGAAACCCAGCACAGAACAGCCAGTTCCCTAAAGATATATCTCCTTTTCCCCTATTGTTTCCATGCTATTCAGCTTCATCCATTAACACATTAATGGACCAGTAACTGGATCTTGGCATCCCTCAGGGGTATAACACTCAGTACCAGGGCTCTACTCAAATTCAGTTCAAGGATCTTTTCTAATTAGTGCCGGTGCCAAGATGTGCCTAGATGACTGCCATAATAATCTGGCCAGAGAGCAATAAACAGATATGCAATACACCGATGGGAAGCAATACACGGATAAGATGCATAACTGGCTAGGTCTTCTAGAATATTCTAAATAATTTCTGATTTTTATCTATTGTTGCTAAAGTATGTTTTTATCTTTTACAGTAATTTATCCTGTAGTTTGAATTTATTTGCTAAATGAGGCCTGACTTTCTTTAAAGATTTATTATTTACTTGAGATGCAGAGTTATAAGCAGAGAGAGGCAGAAACAGGTTTAATTCTACTAATCATCTATTTGGCATTTATGGGACTCCCCCAAGTCCACACTGTGGGCAGCAAACAGGGGGAGCAGTGAGAGCCTTCATCCAACTGGGTGGAGGGAGACAGCAGAGAGAAAGAAGAGGAAGGAGATGGGGGAAGACTGAGGGAAGTAAGGGTGAGGAAGGAGGTGGGGGAGAGCGAGTATAATAAAATATAGCATATTTTATAGGTAATGTCATGTTTTGAATCAACTCTTATACAGCCATTTCCTTTCAGATAGATACTCTTGGGAGAATGTATCCTTTCAACTGGTGCTTAGTTGTTCTATTGTATAAATGCCTGCTACTAACCCAGTATTATGACTTCTTTTAGAAATAGTGCCAACTTATTTTTTAAAATTATTTATTCACTTATTTAAAAGAGAGACAGAAAGATCTCCCATCCACTGGTTCCTTCCCCTAAATGGCCATAATTGTCAGGGTTGTACCAGGCTGAAGCCAGTGGCCAGAACTCCATCTGGATCTCCTGCATACGTAGCAGGGGTCTAACCACTTAGGCCACCTTCTGCTGCTTTTCAGGCTTACTAGAAGGCAAGCAGATACAAAGCCGAGTAGCTAGGATTTGAACCAGCAGCCCCTGTACAGGGTGGCATCACTAGTAGTAGCTTAATCCACTGAGCCTAAAGGCTGGCCCTTGAATTATCACTGTTTACTTTAGAAAGCTGTTCTCCAGCTATTTCCAAAAATTATCTTCCACATTGATGGACTTAGTGATATCTTCAGGGTTGCAGCCCTCGAGATCATCATTGACACAAGAAAAAGTAGTAAAACAGGTTTTTGTTTATTTTAAAATACTTTCTCACAATCTCCGGAGAGGTGGTTGAGACATGAGTAAAATCATGTGAAAGTGGCATATGAGGTAAGTCAGCAGGTCTTGCTGGCGTGTTGACTCCGAGTTTGCTTCAGGAAATCTCTCATACTGAGGATCATTTTCTCAGTCTATTCTCCCTTGATGTCCGATGGTGACATTGGACAAGTTCTCACTCTATGTTCCTTCAGTTCAGTGGAGGTAAGTTCAGGGAGGTAAATAGCAATCACTACTTGAAAGTTTCCATATAGCATATAGTGAGACAGAGAACATTTCACAGAAATCATGCCAAGATGAGCTTTTTGAAAAACATCTGTTTATTTATTTAGAAGATAAATCAACAGAGAAGGAGAACACACACACACACACACACACACAGAATCTTCCATCTGCTGGTGCAATCCCCAAATGCCCATAGCAGCTGGGATGGGGGCCAGCGTGAAGCCAAGAGCCAGGAACTCTGTCTTGGTGTCCCACATGGGTGACATGGGCCCAAACACTTGAGTCACCATCTGCTGTCTTCTTAGGCACATTAGTTGGGATCTGGATCAGAATCAGAGCAGCTAGGACTCAAACCAGCACCTTAGTATGGGATACTGGCATTGCAAATGTCAGCTTAATTGGCTGCACCACAACATTGGCCCTGAGGTGAGCTTTTATCATCAAGAAATACCTTCCTTAAAGTGTAAATATTGCAGGGCCTGCACCGTGGCTCACTTGATTAATTCTCTGCCTGTGGTGCCAGCATCCCATATGGGCGCTGGTTCTAGTCCCAGCTGCTCCTCTTCCAGTCCAGCTCTTGGGATGGCCCAAGTGCTTGGGCCTCTGCACCTGCCTGGGAGATTGGGAGGAGGCACCTGGCTCCTGGCTTTGGATTGGCGTAGTTCCAGCTGGAGCGGCCATTTGGGGGGTGAACCAACGGAAGGAAGACCTTTCTCTTTGTCTCTCTCTCTCTCTCACTGTCTATAACTCTAGCTGTCAAATAAATTAAAAAAAGTACAAGTATTGTGATATTAATGGGGCACTTCAATACTTCACTTTCAGCAATGGACAGATGAATCAAACAGTAAATCAGCAAGGAATCAAAAGAGTAATTTGGCATTATACACCAAATGGACCTAATGGATAGCTACAGAACTTTTCATCCTACAGATGCAGAATATGCATTCTTCTCACCAGTGCATAGAACTTTTTCTAGGATAAATCACATACTAAGCCATAAAACAAGTATCGGCAAATTCAAAAACATCCAAATCATACTATGAATTTTCTCTGACCACAATGGAATGAAGCTGGAAATCAACAACTCAGGAATCTCTAGAACATATGTAAATACATAGAGACTGAATAACATACTCCTGAATGAATAGTGGGTCATTGGAGAAATCAAAAAATTTATGGAAAAATGAAGACAATGATACAGCATATCATACAGCAAAAGCACCGTTTAGAGGAAAGTTTATAGCAATTGATGCCTACATCAAGAAATTGGAAATAAATAAGATATCAATGCATCTCAAGGACCTATAAAAAACAGCAAACCAAACCCAAAACTAGTAGGAGAAAAGAAATAATTAAAATTAGAGAATAAATAAACAAAATTAAAACAAAAAATTATAAAAGATCAGGGAAATGAAAGCTGTTTTTTTAAAAAAATAAACAGAATTGGGGCTGGTCCTGTGGCATAGTGGGCAGAGCAGACACCTGCAGTGCTGGCATCCCATTTAGTGCCAGTTCATGTCCAGGCTGCTCCACTTCTGATCCAGTTCTCTGCTATGACCTGGGAAAGCAGTATAATATGGCCCAAGTCCTTGTACCCCTGCACCCACGTGGGAGACCTGGAAGAAACTCCTGGCTCCTGGCTTCGGACTGC
Source organism: Oryctolagus cuniculus (assembly GCF_051225735.1). NCBI lineage: Eukaryota > Metazoa > Chordata > Mammalia > Lagomorpha > Leporidae > Oryctolagus > Oryctolagus cuniculus. The sequence goes on from NC_142882.1 coordinate 40,458,475, forward strand.
TGCAGCTCCAGCTGTTGCGGCCAATTGGGGAGTGAATCAGTGGATGGAAGACCTCTCTTTCTTTTTCTCTCTCTCTACCTCTCCTTCTCTCTGTGTGTAACTCTTTCAAATAAATTTAAAAAAATTGACACATTGGCCCAACAAACCAAAAAAATAAAAAATTAGAGAGATCTAAATAAATAAAATTAGAGATGAAAAAAGAAATGTAACAACAGACACCATAGAAATAAGATGAATCATCCAAAATTACTAAAAAACAGTTGTATGCAACAAATCAGGAAACCTAGAAGATATGCATAGATTCCTGGACACATGCAACCTATCTAAATTGAGCCATGAAGTCAAAATTGACAAATTGGATTATATCAAATTGAGAAGCTTCTGCACTGCAAAAGAAACACTCAGGAAAGTGAAGATGCAACCAACAGAATGAGAGTAATTATTTGCAAACTATGCAACTGATAAAAGGATAAATAACCAGAATATATAAAGAGATCAGGAAATTCAACAACAGCAAAATAAACAACCCAGTTAAGAAATGGGGAAAGGAGTTAAACAGGCAGTTTTCAAAAGAGGAAATCCAAATGGCCAACAGACACATGAAAAAATGCTCAGGGTCACTAACCATCAGGGAAATGCCAATCAAAACCAAAATGATGTTTCACCTCAACCCAGTTAGAATGGCTTTCATACAGAAATTAACAAACAACAAATGCTGGAGAGGACGTGGAGGAAAAGGTACCCAATCCACTGTTGGTGGGGTTGTAAACTGATGCAGCCACTGTGGAAGACAGTATGGAGATACCTCAGAAATCTGAATATTGACCTACCATATGACCCAGCCATCCCACCCCTGGAAATAAAGGAAATAAAATCAGCATATGAAAGAGTTGTCTGTATGCCCATGCTTATTGCAGCTCAATTCATATCATATCATAGCTAAGATATGGAATCAACCCAAATGCTTGTCAACTGAAGGCTTGATAGAGAAATTATGGGATATGTACACCATGGAATACTACACAGCAGTAAAAAAAAAACCCTTTGCATTGGTGGTTCAAAGCTGAAGGGAAACAATGATACAGAAATTTGTAGAGGGACCAAGAAAGAACAGTAGGCTTGACATCTTCTCTCATTGTGTTGTGACAGGACAAAGACTGGGATGGTTATGCAAAGTACAGAGTGGAGCTCTGTAGGGTGTGAGACTCTGTCTCTTCAATCCGCAAGGAGTGCAGTGGACTCAAATAATGAAAATTTGAAGTTGCAGACCTGCATGCTATGTAAAGCTAATAATAGAGTTTACAGCACACTTTTATGTTCTAAAGTATATAGGAAAGCAGAAGCACCGAAGCCAAAGTGGTCATTTGTGATGCAATCAGATTAATTAACTGGGAAGTTTGTGGAAATATATACAGACAGAAAGGTCACTTAGGATATCCTGGTGTCACAGAGGGTTAAACCACCACCTTTGCTGCTGGCATCCCATATGGATGCTGGTTTGAGTCCCAGATGCTCTACCTCTGATACAGCTCCTTACTAATGTGCCTGAGAAAGCAGCAGAAGATAGCCCAACTACTTAGGTCCCTGCACCTATGTGAAAGACTTGAATGTTGGAGTTGCAGGCTACTGGCTTCAGCCTGGCTTGGTCCCAGCCATTGCTGCCATTTGGGAAGTGAACTGGTGGATGGAAGATTCTCTCTCTCCCTCTCTCCCTCTCTCTCTCTCTCCCTCTCTCCCTCTCTCCATCTCTTCCTCTCTCCCTCTCTCCCTCTCTCCCTCTCCTCTCTCTCCTCTCTCTCCTCTCTCTCTCTCTCTCTCTTTCTCTCTCTCTCTAACTCTGCCTTTAAAATAAATAGATAAATCTTTTAAAAAAAGATACATCGGCAAGTATATGAAGCAGATGGTAGAATAAAAACATATTCTGTCACTAGACTGTTGATTCTACTTATAGAATTCAACCAGCAAATGGTGACTAATGGTTCTGTTGCTAACTAACCTTCATTATTTTCAGAAATTGCTAAGAGGTAACTTTTCAGAACTTCTGTGTGTACCCAGACTAAATGTTCTATAGCTCACTTTGAAATGGATTAGCTGTGAGAATCACTGCAAAGTCCTGATCTCTCAGGAAGTTGTAGCAATGACTAGAGTCTAGCTGAGGACCAATGCACTACTCTTCCCATTGCCTGGAACATCCTGCCCAAGGATCTCACCATAGATGACGTTACCTCATTCTGCAAAGATCTCACCTTGTCAGAGGGACCTTCCCTGACTATCTGATAGAAAACAGCACACTTAATTCCTATTTTGCACCTGTCTTCCCTTTGCCTCCCTTTCCATTTTCTCCTGTTTCTATTTCTGCTTCATAATTGGGTTTGTAATCTGTACTCAGTTTTGAATCTCTGTCTGCATTATTGACATTTACTTATGCCATGTAAATCTCCATTGTATGATGCCTCATGCTCTTTAACCATGTTCTAATATTTAATATACAGCTGTTTCTAATCTGTTATAGATAGCCAAGAAGAGAATATCATAATTCAATCACTGTGACTCTGATAATTACATCTTCAGTTTAAAATTCTGGACTTGGAACTACTAGATCACAGCCATGAAGAATTTTATGCATTTTGATGCACATTAAGCTTTCCTTAGGAAATTTCATGCTGATTTAAACTTCCACGGGCTATAGTTATTCTAACAGTTGAAGCTAAGTGATCCATGTATGGGCATTCTGCTTACCAGAGAAAGGGTGCTTTTCCATGGCACTCTGTACTAATCTGTACTAATCACCCATTTAATGTTGGTGATCATTATTACTACATTAACTTAGACCTGGAAACCTGTTTGGGGAGGGCTTATTCATTATGGAAAGATAGATTTGATGCTGTTTCTCTATTTCCTAAGAAAATGAAAAAATGTTGAAGTGTTCAAATGAAACATGTGACTCATAGATGCATACATGACTCATAAATGGATATAGCTACGATCTATACTCTCAGCTGACATTAGTCCAGAAAAATCTGTTATCACACTGAGCTTCTGATCATTCTGGGAACACTTCTGCCTTCTACTGCTTCTCAGAACATTTATAACTGCTCAGATGTTCTTACCTGGTTGAAATTCTTCTGTTTTATTCAGAGCTTAATTCAAACCTCTCCTTGGTCCAGTCTTCCTAGGGATCCTCTTTCAGCGAGTCAGACTCGGCTACTCCTTGCTCTCTCCCACTCCCACAGACTCTCTCCTGTGCTTAGCCTGTGACTTACTAAGTAAAATCAATGACAAGTTTCCCTCTCTGTGTTCATTAAGTCTGTGTAGCCCAGAGATTCACAAATACTGACTGTTCGATCAACGTTAATTGCACTGAAATGACACAAAGAGGAGATAACAGGATCTGTGAAGTAAAATGCCTGCCTTTAGGTTTCCATCTGCCATGCCACAGGAGTTGGAAAATAATCTTGTGCTGAACATGGTATGGATTAAGGCATTGGCTTTGCTGAGAACATGAACTTTCACACAGAAAAGCGAGAGCGTGAGTCAGCATGAGTTTCCCTGGCCTTCCCATCATGCCATGGAAAGGCGTGAGGAGGACAGGCAGCATGGGACCACAGCTGTGTGGGGGCCTGTTCTGGTGGACGGACCTCGCCCCCATTGCAGTTGTTCTCGCTTGAAGAGTAGTCCTGAGAACCGTCTCCTCTGTGGGATGATGTTTGGGTGGCTTGGAGTCTAGATGCGGGGTCTGGCTGTTGGCAAGCTCTCTGGGAATGGCAGCTAGCCCGGCAGCAGGAGCTGGAGGAATGTGTGGTGGACCTTTGCGCTGGGGAAAGTGGCTCTGGTCCCTAAGGAAGCTCAGCTCAGGTGCAGCTTCCTTCTGGGTTGCAGAGAGAGGCTCCTTTCTCTGTCTCCACCACTCAGAATGGGGTCCCGGGTCCTTTCAGACGGGTCCGCTTATTGCATTACATTTTCCTTCATGTACACCTTATGAAGTATTCACTAAATCACCTGTTTCCCTACATTACTATGACTTGTTTTTCTAGCAAAAGTTTAAATGCTGTTGCATGTTAGATGTTAGAAGTTAATATGTTATCCCTCTTAGTATTTTTTTTGTTTGTTCTACTTAATACTTTTGGTTGAATACTGTAATCAATACACAATTCTCTTAAGTGCTGAAACTTAACTGAAAAGTGATCGCTGTTAAATGTAAGAGTGGGAATAAGAGAGGGAAGAGATGTGCAATTCGGGACATGCTCGAGCTGACTTACCTCAAACGGTAGAGTTAGAAACATACCAGGGGATTCCAATTCAATCCCATCGAGGTGGCATGTACCAATGCCATCTCACTAGTCCCAGTGATCAATTTCTGTTCACAATTGATCATAATGATAGGACTAAGAACCAAAGGGATCACATAAACAAAAATAGTGTCTGCAAATACTAGCTGATAGAATAAAAAAGGGAGAGAATGATCCAACATGGGAAGTGAGATACACAGCAGACCCATAGAATGGCAGATGTCCTAAACAGCACTCTGTCCTCAGAATCAGCCCTTAAGGCATGTGGATCTGGCTGAAAAGCCCATGAGACTATTTCAGGCATGGAAAGCCAAAACACTCTGGAAAAAAAAAAAAACCTAAATGAAAGATCTCCGTGAGTGAGATCCCAGTGGAAAGAATGGGTCATCAAAGAAGGAGGTACCTTTCTCTGAAGGGAGGAGAGAACTTCCACTTTGACCATGGCCTTGTCTAAATATGATCAGAGTCAGTGAACTCAGGGGGCTTCCATAGCCTTGGCAGCTCATGACAAGAGCCTAGGGTGATTACTGAGGCCATAAACAAGAGTGTCAATTTGTTAAGTCAACAACAGGAATCACTGTGCACTTACTCCTCATGTAGGATCTTTGTCCTTAGTGTGCTGTACATTGAGATTCAATGCTATAACTAGTACTCAAACAATATTTTTCACTTTATGTTTCTGTGTGGGAGCAAACTGTTGAAATCTTTAATTAATGTATGCTAAACTGATCTTCTGTATATAAAGAGAATCAAAAATGAATCTTGATGTGAATGGAAGGGGAGAGGGAGTGGGAAAGGGGAGGGTAGTGGGTGGGAGGGACATTATTGGGGGGAAGCCATTGTAATCCATAAGCTGTACTTTGGAAATTTATATTCATTAAATAAAAGTTTGAAAAAAAATAAAAAAAGAAGTGAAGGAGAAAAAATTAAATAATATAGTTTTCTTCCTCAAGATGCTTAATGTCCAACAGAGTTAAATGATTAACTTAGAAAGTTGTGATCTCTGTGAGTACAATGTACCTTTCCTGATGTTTTTATATCTTCTCAAACAAGAAGTCCTTTATTTCAATGTTGAGGTCACATCTTAGTCCTGGAGAGCCTCTTTGAGCAGTCTTGAAAAATGGCATGGAAATGTGTACCATGAAAACACTACACTCAGATTTCAGACATTTTGCACCAAAATACTTGTAATTCTATTTTCCACAAACTTTTTGAAACTCTCTCATATATTCATATCTCATAAATGAGATTGCATGGGTATATAAGTAAACATTTCTGAAGTGAGTGCTAAAACCTTGAAGCACACATTTTCTCATAATACTTTTCATGTAATAGTTTCTTTGGATTCCTGAGAACTAAAAGCAATGCAATGCAGGCAGACAAATTATTTACAGCAATAAAACATGATACAGTAACATAAATGGCAATAATGAGCTTTTGCAGTAACTGAGAAGAAACCATCTATGGTCCTGTTGCTGCACCGTACTGAGTCTCCCTGCAGAGCCTGGCCCAGCTGCTCAGCTCCTTCTCCAAGGCTGTGTGGGTTCCACACCTTGGACCACTGGAGCTATAGAGTCGCTCAGGTCATATTGAAGACACAGTGAACCTTGTGCATTAACCTCTGCGTGCAACAGGCAGATCATTCCTGGGCTGGATTCACTAAAGAACATGTCAAAAATCACTAAGACAAATGAGGATAAACAAAGAAATCAACAGCACTTTTGAATTCTTATGGTCAGGATACATAGTGTGGTGGTTACAGCCACACTCTTAGCAAGAACACTCAGCTTTGTGCCTCTGTTTTACATTTCATTTCCTAGAAGTAATAGATGCCCTATTTTGAGACTGTCCCCACAGCCGTTCCCCATCTTCCCGGCATTTTGGGGCAATTGTGAAATATATAGCCTACTGCTTTCATAAATTCCGATGTATATGTGAAAGAATCCGGTATGGTTTGGGGAAAGGGCAGAATTGGCATCCTCAATATATTCTAATTTCCTTTGCTCAATAAGAGTTCTGTAAAAGTTAAAGGATGAGGCAAATTGTGTTTGCATAGTAGGAAAGCTTGCAGTTGAAGCTTTCATCCAGAGATATTAATGTTCTTTGTGAAAATGCATCCTCATTAATTTTTATAGACTTATTAACATTTTCAAAGAGTATAAATATTACAGGACACATTGTATTTCTCTTCAGTTTTTCAAAGACTGTTTTGTACTTAGATGAAATCAATATAATAAGTAATGCAGTAAAAGGCACACTGGGTAATTCAATTCAATCTCTTTTCAGAGAGCAAGTGTAATTTGCATCAGGAAGGTCAGTTGGTCCATATGTGTCCAGTTGTATCTGCCAGGTGCTGTCTGGCAGGTGCACAGGGATTTTGCAGGCTGGAGACGCTCATGTCATGTAATGATTGCACACATCAGCCTACTGTTTTATGGAGAGCCACATTGATCCTCCCAACCTCTGCCAATCTAGGAACAAAATTCACATGCATTCATCCAGACCACAGGACCTGGAGCCAGCAAGCATGGATTAGTGGCTCACTGAGCTTAGACAAATTGTTTGCCTTCTGGGCCTCAGTTATTTCAGGCATAAAATAAGAATCAAAGTAATGTCTACCCCAGAGAATTTGTGCTAGGCTAACATGATTACTACTCATGGTGTTAAATAAATAGAAGGCATTTCACAACATTAGGACAAAAACTCCCTGAGAGGCATGCGAGGGTATGGGCTGCAGGGTGTGAGGTTAGGAAAAATTACTAGGGACAGAGACAGCTGGGTGGATTTGGTACACTGATGAGTTCCAGAGCTCTGCTCATCAAGAGGCAATCCAGAAAACTGACATAAAAACATTAAAAATTAAAATAAGAAACTGGTAAGAGATAATTTTATTAAATAAATACATACACACACACACACACACACTAGGCTCAGGGCAATGCCTTTGGTTCTTTGTTTCTTTCTTTCCTTCTTTCTTTCTTAAGATTATTTATTTGAAAGGCAGAGTTAGAGAGAGAGACAGAGACAGAGACAGAGTGAGATCTTTCATCTGCTGGTTCACTCCCCAGATGGCTACAATGGCAGAGCTTGGCTGATCCAAAGCCCAAAACCCAAAGCCAGGAGCCTGTTCTGGGTCCCCCACCTGGGTGCAGGGGCCCAAGCACTTAGGCCATCTTCTGATGCTTTCCCTGGCACATTAGCAGGGAGCTGGATTGGAAGTGGAGCAGCTAGGACTCGAATCCATATGGAATTCTGGTGCCGCAGGCAAGTCACCGTAGCAGCCCCCCCCCCCATTTTTTTTTAAGTCAAAGTGACTGGGCTGGGGGAAGCGGGAGAGAGAGATAAAGGAAGAGAGAGAGAGAGAGAGAGGGAGAGAGAGATTGAAATCTTCTATTCACTGGTTCACTCCCCAAATGGTTGTAACAGCCATGGCAGGGTCAAGTCAATGCCAGAAGCCCAGAACTTCTCCCAGGTCTCTCACATGACTGGTAGGGACACAAGGACTTGGGCCATCATTGGCTCTTTCTGGGTGCACTAGCAGGGAGCTGGACCTGAAGTGGAGCAGAGAGGATTCAAACAGACACAGTATTATGAGTGCAGACATCCCAAGAAGGTGGTTAACCCGCTGCACCACAACACCCACCCCATCATATTTCTTATTCATCAATTGTTATTAGTCTCTCCCCTCCCTTCCTCACCCCTCCCCTTCCCTCCCCCTCCACTCCCCTCCCCTCCCCTCCTGTCCCCTCCTCTTACTCTTCTTTCTCTAGCTAGGAAACTGGAAGGAGGTAGATCTGGAAATGGGTCAAAAGGGCTATCCTTTGGAAGTACAGGATTTTTTTTTAGATTTATTTTTATTTATTTGAAAGTCAGAGTTACACAGAGAGAGAAGGAGAGGCAGAGAGAGAGAGAGAGAGAGAGAGAGAGGTCTTCCATCCACTGGTTCACTCCCCAGTTGGTCACAATGGCTGGAGCTGCACCGATCTGAAGACAGGAACCAGGAGCTTCTTCTATGTGGGTGCAGGGACCCAAGAACTTGGGCATCTTCTACTGCTTTCTCAGGTTATAGCAGAGAGCTGGATTAGAAATGGAGCAGCTGACTCAAACAGGCACCCATATGGGATGCGTCACTGCAGGTGGCAGCTTTACCCACTATACAATAACGCTGTCCCAGGATTTTTTTTTTTTTTAAGAATGGGGTTTTTCTTCATATTAAGAACATTCTCTATATCCCATTTCTTAAGCATTTTTTGAAAAGATTTATTTATTTATTTATTTGAAAGAAAGAGTTATAGAGAGAGAGAAGGAGGGAGAGGAGAGAAGTTGTCCATCTGCTGGTTCACTCCCCAGATGGCCGCAATGGCTGGGGCTGGACCAGACCAAAGCCAGGAACCAGGAGCTTCTTCCAGGTCTCCCACATGGGTTCAGGGGCCCAGAGTGTTCAGCCATCCTCTGCTACTTTCCCCAGGCACATTAGCAGGGAGCTGGATCAGAAGTGAAGCAGCTGGGACTCAAACTGACGCCCATATGGGATGTCCATGCTGCAGGCTGTGGCTTTAACTTCTTGTGACATAGCGCAGGCCTCGGAGGTACAGGATTTTAATACCTTTTGTAACTATAGGATTTTATCATGCAAAAATGGAAGAACAGTCCCAGTGGAGAAAATCTATTTAACTTAAGAGAAGTGGGCAACATGTTCATGATATGAAATATTCCAGTTGAGTAGACTAACAAGAATTCAAGAGTAAAAGAGTAGTATGTAAGGGTAAAATAGTGAGATACAGCTTGATAACACTAGGTTAGCAATGCCATTTAGATAAAGATTTTCAAAAAAGCGTGAAAGGACATAAAAATTCCTGTATCATACAAATAATGAGTCACTCATTTATATTGAACCTGTAAAGATGTGGAAATTGAGGACATACATATAACTTAATAGTAGGAATGATGCTGATATCATAAACCTCAGGAGAAGATGTGTGAAATTTTATATAACAAACTCTCTGTAATAGAACTGAATCCATAGCAACCATTTCCCCCTTTCAATCCCTTTTAATAGTTCGTTGTTATTTGGTAGAACATAGGACATACTGTTCTTTGTATAAACTATCTTCTTAGAGACAAAGCTAAATGCTCTAAATATGCTATACATTACATAGTGATTACTAACCTGAAAATGAATTTTAATCATGTCACATTTAAATGCTCATTTATTTATGTGCATCAGCTTGAAAGGGGAGCATCAGAGAGAGAGAGAGAGAGAGAGAGAGAGAGAGGGAGAGAGATATCCTCCATCCACTGGTTCACTCCTTAAATAGCCAGAACTGGGCCAGGCCAAAGACAGGAACCAGGAGCTCCATCTGAGTGTCCCATGTGGGTGGCAGAAGTTCAAGCATTTGAGCCATCATCTGCTGCCTCCCCAGGATGCATTAGCAGGAAGCTGGATCATAAGTAGCGGCACTGGAACTTGAACCAGTACTGTTATGTGAGTTGCAGGCATCCCAAGTAGTAACTTAACCTGCTGTGCCATAATGCCTGCCCCTAAATGAATTTATTATGTGAAAATGTATTTATGCAGATATTAATGCTAAAAAGCTTCTATTCTTTCAGAAAGTTATGCAAAGTGACCCGTAAGTGAGAAGCATTGAAATGGTTTGCATCTAACATTATGCATCTAACATCTAACAACGCTGGCCCATACATACATACATACAATTTTATTTATTTTTAAAGATTTATTTATTTATTTGAAAGTCAGAGTTACACAGAGAGAGAAGGAGAGGCAGAGAGGAAGAGAGAGGTCTTCCATCTGCTGGCTCACTCCCCAATTGACTGCAACGGCCAGAACAGCACTGAACTGAAGCCAGGATCCAGGAACTTCTTCCAGGTCTCCCACTAGTTTGCAGGGGCCCAAGGTCTTGGGCCATCTTCTACTGCTTTCCCAGGCCATAGCAGAGAGCTGGATCGAAAGTGGAACAGTTGGGACTTGAACCGGCACCCATATGGAATGTTGGCACTGCAGGTGGTGGCTTTACCCACTATGCAACAATGCTGGCCCATATATATATTTATATATAAAATTTTAGACAGCAGTGAAAAGTCAATGATCATTATTTTGTTGTCTGAGGGCTCTTCAAAATGTTCATGGAAAATACATGTTATGAAAAAACTATGCATGTATTTTGGATTTTTTTCTCACCAAAATAAATGTATCATTTTAATCCATTTCCCTGAACTTTTTGAAGCACCTTTGTATATTGAAGACAATTTGTATACTTGAATTATCCATACTGAATGCCCAAGGACGACTGTCTGGTTCTGGACCAATTTTCCCCACCTACTATGCATCTAGTCCTGTAGTGTGGGCAAAGCACAGAGCTTCCGGGTTCTCGTCTCTCAGTCACAGTCAATAATAGCACCACTTACATGTTTCTTGTGAGATCTGAATTACTATAATTACTTTTTGCCTTTCCTAAGAAGTGATTGATTGCTTGACAGACATAATAGTTTTAGATGCTTTTGGCATCTGTATGGGCTGCCAGCTTCCACAATTAGGTTTCACAATGATCACGCATGGTCAGATACCAATAAGAAGAGATTTTTCATGCATTTACCAGTGTCCTCAGATGGTTACTGGGAGTCTGTCAAAAAAGACCCAAGGGGGCCTGGCACTGTGGTTTAGTGGGTAAAGCTGCTGCCTGCAGTGCCGGCATCCCGTATGGACATCGGTTCAAGTTCCAGCTGCTCCACTTCCAATCCAGCTCTCTGTTATGGCCTGGGAAAGCAGTGGAAGATGGCCCAAATCCTTGGGCCCCTGCACCCATGTGGGAGAACCAGAAGAAGCTCCAGCCTCCTGGCTCTGGATCTGAGCAGCTCCAGCTGTTGCAGCCATCTGGGGAGTGAACCAGCGTATGGAAGACCTCTCTCTCTCCCTCTCTGCCTCTCTGTAACTCTGCCTTTCAAATAAATAAATAAATAAATATTAAAGAAAAAGACTCAAGGAATAAATGAAGAGTAAGATCATGCATCATCCCCAAATTTACCAAGTAATAAGGAAATTGGTTTCAGAATTTTCTTCATCAAGAAAGCAAGCCCAGATATTGACTACCATCACTGAGGAGCTAAGTAAGGCCTCAGCTAGCTGGTTTTGAGCATTACAAGGAGTCGTTTTGGCTCATCTACTCACAAAATCCTTTATGCACAAATTTGGCTGACCAGGTTTATAAAATCCATGAACTATTATTAATCATGGTTAACACCAATTTTCAAGTTTATCAATCTCATTACATTTTGTATTCATGCAGGGATTAAACCTTTGCACCATTTGGTTAATATTAAACAGTTTTCTATTTACACAAGATTTAAAATGTGATAATTAATTTGTACCCTTGTGATGAATTATATGCTACATTAATTGGGTCTCATACATGAGAAAGATAGGTGGGTCTTGTGGTACAGCAATTTAAGTCTCCATTGAGATACCCACATGCCACATCATAATGTCTGGTTCTAGTCCTGCGTCCTCCACCTGTTCTCTGGTTTCCTGCTAATACAAGTGGGGGTAAGTGATGGCCCAGTCTTTGGGCCATTTCCACCCACATGGATGACCTGGATGGAGAACCTGGCTCCTAGATTTAACCTAGCCTCAGCTGGTTATTGCAGGCATTTGGAGAGTGAACCAGGGGATAGAAGGTGTTTTTCTTCTTGTCAGTCCCCCTTTCAAATAAATAAATAGATTTTAAAGAGATAACAGTATAGCAACTCATGAGCAATCAGATATGTTGTAGCAAGACTCATGAACAATCAACAACACAGCTCCCTTGAGAAGATGAATGGTGAATATAGAATCAGAGAGTTACCAGCAATACTATTTGTTTTTAGTGTAATCTAATAGATATTCTACCACCTTTACCTGTTGTAATAACTACTGTCAACACTATTTGAAACAAAACATTAATTCTACTTGGAAAAAATGAATAAAGGGTGAAATAACCACTCTACAGAAGCTAAAAATCTTTTAGCAGTATTTGTACCATTAAAAGCCTATGAGACTTTGGGCAATCATTCAACTGTGTTGGCACTTGCTTTCTCCATCAATCAAATGAGTAGCTGAATTATGGTCAGAAGAGTTTGATTTCGTTTGCTTTATTGTTTTTGAAGCTTTTCTCTTAGCAATTTTCAAATGAAAATTTAGGAAGAAGCTCAATATAGAAAAGCACAAATAGGAGATATTATTCATGGGTATTCATCAAAGATGAAAATTTGAGATCGATTGCAATGTGAACTGATGAGAACCAATGAGAGTCCTTTGACAGAAAGAATTGAGTGCTATGGGTGAGAGTTGCAGTCTTCTTATTAATCCCAGCATCTAGCTTTCTTCCTACCTTCCTTCCTCCATTCTTTCCTCCCTCCTTCCATCTCCATTTCTTTCAAATTCAGACACAGAGAGAGAGATTTTTCTAAATACCCACAATAACCAAAGCTGGGTCCGGCACAATTTGGGAGCTGAGAATTTAATCTGAGTCTTCAATCTGGAAATGGACATCAGAAGTTCAATCCCGGACCCAACTACTTGAGCCATCACTGCTTCCTCCCAGGGTATTTGTTAGCCAGAAGCTGGAATCCAGAGCAGAGCCAGGACTTGCACTCAGGCACACTGATACAGGATGCAGGCATCCCAGGCAGTGTTTCAAGCACTGTGCAGACCTGCCCCTATATCTGTATTCATTTGCAGAATTCCTTGTAGGCAGAAACCTGTTAATGGAGATACTAAGGCAAATCTGCTTTTCAACAGAAGCGGAGTGGGTTAGTCTGAGTCCTGTCTGGTGGTTGCCCATGCCTCAGGAACAGGCTTAAACTTCTCTGAACAAGGAGAGACCTCTGAACCTCTGCTTTGCCCTTCAGGAGAACAGAGATTAAATGTCCAGATGAAACCATGGGAGAAGATGTGGTTCTTCAGTGGCTCATCAGGTCCACTGAGGAGAGAACAGTTTTCTAGTGAGACATGCAGGTGTGTGTTGTGAGCCCCATCAGTAACTAGCATCAGTAATGCTTTCATGGCTCCTGAGCACATATGTTTGAGTGAATTTCCTTGGAGAGATTAATGAAGGTGAATGGTTCACTCAGATTCCAGAGCCAGATATACAATACAGGCAGGCTGTCATCTGGGCATGCATAAGTAATGTATTTGGTTTGTTTCTCATTATTTTAGTATGCTGCCTCTCTATAACAGGTTCCATGTAAATTATACTGAACATGAATTGTCAAGATTTATTTATTTAAAAGGCAGAGCAACAAAGAGAGAGAGAGAGAGAGAGAAATAGCAATACAGATTTCCATCTGTTGATTCACTCTCCAAATGGTTGAAAAAAGCAGGTCTAGGCCAGGTCAAAGCCAGGAGGCAGGAGCCACCCAGACCTCCCACATGGACAACAGGGGCCCAAGTATTTAAGACATCTTCCTTTGCCTCCCTGGTTGTATTTGCAGGAGCTGGATCAGAAGCAGAGCAGCTGGGACTTGATGGGATCCCACAATATAGAGCACAGCGGTCCCAAGCAGCAGCTTATCTCACTGAACCCCAGTGCCAGCCCCTCTCTCTCATTCTAAAGATAAAGTCAAAATCACTGTAACAGGGCCAGCACTGCAGTGCAGAGGGTTACGCCAATGCTGGTTAAGCCAGCATCCCATATGGACACCCAGCTGCTCCACTTCCAACCCAGCTACCTGATGGTGCACCTGGGAAAGAAGCAGAAGATGGCCCAAATGCTTGGGTTCCTGTCACCCATATGGCAGATCCAGATGGAGTTCCAGCTCCTATCTTCTGTCTGGCCCAGCTCTGCCTGTTGGGGCCATTTGAGGAGTGAACCAGCAGATGGGAAATCTCTTTCTCTCTGTCTCTCCCTCTCTCTGTGTACCTCTTTCTTTCAAATAAATCAATAAATCTTTAAAAAAAAAGTCATATGTAAACATAGAATGTATTTGTGTAAAGCAAAATCATTTACGTGTTATTAAAATATTAGCAAGATAATGAAGATAATGCGATTGTGTTATAAGGGAGACTTTAGCTAATGTGCTTATTAATTAATTTATTTATTTTTGACAGGCAGAGTGGACAGTGAGAGAGAGACAGAGAGAAAGGTCTTCCCTTACCATTGGTTCACCCTCCAATGGCCGCTGCGGCCGGTGTGCTGCGGCTGGCACACCGTGCTGATCCGAAGCCAGGAGCCAGGAGCTTCTCCTGGTCTCCCATGTGGTGCAGGGCCCAAGCACTTGGGCCATCCTCCACTGCACTCCTGGGCCATAGCAGAGAGCTGGCTTGGAAGAGGGGCAACTGGGACAGAATCCGGTGCCCCGACCGGGACTAGAACCCAGTGTGCCGGTGCTGCAGTTGGAGGATTAGCCTATTGAGCTGCAGCACTGGCCTAATGTGCTTATTTATTAGAAAGTAATTGTGGTAATTTATTTAATTTGGTGCACTTGAAGCATTTTGCCCCAATTAAATAATGACTTTTAGGATGCTAAAATAAATTCTGGAGCCCATTACTCAAATTACCTTAGAAAAGTTCACATTGTAAATACTGAACCTACTTAAGTGTATAAATTATATGTCATTTACAATATTTTGAAATGCATCTTCTTTACAATTAATACTTTTCTGTATAAAATAAATAAGTCTTTGGAAAACAGTGATCAATTATTAATTTTTAAGGAATGTTTTACTAAGGAAATATTTGCTGTAAGAAATAATACCCCTCAAAAAATAGCTCCTCTACTTAGTACTACAGTGCTTCCTAGTAGAGCATTATCTCAGAAGATGAGAACATGCTGCTATTCTGTGAGCTGAATCTATGGAGAACACTGGTTTTTTTTAAGATTTGTTCCTTTATTTTGAAATTCAGGGTTACAGAGAGAGAGAGAGAGAGAGAGAGAGAAAGAGAGAGAGAGAGAGAGACAGAGAAAGAGGGAGAGAGGGAGAGTGGGGGAGAGAGAGAGAGAATCTTCCATCTGCTGGTTCACTTCCCAAATGGTTGCAATGGCTGGGGATGAGCCAGGCAGAAGCCAAGAGCTGGGAGCTTCTTCTGGGTCTCTTACAAGAGTGAAGATGCCCAAGTTCTTGGGCCATCTTCCACTGCTTTCCCAGGCATATTAGCAAGAAACTGGTTCTGAAGTAGAGCAGCCAGGACATGAACTGGTGCCCATATGGGATGCTAGCGCTGCAGGCAGCTGCTTTACCTGTAGCCACAGTGCTACCCCTATGAAGAACAGTTTTACCTGCCATGCCTGGCGTTTGATTAAACATTGTAAAAGTTCTTGTGTGATTAGTTTAGTTTTTTTTAAGGTGCAAACCCAGATTTGAGTTAAAAAAGGAAAAGCTGCTGAAAACAGGCAAACTTTCTAATAAATGATATATTTTTAAGATTCTAATAAACATGTAATAAAATGGCAAATTTTTATTACAACTTCTACTCTAAATTCAGTAGCCTGATAGGACAAGTTAATGGTACCAACAAATATATTAAGGGACTTTAATATATATTAGCTAAAAATAACTCTTTATTTTGGATCAAAAGTAAACATGAATAAAATTTACTTATTATTTGAAAGGAAGAATTACAGATAGGGAATCTTCCATTCACTGGTCCACTTTCTAAATGGCTGTAAAGGCCTGGGTTGGACAAGGTTGAAACCAGGAGCCAGGAACTCCATCTGAGTCTCCCACGTGGGTGCAGGGGTCCAAGCTCTTGGGCTATCTTCCACTGCTTTCCCAAGCACACTAGGGAGAAATTGGATCAGTAGTGGAACGGTTGGGACTGGAACTGGCACTCAGGAATATGATGCTGGTTTTGCAAATGGTGACTTAACCTAGTGCACCAAAGCACTGGCCCCATGAATATGATTTTCAAGAATAAATTTTAGGGTCTCTGGCATAATTGTGGCATAGTGGGTAAAGCCACAGTTTGCAGTGCCAGCATCCCATAAGGGCACCAGTTCTAGCCCTGGCTGCTCTACTTCCAATTCAGCTCTCTGCTGATGTGCCTGAGAAAGCAGTAGAAGATGGCCCAAGTACTTGGTCCCTTGTACCCCCATGGGAGACGGAAGAAGCTCCTGGTCCCTGGCTTCTGGTGGGCCCACCTCCAGCCATTGTGGCCTTTTGGAGAGCAAACCAGTGGTGGAAGATTCTCTCTGTCTCTCCCTCTCTGTCTCTCTATAACTCTATTTTAAATAAATTTTTAAATATTTTAAAAAATAATAAATTTTAATAAAAAATTTATAGAAACCTTGAAGCATCTTCAGGGATCCCTTAGGACCTGAAAGACACAACTTTAAATCTATGGTAACAGATGCACCCCAAAGCCTCGTCAGGGTTGCCTTTGCTAAATCTCTTGCTGGGAGTGAGTGCAGGAGGGAGGTGCTTTCCTTAGGATTCTTTTATTTATTCATTTATTTATTATTTATTTGAAAGTCAGAGTTACACACAGAGAGGAGAGGCAGAGAGAGAGAGAGAGACAGAGGTCCTCCATCCGACGGTTCACTCCCTAATTGGCTGCAATGGCCAGAGCCGCACCAAACCGAAGCCAGGAGCCAGGAGCTTCCTCCAGGTCTCCTACACAGTGCAGGGGCCCAAGGACCTGGGCCATCTTCCACTGCTTTCCCAGACCATAGCAGAGAGCTGGATCAGAAACAGAGCAGCCAGGTCTCGAACCGGCGCCCATGTAGGATGACGGCGCTTCAGGCCAGGGCATTAACCCGCTGTGCCACAGCGCCAGCTCCTTCCTTAGGATTCTAGGTATTACTCTCCCTCAAAGCACAGAAGAAAACATGGAAAAATGACAGTAGTTTAATCACATTCTGCTTCAATAAACTTAAAAATTAGAAATCAAATTTGACTGGACCTGATAATATCTCTTCTGGACTTATATTTTCCCAAGAATAATGTTAAAATTTTTGACAGAAGCCATCATGGTTGCACCCTTAATTGTTTAGTGTTTTCAAAGCCATTTATAAAGTCATCCTCCCTTAAGAAAACACTCACGCTGCCTCTTACTTGGCTGTTACAGTAACCTCTGATTTCAGAGCTCTGATGCATAAAGTGGATGTTTGCTGCCCTTCGAGATCTTGCTCAGGGTCAGGGTCACTGGAGGAAGAAAGAGGAGGATGCTTCTTTGTGATGTTAATTAAGCTTGTATTAATCTTAAGTGGCACTCTGTGGGGGAGAATATTAATAAATTTGTGTCTGAAATTCTCTTAATAGATTGATTATACATCACTTTTCTTTTTTTTTCTTTATTTGACAAGTAGAGTTAGACAGTGAGAGAGAGACAGAGAGAAAGGTCTTCCTTCCATTGGTTCACCCCCCTAAATGGCCACTACAGCCGGCGAGCTGCGCCGATCCGAAGCCAGGAGCCAGGTGCTTCCTCTTGGTCTCCTATGCGGGTGCAGGGGCCCAAGCACTTGGGCCATCCTCCACTGCCTTCCCGGGCCACAGCAGAGAGCTGGACTGGAAGAGGAGCAACCAGGACTAAAACCGGGCGCCCATATGGGATGCCGGTGCCCTAGGCAGAGGATTAACCAAGTGAGCCATGGCACCGGCCCCATGTCACCTTTTCACGGGCCCTCCTCACCTGGTATTTTTCCAGGGTGGGATTACCTGGTATTTCTCACATCCCCTCTGATGACAGAGTTTGATCACAGCTTGTTTCTCTGGCTCCAACCCCACCTGGAGACTTCCCTGCCCACTACCACCACCACCTGGAAACCAGGTGTATATTTTGTTCTTTACATGATGTCATTTCTGCCAGTTTGGACTTAGCAGAGAAGGCTAAGGACTTAACTGTGCTGTTGCATGATTCTGCATGGAAGAAGGTTTAACCCAAACAATGGCACTGCAGTTTTTCTGAAGGCTAAGAGTAATGGAAAAGAGAATTTGTGGTTATAATGATAACAATGTAGCCATTGCAAAGAGAAATTTAGAGCTACCCAAAACTGTAAAAATATATGCAACTAGTCCACACAGCAGACTCAGAATGACAATTGCTTTAATTAGCACTCTGACCTCAGAATCAGCCCTTAAGGCTTTCTGGTCTGGCTGAAAATCCCATGAGAGCACTTCAGGCATGGGAAACCATGTTCTACATGAAGGATCTTTGTGAGTGAGACCCCCATGGAAGGAAGTAGCCATCAAAGAAGCAGGTACTTTTCTCTAAAGAGAGGAGAGAACTTCCACTTTGCTTATGGCCTTGTCCAAATACTGAGTTTGTGGACTCAAAAGGCTTCCATAGCCTAGGCAACTCATGTCAAGAGTCTTGGGTGGTCACTGACATCATACATAAGAGTGTTATTTGTTAAATTTACAACAGGAGTCACTGTGCACTAACTCCCCATGCAGGACTTCTGTCCTCAGTGAATTGTATTATGAGAGTTAACTGTAAAACTAGTTCTCAAACAGTTTTGTGTGTGTGTGCATGTGTGTGTGCAAACTGTTGAAATATTTACTTAGTATAGAGTTCATCTTCTGTGTATAAAGTTAATTGAAAATGAATCTTGCCGGCGCTGCGGCTCAATAGGCTAATCCTCTGCCTGCGGCGCCAGCACCCCAGGTTCTAGTCCCGGTCAGGGCACCGGATTCTGTCCTGGTTGCCCCTCTTCCAGGCCAGCTCTCTGCTGTGGCCCAGAAGTGCAGTGGAGGATGGCCCAAGTCCTTGGGCCCTGCACCCCATGGGAGACCAGGAGAAGCACCTGGGTCCTGCCTTTGGATCAGCGCGGTGCACCAGCCGCAGTACGCCAGCCACGGCGGCCATTGGAGGGTGAACCAACAGCAAAGGAAGACCTTTCTCTCTGTCTCTCTCTCTCACTGTCCACTCTGCCTGTCAAAAAAAAAGAAAGAAAGAAAGAAAGAAAGAAAGAAAGAAAGAAATGTGAGAACTGAGACCATCCATATTTCTGAAACACTGGCAATGGAGATGCACTGTCCACTCTGCCCGTCAGAAAAAAAAAAAAATGAACCCCTTAATGGAGAACGGGACTGGGAAGGGGAAAAGGAGGAGTAGGAGGAGTGGGAGTGTAGGTGAGAGGGCAGTAATGGTGGGAATAATAACTATATTCCTAAAGTTGAACTTATGAATTTCTATTCCTTAAAAAATTTTTAAAAAGTATATGCAACTATACTTCAAGCAGCTTATCCTGTAGAAATATCAGCACATACGTAGCATACAAACTAATTTGTTTCAGCATTATATACAATTGTAATTATATACGATTGCACTATGGAGGATTTTATGTGTCACCTGAGCAGGTAGGAGACTGATCACTACTGTTGCTTTAGATCATTCAGGTTTTCAGATTGCTTATTGAAAAATCAAAACAAAGTGTGTGTTAGACATCGCTATGAAAAATTCTCTGAGAATGCCTCACTTCTGACCTATTGGTTCCTCCACTTCCCCTCAATCTCTCCTTCTCTGGTTCTCCACTTGTTCTAGCTCCTCACATCTCCTCACATCCAATATAACAAGTGCCTTACCTTTTCTCTTCCAAATTATATATATCTTGTCAAAACTCCATCTGTTATTTCATAACAGTTTGGTCTCTCTTTGCCTCACTCTCATATATCCAGAACATTCCAAGGATTAAATCCTTTCTCAAACCAAAGATTAGCAAACAGTGTCAACAGTTATGCAAGCGAGAGTTCACTGACCTGCCTTTGAGAAGCAACAAACTCAGAGGTAGCAAAACTGTCATTATTCTCTTGGTTGCCCAATGAAAAAGCTACATATGTTTAGGTTGTGAGAGCTCTAATTATTCCTCTCAGAGAACACATGTTAGTGCCCCAGTATATACTAGGCACCAGTAAAACACTTCCCCAGAGATTAAATTGCATTCCCCATTGACCTCCTTCTTGAGTTGGTTATTAGTCACTTATCTGCTTGGTTGCTGACTTATAGCTAACCTCATTATACAACCACTTACCATATGATTTCCAGGTGCTATGGAAAGAGAGGAGCAAGAAACAAGCATTGCCTGGGAAGGGATTTGGGGAAAGCTTGCATCAAACTTGAACACAGACTTAAAAATAGACAGTATTAACTTCAAGCTTGGTGACAGAAGGTGTATGAAGTGCACTGACACCTTGCCTTGGTTAGTGTCCTAGCAATTCTGCATTGGTTACTACTACCTCTTCACAGTGAAAACAGTGGAGGGGCTGGCATTGTGGCTCAGTGTGTTAAACCGGTGCCTGCAGTGCCCGCATCTGTGTCTGGTTTGTGTCCTGGCTGCTCCACTTGCAATCCAGCTTCCTGCTAATGTGCCTGAGGAAAGCATCTCAAGATGGCCCAGGTCCTTGCAGCCCTGCACCCGCCTGGGAGAACTGGATGAAGCCTCTGGCTCCTGGCTTCACCCCTAGCTCAGCCCTAGCTGATGTGGCCATCTGGGGAGTGAACCAGTGGATAGAAGATTTATTTCTCTCTGTCTTTCCCTCTGCCTTGCAAATAAATAAATAAATTAAAAAAAAAAAAAAAGAACTTAAGTGGAGCTAAGAGGGGCCTGACAGAGGTGAGCTTCAGACTCATCTTGTACATAACCACAGCTACCATGTGCAATCTCCCCTTCTAAGGACACTAGGGAGAAAGGCTTTAAGAGGACAGCCACATGCCTTCAAGGGTGACTTGCGCAGGGAACATTTATTCTCACAAAAAAGGAACAGACAGCAGCAGTCTTCAGACTGGAATGCATCCTCTACACCCTCTCTTCACAGTGCTCACCTCCAGCTCCTCCCAATTTTCTGTGTGCCTGCGCTTTTCCTTCCTGGCTTAGAACAAATATTTTATTTTGCTACTTTTTAAAGAGAGAGGTGTAAAATAAAGAAAGGAAGTATTGCTGTGCCTGAGTGAATGCTGACAGAGGAGCACCACACACTGATAAGCTTTGGAGTCCTTTGTGGTGGAGAGTGGGTTCATGCCCTAAAGAACTCTTGACCCCGAAGCTCAAAGCAACAGAGTTTGTTTATAAAGGCAAGAACCACAAGGAGGGGAGCAGGAATACATGGTTGCTAGGGTCAAGCTGACCTAAAGCATTTGCAAAACTAATACCAATTACAACCTTGACTTTAGTCCAGGTACTAAATCATATGTGGGACATAGACAAATTGCAATCGTAACGTTCATCCAGGTGCAGCCTGTTTTAAGCTTGAGTGATCATGCTACGGAATTCCTATGTTCTGCCAAGTCGGGTGTATGATTCTGTTATTTTCTTAGTTTTAGACCATAGTTAGTTTCAGATCAGTCTCACAGTGGAGGGGTGTTTTCTCAAGATGGAGTCTTGGGTGCCCTAAAATGGAGTCCCTACTAGCAGGGTGTCACTTCAGTATGACACTGGTCAATGGGTGAGGAGGGACAATTTTGAACTGTGTGGAGTTGTTGTGTCTTTTCAGTACCTTGAAATATCACTGTACTCTAACAGCAGTGCAAAAGCAATTACATTTTAAAAAATTCATGATTCATGCACATAATTGAGGAATCAGAACCAAGCTTGAAATTCTAAATAGTATAACTGAATTTCTTGTAGAATTGTCTTAAAACTTCCCCTTCGGTTTTGTAAATCGTTGGTAGCCATGGGGACTTGTAGGAAGCACAAGGCACAGAAAGCTACAGATGAAAACTAGGTGGGAGGAAGTGGGAGGGGCAGAAGGGCTCAGAGGAGGGCATTCTGTGGGGCTTCCACTACTGAGCAAGGGCTGCTTCTTGTTTCTCTCTTCTGACAAACTAGGGTTAGTGTCTCGGGGTCTCAGGCTTGCATTTTATATTATATATTATATATTATTATGTGTTTGTTATATATATTTTTGAGTATTTTCTAATGTTTGAACAGGCGATCTACAGACTTTGAAAAGAAAATTAGCCCTGACCTTAACTTCATAATCCATTAATTCAGATGATGGATCAAGCAAGAAACAAATAGCCTGAAGGAAAATTGTTAAGAAAAAATTTGATATTAGTTATTATTTCCGGAATCACATTTGAGACATATGATGCTAAATAAAGGAAAAGTGCTTTGGCATTAGATGTTTATCCAGATCTTGTTATTGTGTGGCTGATATCTTGCATCATAGATATAGGATCTGAGGAGTGTGGTTATTAATATACGCAAGTGGACTAGATATTAGATCATGCTAGAATGTGTGCTGGACTAACCTTAAGATCCAGAGCAAAATAAGAAATGGGGGATGACAGAAAGTTACATTTTAGAATGCCTTGGAAATCTGATGCTCATGTGCCACTCCATCTCTCTCTATTCATGTCTGGTATTTTAATGTAGGTAATTATTAACAAATCAGCTTTCCTTAAGGGGAACTTCAGTGAATTTTTTTTTAACAGCTAATTACTTCTCCCATTTTAAGGACTCAATTACAGTGTATTCTCTCACACAAGAGTACTTCAAAATGCTTGTGGAAAATGCAATTAAAATGCAAGTTTATTTTGTTGAAACATGATTTGAAATACATGCATGTGAGATACTCAGAAAGTTTGTGAAAAATGAGTATTATGAAAAAACTACACATGAATTTCAAAATTTCTTTGTACCACAATAAATTTATGTTGATTCAACTTTCTACAATTTTTTTGAAGTCCCTTCACACAGTCTCAAGTGCATTTACTACTTCTTAGTTTCTTCTTCAGTAACAAGGACGTTGTGTTGCACAGAAATGCTCAGCTACTGCTTACCTAGTTAATGTGCTACTCTCATAGGCTAAGTGAACTGCACAAACGCCTCTGGGGCATCACGCCTTTGTTCTCCTTCTAACTGTATGTCCGTTGTGTGTTTTCATCCTGACATTGGAAATGGGGTTTCCCTAACAACAATAGAACACAGCATCTCTGTTCAGGAGCAATTTCAAGTTGTCTTCATTTCCATTTTGTATAATCAGATGTTCTGGTTTTTTCCCTTTTTATCCCTCTACTGGCAAGAGATTATTTAAAGTTAAGTGTTTTAAGATTTATTTATTTATTTGAAAGTCAGAGGGAGAGAGACAGAGAGGGAGATCTTTTGTCTGCTGGTTCACTCCCTAGATGGTCACAATGGCACAAGGTGGGCCAGATTGAAGTCAGGAGCCAGGAGCTTCATCTGGGTCTCCCACATGGGTGCAGGGGCCCAAGCACTTGGGCCATCTTCTGCTATTTTTCCCAGGCCATTAACAGGGAGCTGGATCATAGATGCAGCACCCAGGACCCAAACTAGCACCCATATGAGATGCTGGCCTCGCAGACTGCCGCTTTAATCATTATGCCAGCCCGATCTGAAGCCAGGAGCCAGGTGCTTCCTCCTGGTCTCCCATGCAGGTGCAGGGCCCAAGCACTTGGACCATCCTCCACTGCCTTCCCGAGCCACAGCAGAGAGCTGGCCTGGAAAAGGATCAACCGGGACAGAACCGGCGCCCGAACCGGGACTAGAACCCGGGGTGCCAGCGCCACAGGCGGAGGATTAGCCTTGTGAGCCGTGTTTTTAAAGCAGTGTTCTCAGTTTTATTCTGAAGCCTATAAGTAACAAAAATCTGTGACAACGGCTGCATTTTTGCCACTATATTCATGCGTATGTATATTCACAGGGTAAAGTTGATCCAGTGAATTCTTGGACAAAGCTGTAGTCCAGTATATACATGCTTCCTCGGCTGGTGAGGATAAAAGTCATCTCACTGCCTTTTGGCAGGCAGGTAAAGATTCCATGCTATGCTTTAAATTATTTTCTTGTTCTGAGTCCCGTTAGTATTTATTTCAGTCCTTTTCTTTGTACTATGAGGTTATTTCTAATAACCACCAGTGTCATTCCCATCATCAGGCAACTGGAAGCCCAGAAGTGAGGATTCTTTGCTCTCTTTTGGAATTGCTAGATGTTTAGTTAACTCAGTTTCTCACTTCAACTGTTGCTACTGTTAGAAAGTGGTGTTTAGCAGGTGAGTGATGATCTACCCTCTCTATTGAGAAAAGAGATCATGACTGAGAAAACATGAACATAGCGAAATAGTGAAAGGATTATTTGGGCATCACTAATTCTTGAATAAAGTCATAAAGATTCTTGGAGCTGGTGCTATAGTGTAGTGGGCTAAGCTTCCACTTCCAGTGCCAGCATCCCGGATGGACACCAGTTCGAGTCCTGGCTGTTCCACTTCAGATCCAGCTCCTGCTGGGGGCCTAAGAAAGCAGTAGAAAATGGCCCACATGCTTGGGCACCGGCACCCATGTGGGAGACCTGGAGGAAGCTCCTGGCTCTTGGCTTTGGATCGGCCCAGCTCTGGCCATTGTGGCCATTTAGGGAGTAAACTAGGGGGTGGAAGATCTCTCTCTCTCTCTCTGCCTCTGCCTCCGCCTCTCTGTAACTCTACCTTTCAAATAAATAAATAAATCTTAAAAATTAGCTATTCTTAACCTTCATAACAGCACATGTATATGCCCACAATACATGCTTGTTTAAATTTACATAAGAATAATAATTAGCCACCTGTAGCAAGGAAGGCAACTTGTTTGTCTCTAGTTGAAATGAGATGAAGATAATTGTCTAGATTTGAACTGTATTTAGCTGTACTTACATTTCAGTGCAGTTTTCACTAAAAAAATTAAAATTGTGCAATTTTCTAATCTTTTTACAGTTACTACATAAAGTCACAATTAATTTTAAAAGGGCTATGTTGAAGTTCTTTATTGCCATAGCTATATTCTCTCTGAAAATTTTTAAAGGCAGATAAAAGTAAAACTATTACAGTAAATTCAAGCATTTTTACACTATACAATTTTTATTTAAGTTAATAAAAACCAGCATTATTGCATTATTTGAAAGTTTTAAAGTCATTTATTAATAAAGACTGTTCAATAATTACCAGTTAGTGAAAGTAAATTCCAGAATTAGTGTTTTTAATTGATTATTTAACCTCATTAAATAGTTTCGTGAAAAATAATAACCCTCCTATAGTCTGCATCAACCATTTTATTTTTTATATTTTTAAATATTAACTGCCTGATTTTTTATGTCTATACATTTCCTGTTACCCCCTGTAGCAAGATCCTTATTATAGAAAGCGTAGGTTGAAAGCTTACTATATTAGTGGTACTAATTTACAAAATGTGAAAAAATGTATTTTTCAGTGGATTTGCCCAATGCAAGCAATAAATCTACGTCATTGGAAAGGGACATAGGGCTGATCACCTCCTGCCTTGGTGGGTAAGACTGCTCACTGGGCACAGGTGGAACAGCCAGCGGGGACAGAACCCATGTGCCACCTGGACTTGAAATGAGAGTAAGCCATGGAGGTTTCCTGTCTTGTTGTTGTTTTTTTTTTTTTTTTGACAGGCAGAGTTAGACAATGAGAGAGAGAGACAGAGAGAAAGGTCTTCCTTTTCGGTTGGTTCACACCACAATGGCTGCTGCGGCCGGCGTGCTGATCTGAAGCCAGGAGCCAGGTGTTTCTCCTGGTCTCCCATGGGGTGCAGGGCCCAAGCACCTGGGCCATCCTCCACTGCACTCCCGGGCCACAGCAGAGAGCTGGCCTGGAAGAGGGGCAACCGCGGTGTCGGCCCCTGTCTTTTCTGATTTGAGTGACTGCCATGGTCTCCTAGCCGAGTAACTACTTTTCATTTTTTGTAAACCAGACTTAAGATAACTAATGAATCCTCTCACATCTTGGTGATCGCCAGGAATGTGTGAACTAAATGACTAAATTCAGTTACCCAGGAGAAGTTATTTTCTAAAATCTTTGGATTAGAAATTTCAGCAGAAGAGAATGAAGTCACTGGCACTCCAAGCCCTCGAGCTCCTTTGCAGGACTACCACAGTTAGTGAGGCATTCACCATGAATAAAAGAGCATGTGAGGTCTCTGCTCCTTGTGCTCAGCAGTCATGCGTTCCTGCTAACAAGAACACCGCCTCCCTTGCCTAGGCTGCTGGGTGTTTTTTTTTTTTTTTTTTTTATCTTTTATTTAATGAATATAAATCTCCAAAGTACGACTCATGGGTTACAATGGCTTCCCCCCCCATACCGTCCCTCCCACCCACTACCCTCCCCTTTCCCACTCCCTCTCCCCTTCCATTCACATCAAGATTCATTTTCAATTATCTTAATATACAGAAGATCAGCTTAGTATACCTTAAGTAAGGATTTCAACAGTTTGCTCCCACACAGAAACATAAAGTGAAAAATAATAGATGATTTTTTTTTAAATGATGATGAAATCAGATCAGACCTATTGTCATGTTTAATCCCAGTGAGAGTCAAGTTGGGAGTTGATAATTTCTTTTTTTTTTTTTTTTTTTTTTTACAGAAGATCAGTTTAGTGTACATTAAGTAAAGATTTCAATCGTTTGCACCCCCATAGAAACACAAAGTGAAATATACTGTTTGAGTACTCGTTATAGCATTAAATCCCAATGCACAGCACATTAAGGACAGAGATCCTACATGAGGAGTAAGTGCACAGTGACTCCTGTTGTTGACTTTACCAATTGACACTCCTGTTTATGGCATCAGTAATCTCCCTATGCACCAGTCATGAGTTTCCAAGGCTATGGAAGCCCCTTGAGTTCTCCGACTCTTATCTTGTTTAGACAAGGTCATAGTCAAAGTGGAGGTTCTCTCCTCCCTTCAGAGAAAGGTACCTCCCTCTTTGAAGACCTGTTCTTTCCACTGGGATCTCACTCACAGAGATCTTTTTGCCAGAGTGTCTTGGCTTTCCATGCCTGAAATACTCTCATGGGCTTTTCAGCCAGATCCGAGTGCCTTTAGGGCTGATTCTGAGGCCAGAGTGCTATTTAGGACATCTGTCATTCTATGAGTCTGCTGAGTATCTCACTTCCCATGGTGGATCACTCTCCCCTTTATTTATTCTATCGGTTAGTGTTAGCAGATACTAGACTTGTTTATGTGCTCCCTTTGACTCTTAGTCCTTTCATTATGATCAATTGTGAACTGAAATTGATCACTTGGAATAGTGAGATGGCATTGGAACATGCCACCTTGATGGGATTGAATTGGAATCCCCTGGTATGTTTCCAACTCTACCAATTGGGGCAAGTCAGCCCGAGCATGCCCCAAATTATACATCTCTTCCCTCTCTTATTCCCACTTTTATGTTTAACAGGGATCACATTTCAGTTAATTTTCAACACTTAAGAATAACTGTGTGATAATTACAGAATTAAACCAGTCATATTAAGTAGAACAGACAAAAAAAAATACTATGAGGGATAATGTATTAAGTTGTCCATTAGCAGTCAGGGCTATGCTGATCAAGTCACCATTTCTCATAGTGTCCATTTCACTTCAGGAGGTTTCCTTTTTGGTGTTCAGTCAGTCGTCACCGATCAGGGAGAACATATGGTATTTGTCCCTTTGGGACTGGCTTACTTCACTCAGCATGATGTGTTCCAGATTCCTCCATTTTGTTGCAAATGACTGGATTTCGTTGTTTCTTACTGCGGTATAGTATTCTAAAGAATACATATCCCATAATTTCTTTATCCAGTCTACCATTGATGGGCATTTAGGTTGGTTCCAGGTCTTGGCTATTGTGAATTGTGCTGCAATAAACATTAGGGTGCAGACCGCTTTTTTCTTTATCAATTTAAACTCCTTTGGGTAAATTCCAAGGAGTGGGATGGCTGGGTCGAACGGTAGGGTTATCTTCAGGTTTCTGAGGAATCTCCAGACTGATTTCCATAGTGGCTTGACCAGTTTGCATTCCCACCAACAGTGGGTTAGTGTCCCTTTTTCCCCACATCCTCGCCAGCATCTGTTGTTGGTAGATTTCTGTATGTGAGCCATTCTAACCAGGGTGAGGTGAAACCTCATTGTGCTTTTGATTTGCATTTCCCTGATTGCTAGTGACCTTGAACATTTTTTCATGTGCCTGTTGGCCATTTGGATTTCCTCTTTTGAAAAATGTCTATTGAAGTCCTTGGCCCATCTCTTAAGTGGGTTGTTGGTTTTGTTTTTGTGGAGTTTCTTGATCTCTTTGTAGATTCTGGTTATTAACCCTTTATCTGTTGCATAGTTTGCAAATATTTTTTCCCATTCTGTTGGTTGTCTCTTCACTCTCCTGACTGTTTCTTTTGCAGTACAGAAACTTCTCAATTTGATGCAATCCCAATAGTTGATTTTGGCTTTGACTGTCTGTGCCTCCCGGGTCTTTTCCAGAAATTCTTTGCCTGTGCCAATATCTTGAAGGGTTTCTCCAATGTTCTCTAATAACTTAATGGTGTCAGGACGTAGATTTAGGTCTTTAATCCACGTTGAGTGGATTTTTGTGTAAGGTGTAAGGTAGGGGTCTTGCTTCATGCTTCTGCACGTGGAAATCCAGTTTTCCCAGCACCATTTATTGAATAGACTGTCCTTGCTCCAGGAATTAGTTTTAGATCCTTGATCAAATATAAGTTGGCTGTAGATGTTTGGATTGATTTCTGGTGTTTCAATTCTGTTCCATTGGTCTATCCATCTGTTTCTGTACCAGTACCATGCTGTTTTGATTACAACTGCCCTGTAGTATGTCCTAAAGTCTGGTATTGTGATGCCTCTGGCTTTGTTTTTGTTGTACAAGATTGCTTTAGCTATTCGAGGTCTCTTGTGCCTCCATATGAATTTCAGCATCATTTTTTCTAGATCTGCGAAGAATGTCTTTGGTATCTTGATTGGGATTGCATTGAATCTATAAATTGCTTTTGGGAGAATGGACATTTTGATGATGTTGATTCTTCCAATCCATGAGCATGGAAGATTTTTCCATTTTTTGGTATCCTCTTCTATTTCTTTCTTTAAGGTTTTGTAATTTTCATCGTAGAGATCTTTAACGTCCTTGGTTAAGTTTATTCCAAGGTATTTGATTGTTTTTGTAGCTATTGTGAATGGGATTGATCTTAGCAGTTCTTTCTCAGTCATGGCATTGCTTGTGTATACAAAGGCTGTTGATTTTTGTGCATTGATTTTATATCCTGCCACTTTGCCAAACTCCTCTATGAGTTCCAATAGTCTCTTAGTAGAGTTCTTTGGATCCTCTAAGTACAGAATCATATCGTCTGCAAAGAGGGATAGTTTGACTTCTTCCTTCTTGATTTGTATTCCTTTTATTTCTTTTTCTTGTCTGATGGCTCTGGCTAAAACTTCCAGAACTATGTTAAATAGCAGTGGTGAGAGTGGGCATCCCTGCCTGGTGCCAGATTTCAGTGGAAATGCTTCCAACTTTTCCCCATTCAATAGGATGCTGGCTGTGGGTTTTTTATAAATTGCTTTGATTATATTGAGGAATGTTCCTTCTATACCCAATTTGCTTAGAGTTTTCATCATGAACGGGTGTTGAATTTTATCAAATGCTTTCTCTGCATCAATTGAGATAACCATATGGTTTTTCTTCTGCAGTCTGTTAATGTGGTGAATCACATTGATTGATTTGCAAATGTTGAACCATCCCTGCATACCAGGGATGAATCCCACTTGGTCTGGGTGGATGATTTTCCTGATGTGTTGTTGTATTCTATTGGCCAGAATTTTATTGAGGATTTTTGCATCTATGTTCATCAGGGATATTGGTCTGTAATTTTCTTTCAGTGCTGCATCTTTCTCTGGCTTAGGGATTAAGGTGATACTGGCTTCATAGAAAGAATTTGGGAGGATTCCCTCTTTTTCGATTGTTCTGAATAGTTTGAGAAGAAATGGGATTAGTTCTTCTTTAAATGTCTGGTAGAATTCAGCAGTGAATCCATCTGGTCCTGGGCTTTTCTTTGTTGGGAGGGCCTTTATTACTGTTTCAATTTCTGTTTCAGTTATGGGTCTATTTAGGTTTTCGATGTCTTCATGGTTCAATTTTGGTAGATTGCATGTGTCCAGGAATCTATCCATTTCTGATAGGTTTCCCTGTTTGCTGGCATACAGGTCCTTGTAGTAATTTCTGATGATTCTTTTTATTTCTGTGGTGTCTGTTGTTACGTTTCCTTTTTCATCTCTGATTTTATTGATTTGGGTCTTTTCTCTTCTTTTTTTAGTTAGTTGGGCCAATGGGGTGTCAATTTTGTTTATTTTTTCAAAAAACCAGCTTCTCGCTTGGCTGATTTTTTGTAATGTTTTTTTGGATTCAATCCTGTTAATTTCTTCTCTGGTTTTAATTATTTCTCTTCTCCTACTAGATTTGGGTTTGGTTTGCTGCAGTTTTTCTAGGTCCTTGAGGTGCGCTGAAAGCTCATTTATTTGGTACCTTTCCAATTTCTTGGTATAGGCACCTATTGCTATAAATTTGCCTCTCAATACTGCTTTTGCTGTATCCCATAAGTTTTGATATGTTGTGTTGTTGTCTTCATTTACTTCCAGAAAGTTTTTGATTTCTCTTTTGATTTCTTGAATGACCCAGTGTTCATTCAGGAGCATGTTGTTCAGTCTCCATGTGTTTGCATACTTTCTGGGGTTTCCTGAGTTGCTAATTTCCAGCTTCATCCCGCTGTGGTCTGAGAAGCTGCATGGTATGATTCTAATTCTTTTAAATTTGCTGAGACTTGCTTTATGGCCTAGTATGTGATCAATCCTAGAGAAGGTTCCATGCGCTGCTGAGAAGAATGTGAAGTCTGTAGATGTAGGGTTGAAAGTTCTGTAGATATCTGTTAGATCCATTTGGGCAATAGTGTCAATTAAATCTGCTGTTTCCTTGTTGATCTTCTGTCCGGATGATCTGTCTATTTCTGAGAGTGGAGTATTGAAGTCCCCCAGTACTATTGTATTGGAATCTAAATCTCCCTTTAAGTCCCTTAACATATCTTTTAAATAGACCGGTGCCCTGTAATTAGGTGCATATACATTTATAATAGTTACATCTTCCTGTTGAATTGAACCCTTAATCATTATATAGTGTCCCTCTTTGTCTCTCTTAACAGTTTTTGTATTAAAGTTTATTTTGTCTGATATTAATATGGCTACACCTGCTTTTTTTTGGTTTCTGTTGGCATGGAATATCTTTTTCCAACCTTTCACTTTCAGTCTGCATGCCTCTTTGTTAGAGAGATGTGTTTCTTGTAGGCAACAAATAGTTGGGTTGTGTTCTGTGAGCCAGTCAGCCAAACAGTGTCTTTTAACTGAAGAATTCAGACCATTAATGTTCAATGTGACAATTGATACGTAGTGACTTTGCCCTCCCATTTTCCCGGAAATATTTTCTAGTATATGCTTTGAGCTTCCCATGCTCTTTTACTGGTAGGTGTTCTTCCTTTCCCTTCTTTCATATTGATGGCTGTGTTTCTGTGTTTCTGAGTGTAGCACATCTTTAAGTATCTTTTGCAGGGCCGGACGAGTGGCCACAAAGTCTTTCAATTTCTGTTTGCTATGAAAGGTCTTTATTTCACCTTCATTCACAAATGAGAGCTTGGCAGGATATAATATTCTGGGCTGGCAATTTTTCTCTCTTAGCACCTGTGCTATGTCTCGCCATTCCCTCCTAGCTTGTAGGGTTTCTGATGAGAAGTCAGCTGTGAGTCTGATTGGAGATCCTCTGAGAGTAATCTGACGCTTCTCTCTTGCACATTTTAGGATCTTTTCTTTATGTTTCACTGTGGTAAGTTTAATTACCACATGTCGTGGTGAGGATCTCTTTTGGTCATGTTTATTGGGGGTTCTATGAGCTTCCTGTACTAGGATATCTCTGTCCTTCTCCAAACCTGGAAAGTTCTCTGCTAGTATCTCACTAAAAAGGCCTTCCAATCCTTTCTCTCTCTCCATGCCTTCAGGAACTCCTAGAACTCAAATGTTGGTTTTTTTAATAGTATCCTGTAGATTCCCAACAATATTTTTTAGGTTTCTAATTTCCTCTTCTTTTCTTTGGTTTGACTGTATGTTTTCCTGTGCTCTATCTTCTAAGTCGGATATTCTCTCTTCTGCTTCACCCATTCTGTTTTTAAGGCTTTCTAATGTGTTTGTCATTTGATCTATTGAGCTCTTCATTTCATTTTGATTTCTCTTGACTATTACACTTTCCTGTTCTACTAGTTTCTGAGTTTCATTTTGACTCTTCCTTAAAATTTCATTTTCACGAGAGAAATTTTCAATCTTGTCCATTAAGGATTTCTGTAGTTCAAGGATTTGCTTTTGAAAACTTCTAAATGTTCTTATCATAAATTTTTTGAAATCTGTATCTTGCATTTCTTTTATCTCATCATCTTCATACGCTTGGCTTGGGGTGTTTTGCTTATTTGGAGGCATCATAGTGTCATCGTTGATCTTGCTCCCTCTATTTCTGTGTTTGTTACTCGGCATAGTTAATTCTTCTTGCGTCACTGTGCGTTTTTTTTTTCTTTTTTTTTTTTTTATACTGTGTCCGTGTTAAGTGGACTGCCTGCTGTTGGAGGAGCCTTGGAGGCTTGAGATGGGTGCGGCCTGAGAGCTCTGCCTGGTTCTTCCTGGTTAAGGGTGTGCAAAGGTGACACCCTCAGGTTATGCATGGTAAATCTCTCTCTTTTTATTTATTTATTTATTTTATTTATTCAGGGGGTAAGTAACACCGCAGGGCAGGGCTGTGCAGAATTGATGGTATTTAGCTTCCAGTCTTTGGCTCCTCTGGACTCCCACTGGGTTGCCTAGGCTACTGAATTGTAGTGACTCAGTTCCTTAACTCTCCCCCATTGATATGTAAATCCGGAGAGGAGGCCTGCTCTTTGTCTCTTGGGAATTCTTCAAGCCTTGCAGCCTTGTAACCTTTGCAAGGTTAGGGGGAAGAGAAACCCCGAAGCTTTTTTTTTTCCTTCTTTCCGGTAGTGAGTTTGCTGCACTTTCCGGCCCCCCTCTAGATTCTGACCCCCGTTTCCCCACAAATGTCTCAGGTTATTGAGCTCACCTCCCCTTCCAGTGCCGATGTGTGGACTCGGAGCCCTGAGCGTCCCAAGTCTCCCCGCTGTTGTCTGTGTGGCATGCACTCCCCTTGGAGCACTGGCGCGCAGACCCTGGGGCTTCTGCGGCTGGGTCCCGCGACTTGGCTTCCGTGCGGTGGGCGACCTTGTTCTCCCAGTAGGTCCTCCGATTCACGGCTGCTCCATCCAGAAGGGTTTCCCCTGCAATTTTTTTTTGGTTCTATTTTCTGCGGCTACCGTAACTCCCCTTTTATTAAACTAAATTTTCCCGGACTATCGGTGCGCGCCCTCACTATTCCTCCATCTTGGCTCCGCCTGCTGGGTGGTTTTGTAATGTTACATCGGTGAGTGTCCAGCCATGCCTTCCCCTCCTAATCTCAGTGTCATGTAACTCAGTCACAACTTTCCAGAGTTGCTATGTTTTTTTGAAGTTGCATTTTTTTCTTAAAAAAAAAAAAAACACCCCACAATTGAGCTTCTGTTCCTTTCCCTCACCATAGTATTTTGTTTCCACTGCAATGTACTTGTGAGTCTCTTGGAATTAGGAAGAAAATTCTGTGTTATCTACCGAAAATACAGACTTCCCTGTTTGAAGGCACTGTGTTCCTAAGTACTTTTTTTTTTCTTTTTGACAGGCAGAGTGGACAGTGAGAGAGAGAGACAGAGAGAAAGGTCTTCCTTTGCCGTTGGTTCACCCTCCAATGGCCACTGCAGCCGGCGTGCTGCGGCTGGCACACCACGCTAATCTGATGGCAGGAGCCAGGTACTTCTCCTGGTCTCCCATGGGGTGCAGGGCCCAAGCACTTGGGCCATCCTCCTCTGCACTCCCTGGCCACAGCAGAGAGCTAGACTGGAAGAGGAGCAACCGGGACTAATACCCGGCGGGGGCATTGTTTTTTAATGCCTGTTGTTCTTTTTTTTTTTTTTTTTTTTTTTTTTTTTTTTTTTGACAGGCAGAGTGCACAGTGAGAGAGACAGAGAGAAAGGTCTTCCTTTGCTGTTGGTTCACCCTCCAATGGCCACTGCGACCAGCGCGCTGCGGCCGGCGCACCGTGCTGATCCGAAGGCAGGAGCCAGGTACTTATCTTGGTCTCCCATGGGGTGCAGGGCCCAAGCACTTGGGCCATCCTCCACTGCACTCCCTGGCCACAGCAGAGAACTGGACTGGAAGAGGGGCAACCGGGACTAGAACCAGGTGTGCCGGAGCCGCAAGGTGGAGGATTAGCCTAGTGAGCCGAGGTGCCAGCCTCCTAAGTACTTTTATTTATTTATTTATTTTTTTATTTGACAGGTAGAGTTATAGACACTGAGAGAGAGAGAGAGAGAGACAGAGACAGAGACAGAGAGAAAGGTCTTCCTTCCATTGGTTCACCCCCCAAATGGCCGCTACGGCCAGAACTGTGCTGATCTGAAGCCAGGAGCCAGGTGCCCCCTCCTGATCTCCCATGCAGGTGCAGGGGCCCAAGCACTTGGGCCACAGCACAGAGCTGAACTGGAAGAAGAGCAACTGGGACTAGAAGCCAGTGCCCATATGGGATGCCAGCACCACAGGTGGAGGATCAACCAAGTGAGCCATGGTGCTGGCCCCCTAAGTACTTTTGAAATGTGAGAACTGAGGGCCAGTGCCGCGGCTCAATAGGCTAATCCTCTGCCTGCAACGCCGGCACACCGGGTTCTAATCCCGGTCGGGGCGCTGGATTCTGTCCTGGTTGCCCCTCTTCCAATCCAGCTCTCTTCTGTGGCCCGGGAGTGCAGTGGAGAATTGCCCAAGTCCTTGGGCCCTGCACCTGCATGGGAGACCAGGAGAAGCACCTGGCTCCTGGCTTCAGATCAGCGCTGTGCACTGGCTGCAGTGCGCCTGCCGGGGCGGCCATTGGAGGGTGAACTAACGGCAAAGGAAGACCTTTCTGTCTCTCTCACTGTCCACTCTGCCTGTCAAAAAAAAGGAAGAAATGTGAGAACTGAGACCATCCATACTTCTGAAACACCGGCAATGGAGATGCAGTTTGCTTAATGAACATCACAGAGGAAATAATTAATTCACTTTCCAGAGTATCTTACTTTTAAAATTTATCATGCCCCATTGGGAGTTCTTTGATCAATCTTCATTAGGGAACTCGATGCAGGTCTCTTTAAAAGAAACCTGCTGGGCCCAGCACTATGGCATAGCAGATAAAACTGCCGCCTGTGGAGCCAACAGCCCATATCAGCTCCACTTCCAATCCAGCTCCCTGCTAATGTACCTGGGGAAACAGTGAAAGATGGTCCAAGTGCTTGGGCCCCTGCACCAATGTGAGAGACCCAGAAGAAGCTCCTGACTCCTGGCCCAGAGAGTGAACCAGTGGATAGAAGATTTCTCTCTCTCTGTAACTCTTTCAAATAAATAAAAATAAATAAACATATCTTTTTTTAATAAAAAAGAAGAAACATGTGATTTGTCAAAGCTGAACTTTACATGTTTACTCAAGTGATTTTGAACAGAATATAGCTCCATTTGTAGAGGTTGTGAAGGAAATCACTAGGAGCTCTAAATGATATTGTTTATAGAAATGAAATGTCATGGCGAGCCATTCTTCAGTACATTAAATTGAACCAAAGACCAATTACAACTTTCCAAATGATAGGACTTAGTGATTTAGTAGCTCCAGCCTTTGAATCGAATGTGAATGTCCTGTAGCAAATTGCTGGCTGCTAGTCTTTTTGGTAGGAAATTTAATTATGTGGTTCACATCTTTTAAGTTCCAATTTCCATAATTATCTCGCTAAATATTTCCCCCAGTATGTTTTGCATGTGAAAAATGTGCAAGTATTCTATTTTTATTTTCCATGGTGTTTACTTTTGACTTAAGAAATGGTTATGCCCAAATGGAATGTGAATCATTATGACTTTATTAACAACCAAATGATTGAAAGCAACTGTTGACCAGGAGACTTGGGCTCTTCCAACTTGTGGCCATTGTTTCACCACTGGGGCTGGGGGCCACACCTGTCAGGGGAAAGAATAAAGTGGACTGGAGGTTGCGAGTGTAGAGTGCCAAGATTGCTATTTGTTTCTTAGATTCCTACAGAGGGCAGAGCCTAGAGCTGTAAGTAAAACAAGGGGCTAATACATGTCTTTGAAACATTAAAGTAGTGTAATCTAAGACTTCATTTCTTTTCTTCATTTGCTGCATGTCCCAAATAGACTTCATAAAAGACAAACAAACAAACAAACAAACCCTCTTCTAAGACTTGAGGATTTTACTTGAGTCCAGTATGAGATGTCAGACAAAAATCCTTTAAAATATACTTAATCAGTTACACTAAACAAATGGAAGATAAGTGTTATGGTCATTGCATGTCTTCTTAGAGAAGAGTCTTAATAGATCTGATTGAAAGTAAGAACTAACCTTATCTCATTATTTATCTCAAAAGATTCAGAGAGGGGCTGGCACTGTGGCATGATGGGTAAAGCTGCCACCTGCAGTGCTGGCATCCCATATGGGCACTGGTTCTAGTTCTGGCTGTTCCACTTCTGATCCAGCTCTGCTGTCACCTGGGAAAGCAGTGGAAGATGGCCCAAGTTCTTAGACCCCTGCATCCATGTGGGTGACATGGAAGAAGCTTCAGGCTCCTGGCTTCTGATAGGCATGGCTCGGGCCATGTATTTGGGAGTGAACCAACAGATAGAAGACCTCCCTATCTCTACCTCTACCACCTCTACTTCTACCTCCTCCTCTCTGAACTCTGCCTTTCTGTCTGTTAGGTCCATATGCTCAATAGTATGTCTCAACTCGGATGTACCTTAATTGATTTTTTGCTGGACAATCTGTCCATTGATGAGAGTGGGGTGTTGAAGTCACTCACTATTATTTAACGAATTCTATCTCTCCTTTTAGGTCTAATAGTATTTCATATATATATATATACATATACATATGTATATATATGGGCACTCTTGTGTTAGCTGCATATAAATTTATGATTGCTATGTCTTCTTGCTGAATTGAAGCTTTTATTAAAGCATAATATCCTTCTTTATCTCTTTTTATAATTTTTGATTTAAAGTCTGTTTTATCTGATATCAAAACGGATATACCTGTTCTCTTTTTGTTTTCATTTGTTTGGTATATCTTTTAACAATCCTTCACTTTCACTTCATATAGATCTTTGTGAACTGAGTTTCTTGTAGGCAGTGTATAGTGGGGTCAGGGTTTTTTATTCATTTAGCCAACCTAAGCCTTTTGGTTGGTGAATTTAATCCATTTACGTTCAAGGTTCTATTGATAGACAAGAACTAAGACCTGTAATTTTGTTAATTGGATAATGATTCTACCTGCTCTTTCAGTGAATCTTGTGGTGTCATGTGTTTTCATGATGCTTACTTCTAATGCAGGACATTCTTTGAGCTTCTCTGCATTTTTACTTATCTGGAAAAATACTTTATATGTGAGAGGTCTTGTGTTGGGTACATATATATTTATGATTGTTATGTCTTCTTGATGAGTAGAAACTTTTATCAAAATATAATGTCCTTTTTTAAAAACAGTTTTTGATTTAAAGTCTGTTTTATCTGATATCAGGATAGCTATGTCTATTGTTTTTTGGTTTCCATTTGCTTGGTGTACCTTTTTCCAACCTTTCACTTTCAGTCTGTGTATCTTTGTTTGTGAAGTGAGTTCCTTGTGGAGCATATAGTAGGGTTCTTGTTTCTTATCCTTCAGCCAATCTAAGTCTTTTGATTGGCCAATTTAATCTATTTACATTCAAGATTAGTATTGATAGATAAGAACTAAGACCTGTCATAGCTATCCTGTCATTGGATAATGATTGTACCTGCTCTGTCAGTGAATTTGGTGGTGATATGTGTTTCATGTCTGCTTCTAATGCAGGACACCCTTCAGAATTTCCTAACGTTTGTCTGGTGATGGTGAATTCTCTGTTTTTGCTTATCTGGAAAAATATTTTATTTCTCCTTCTCTTTTAAATGATGGCTTCTCTGCATATAATATTCTTAGTTGGGAGTTTTTTCATTTAAGATCTTCAATATATCATCCCACTCTCTTCTGGCCTGAAGGGTTCCATTGAGAAGTCTGATGTCAACCTAATTGTTTCTCCTTTATATGTAACTTGACACTTTTCTCTTACTGTCTTTAGGATTCTCTCCTTGTCTTTAACTTTTGACACTTTGATGGCAGTATACTTTGGAGAAGACCTTTTACCATTGAGTCTGCTTGGGGTTATTTGAGCTTCTTGTATCTGAATGTCCATGTCTCTTTCAAGATATATGAAATTATTAACTATTATTTGATTTAACAGGTTTTCAATGCCTTTTTATTCTTCTCCTTCAGGAATACCTATAATATGAATATTTTATCATTTAATGGTATCCCGTATTCATTTCGTCTTTCTTTATTCATTTTAATTCTTTTCTTTTTATTTTTGTCTGATTGGGTTATTTCAAAATTCTTGTCCTTGAGGTTGGAAAGTCTTTCTTCCTCTACTCAATTCTTCTACTATTCTGCTGTGAAAGCTCTCCATTGTATCTTTTATTTCATTGATTAAAGATTTCATCTCCAAAATGTCTGTTTCATTATTCTTAATGAGTTCTATCTCTTTAGTAATACATTCATTCATGTCACTCATTGATTTCTTCATTTGTTTGTGTATCTATATTCTCTTGTATCTTGTTGAGTTTACTTACAGTCATTATTTTGAATTCTATATCTGTCATTTCATAGATTTCCTTCAGTTCAAGATCTGATTCTGGTGTATTGTATTCTTTTAGAGGTTTCTTGCCACCTTGCTTCTTCATGTCTCCTATGTCCCTACATTGATATCTGCCCATCTGGTGCACTTGCCTCTTCTTCTTTATAGAGTAGGTTTCATTGGAAAAGAGTCTATGGTTTTGCTGGAATGCAGGGTATCACTTGGCCTGTTGCTTTAGTTTTGGTTCTAGGTGATCCTAGGAGTGTAGCCTCTGAGTGATTTGTCTTAATGTCAGCTGTGTCTGTAAGTGACACAGCAGTCTAGTTGGCTGCAAAGTATAGGGATAGAAATGTAGTTTTGAGATGCATAAGGGTTTCCTTGGGTATAAATCTTGGTCCACAAAGAGTATGCCATCAGTCTCCCTGGCAAGTGTGATATCCAGGGCCTCATTTTTGGTGCTAAGAGAGACAAGGGTGGCTACCCCATGACCTACTGGTAAATCTGAGTGATGCTGGGGCTCGTGGCATCAATTGCTATGGCTCTAGGACAGTGTGATTCTGATGGACCATTCCTCAGGTTCTGCTAGGAGAGTCCAACTGTGCTGTTATTTGTAATACCTACAGCTCTAGTCCTAGAAATAGCAGATATGAATTCAAACTGTTCCAGTTCTGCAGGGTGACTACAAGGTATACAGGAAGATGTAAGTCCGGAGAGGGGGAATGAAGGTAGATTCTTCCCTATGTCCAGTGGCACTGAGAAATTTAGAACAAATTGTTATAGTCCTGGTGTTGTAGGGTTTAGTGGGGTCATTACCCGGATCTCCCAGGGTAGGAGTGAATGTTTTTATTGGCTGCTTTTGGTATTAGCCCCAGAAGTTAAGGTGAATCCCCCATGCTCATGTAGAGTCTCTAAGTACAGTTTTGGGGCTAATGCCCCAAACCTCTCACAGTTGTAAGATACAGGGGATCTGTTCTTTGCCCCATATTTTGCCCTGCCTCTTACTATGGTACTAGTAGCAGCAAAACCGAGGTGCACTGGGCGACTTTTTGCTGCTGCGTATGGTACTCCACCCTGGTAGGGGAGGGTGAGAAAGCAAGCTGGCTTTAGTGCGCAAGCCTAGCAGTGACTCAGGCCCCAGTCAGCTCTCCAGGCTGAAGTGAAAGTCAGCCTGTGCTTGTGGAATTCCCTCTCTGCTAAAACTGTGAGTGTTGAGGTGTCTAGTAGTGTCTTCCTATCTTGACATGATAAGATGGTGACTCACAGCTGGTAGCTTATTGCAATGCACAGCTGACTGAAGCAGTATTTCTGCCTTCTCTTCTCTTGCACTCAGAGTCTTTGCTTGTTTTGTTTATTCACTTCTTCACCAAAAATTTCTGTCAGACCCCTGAAACATGGTCTTTCTTTTGTTCTTTTCATATTCCAGAACAGTTTAAGTTCAGCCATCTTGGATTACCCAATGCATTATTTTTTAAAGAAACACCTTTGAATGGTATCATTTCTCACTTTTTGGCTTGACATAATCATAGAAATGCATTATTTGTGAAGTTACAATGACTCATCAAACTTAGTTTTATCTTATCAATCAAAAGGAAACTTGACTCACTCAAAACTTGTCAATAAAATCATGTTTGCTTAAATTATTAAAGCTATGCAACAGTGGGAAAAATCCTAGACTGTCAGTGCTGTTATAAAAATGTTGATTTCCTTAAGATCTCAATCCCTATCAGGGTTGACAGTCTTTCTATCCTTAGCAGCAGATTCACACTGACATTCTATTTTTATTATTCAAACCTATTCACATCCTTTACATGGGGAGTAGAGAAGACGAGAGTCGTAGAGGCAGAGACACCTTTAATCTTTTTATTCTATGATCCTGTAATTGTCTTCCCTCCACCCACCTCTCTCATGTCTGCTAGGAGAATCCTGAAAATTAATCACTTACCTTTGTGTATTAGGAAGAGCAGCAATGAGCACAAGCATGTCACCTGGTAGGGAGGAGAAAACAGTCTGTCGTGCAGTTTCTACTTGCTTTCTCCTCATAAAAATTTATTTATTTACTTGAAAGGCAGAGTAACAGAAAGAGTCAGAGAGACATACAGAGAGGTCTTCTACCTGCTGATTCACCTCACAAATGCTTGAGGCTGTCCAGTGAGGCTGGAGGGGTGTGGGGCCCATCAGACATAGGTAGAATGTCCTTCAAAAGCAGGCTTCCAGCTGTGGTTGGAGAACTTGTCTCTAGACAGACCAGCATTGCCCCCAATAATAGCTTCCTATTCTACATTTGTGATCTTGGGGTTTTAAATCATGCCTTCAAGTTAGTTGCAATCTTTACCCAGAGATAGCAGAGGGTTATGAGACCCTAAGGAGATAGGTCTCCAAGAAACCCCTGGTAACTCCAACAGCCCAAAGCCAATCAACATACAGTATGTGAACCCCCCATCCAATGAGCACCCCATAGAATGCCTTAAAAACACTGGGCACTTCTTCAAAGCCAGTGTCCCACTTGGGCACTTTGCCTGGACTCTTCTCAGATCTGATGCTTTCTCTGTTGCTTGCCAATCAAATAAAAGTTTCTATCACTTTGCAAATTGTTTCCTAGCCTT
Source organism: Oryctolagus cuniculus (assembly GCF_051225735.1). Taxonomy (NCBI): domain Eukaryota; kingdom Metazoa; phylum Chordata; class Mammalia; order Lagomorpha; family Leporidae; genus Oryctolagus; species Oryctolagus cuniculus. Next base: position 40,499,903 of record NC_142882.1, read on the forward strand.
TTATTTTTTATACTGAGCCATGGGAAAGAACCTATAAACTCACTCCAGCAACTGCCCTCCTCTCCACAACTGGTACAATGCCCAAAACAGGTGAGGCTGTGTCAGGCCAAAACCAGGAAACAGGAGCTCCATCTGCCTCTCCCATTTGGATAGCAGGGTGCCAGCTCTAGTCCCAGCTGCTCCTCTTCCAGTCCAGCTCTCTGTTGTGGCCTGGGAAGGCAGTGGAGGATGGCCAAGTGCTTGGGTCCCTGTACCTGCATGGGAGACCAGGAAGAAGCACCTGGCTCCTGGCTTTGGATCGGTGCAGTTCCAGCTGTAGCAGCCATTTGAGGAGTGAACCAATGGAAGGAAGACCTTTTTCTCTCTCTCTCTCTCGCTGTCTATGACTCTACCTGTCAAATAAAGAAAAAAAAAGAGTTAGCTATTTAAGTATAAGATCTTAAGATCATATTAAAAAAAAAAAAAGAAAAGAAAGCAGAGCAGCTTGGTCTTGAATTGGTACTTGCAAATGGGATGCTGGTGTTGCCAGCAATGGCTGTGATGGGATGCTAGAGATCCTAATTCTTAAGAGATAATGTAGGTTTTGTATAGCTGCCAATTTTTACTTTGTTTTTTAAAGATTTATTTGAAAGATAGAGTTACAGGGAGGAAGTGGAGGAGAGAGAGAGAAATCTTCCATCCACTGGTTCATTCCCCAAATGCCTGCAATGGCCAAGACTGTGCCAGGCCAAAGCCAGCAGCCAGGATCTTCTTCCAGGTCTCCCGTTTGGGTTCAGGAGCCCAGGGATCTGGGCCATCTTTTGATACTTTCCCAGGCTCATTAGTAGGGAGCTGGATTGGAAGTGGAGCACCTGGGTCTCAAACTAGTGCCTATAAAGGATGCTGCCACTGCACCAAAGCACCAGCCCTCCTGACTTTTAAAAAGGCCCTTGAAGAAGAACTCAGTGTAGGCCTAGGTTCTGAATGAAGACAAACAAGTTTGCTATCCTCTGAAGATCTTGGGGAGGAGAAAACTCATTTAGAGCAGTGGGCCAGTTAACTGGGAAAAATATGTAATTTCCACTTAGACAATGAAAAGCACTTTAAAGAATCATGTCTGATGATATTCTGTCTTATAATTCTATTGAATTAATGCTTTGTAAGCATGGGTAATTATTTAGTTTCTGTTTACCTGCTTTCTTCAGAAATAATTACTACTACCCTGATCCGAATATTTGTGTCACCATAAAACTCATATCTTAAAAATCTCAGCCCACGAAGTTATGGATTGGGTCAGGACAGAGTCCTCATGAATGAATGGGATTTGTGCCTCACATCACAGGCCTAAGGGAGCTTGTTTACTTCTTGCACTGTGTGGGGACCCAGTAAGAAGACACTGGCAGTGAGCCTCATCAGACAGCAGATCTTACCATCAGACACTTTGTTCCAGAACTGTGAGAAGCAAAACCCTCCTGACAGCACTGTTATTCATTTCAATAAATGTAATGTTTATTATCTGTTGTTTAAGCTTCGAATGTATTTTCATAAACAATAGCATGAATCATTTTACTTCATCAAGCCTCACAAATGATCCTGTTTTTCATGGAGTGGTATAAATACAGTTTTGTAGCATGGGTAAGATACTTGGAGCTCTCCTGCAATAGTTAATGGCAGAAGTATCTTTAAGATTTGCTCATTTATCTGAAAGGCAAAGTTACAGAAAGAAAGAGAGATATTCTGTCTGCTGGTTCACTCTTGAAATGGCAAGTGACAAGGCTGATCTAGGTGGATGCCAGGAGCCAGGAACTCCATCCAGGCCTCCCATGTGGGTGCCAGGGGCCTAAGTACTTGGGCCACTTTCCACTTTCTTCTTAGGCACACTAGCAGGGAGCTGGGTCAGAAATGGAGCAGCGTGGACTTGAACCAATGCTCATATGGGATGTTGGCATTGTGGATGGTGGTTTAACCTGCTCTGCCACAAGGCCGGCCAGCAAAAGTATTCTGACAGAACTATCTTTTATAAGTCAATGAATCTAAAATGTTAACATACAAAGGAATGAAAAATTGGATTAAAAGATACATTTATTTTGATGAAAAGTAAATTTTTGAAATTCATACATAGTGTTTTCATAATACACATTCCCATGAACTTTCTGAGGACTCCTTTGATGTGTGGATTTCAAATTGCTTTGTAATGTTGCTCAGAAAGCCACAGCAACAGAAAGAGGGAGGGAGAGAGAGAGAGAGAGAGATTCTTCTATCTAGTAGTTCACTCCTCACATGGCCACAACAGTCAGTGTAGGACCAGGCCAAAGTCGGGTTCAGGGGCCCAAGGACTTGGATCATCCTCAGCTGCCTTCCTAAGCTGTTAGCAGGGCATTGGATCAGAAGCAGAGCAAACAGGACTCAATCCCACAACTCTGATATGGGATGCCAGTGTCATGGACAGTGACTTAACCCACTGTATCACAGAATTGGCCCCAGATTTGAAAATTATTTTGCAGCAAAATAAGCTTATCTTCTACTCCTATTTTCCCTACTCTTTGAATTACCCTGGTATTTGAAGGTGAGTGGGGGAGATAGAAGATGTGGTACTAGCAAAAATCACATTTATAAGTTTTCAAAAATAAACTTTGAAAACCCTAACGACACGAAGTACTCCTAGGGAAATTCACTGTCAATGAAATAGTTGCTTCCCCAGGCTCTTGGCCTGGGACTGAATCTCCATGGTCACTGGTCTCTTGCCTTTCTTCTTTCTTTCTTTTTTAAGATTTATTTATTTATTTGAAAGTCAGAGTTACACAAAGAAAGAAGGAGAGGCAAAGAGAGAGAGAGAACGAGAGGTCTTCCATCCACTGGTTCACTCCCCAGTTGGCCGCAACAGCTGGAGCTGCGCCGATCCGAAGCCAGGAGCCAGGAGCTAGGAGCTTCCTTCCGGTCTCCCATGTGGTGCAGGGGCCCAAGGACTTGGGCCATCTTCTACTGCTTTCCCAGGCCATAGCAGAGAGCTGGATGGGAAGAGGAGCAGCTGGAACTCAAACCGGCACCCGTATGGGATGCCAGCACTGTAGGCAGCGGCTTTACCCACTACACCACAGCGCCGGCCCCAGACTTTTATCTTTCTTTGGTGAGGTCTTCTTATTGCTCAGTGTGTCCAGTCTCCCAGTGTGGAAGAAGCATGAGTTCCATCTCCTCGATGCAGGGTCTGGGGGGCTGCCTGGGTTCTTCGTTTATCTGTTGTCTGAGGGGCGGGTTTGACAGCAAACATTGGCTGCATTCTTCCCGTGTGTCAGATTCACCCACAGGGCTGGAGATAGTGTCGTGAACAAGTGTGCCTCATCACTGATGTGTGCTGTTGGGTTCCAGTGGGCAGCTGAATCCAGGCACAGGATAACTAGGCCTCCCGGCAGAACAAGGAGCTCTGCTCCTCACTGCCTTCCTCCAGCAGCTGCCCACATAGCCCCACCTCTGCAGTGGGCACACAGCCTGGGTCTCCTTCATCACATCACTTGTTGAGCTGATAAACAGAACACTTTTAATAAAGTACATTCTGAAACTGGCTTTTGATTTAGTACAGTGATATCAAACTCAAGTTTCACTAATGAGAATTCAACCTTTACCATCTTTCCCTGGTTGAGAAGTGATCAATTACATTGTAAAACTTTTCAGTTATTAAAATGTGCCTTGATTTTTTGTGAGCTTCATATTTTCTGATGGGGAACTCCGGTTCTGAATTTTTGCTTGTGTTGCTTGACTGATGCACTAAAATGAAACAAATCTCTAATTGGCCACAGATCATGACTCACTACAAAGCAAATGTGATAAATGAAAGTAGGTCCCCCACACTAATTACCAGGAAATTTTACAGGGCAGTGATCAAGAAAATGACTCCTGAGACACATGATTGTAATGCTGGAGAAGAAAAGCTTTTGTGTATTACGTGATCATTGTATGAAGGTAAAGGGAAATCAAACTAGATTAATTCATCTTCTCTCTGTGAACGCTACAGTGCATTGTTACTCAGGCCCAAAAGATATCAAAGAGTACCTGCTACAAATCAGGCAAGACGTCTAACAGGAAGCCGGTAGTAATGGCTTACAGCTCCTTCAGGGATCATTTGCATCAGAGTCTCAGATGTGTGTCATTAAACATGCAGATTCTTTGATCATATGGACCCTGTTGTTTCGGGAACTCTGGAAGTGAGGAACAGGGTGCCAGTATTTTTCAGAATGTATTGTGGGTGATTTCTGTGAATGCTGCAATTCGAGGGTCGCTGTTTTAAACCTAATCAAAACAGTTTACCACCTTTACCTTAAAGTATAAACTCAAAGCCCTTGAGCTTCTGTAGAGAGCAAAGAAACTGTTTTCCAGTAGTGTTGGGAGGGTTGGGAGTGTACTCGTCTCCTGGTTTCCTCAGCCAATCCACCACAAGCTGTGGGAGCTTCGAGAAAGGTGCTCCCACCTGGAGCTCTTGGTCAGTGTTTCTCAAAGGGTTTTCTCTAGTCCTCTAGCATTTAACTGCTCTCTCACCAAAAGGCAGATTCTCAGGCCTTCTTCAAAAACCCGTTCACTTAGAATTGCTGATAATATCAGAATTTAAAAAATAATCTGAAAATGTTCTAGATGCATATGTAAAAATAAAAATATGTCTGACTTAAAGTCTGTATTTTGGAATCATCCAATTAATTTAATGAATTTCACGTATTTTTAAGATGATATCCTGGCTGGCACCGCGGCTCACTAGGCTAATCCTCCGCCTTGCGGCGCAGGCACACCGGGTTCTAGTCCCGGTCGGGGTGCCGGATTCTGTCCCGGTTGCCCCTCTTCCAGGCCAGCTCTTTGCTGTGGCCAGGGAGTGCAGTGGAGGATGGCCCAGGTGCTTGGGCCCTGCACCCCATGGGAGACCAGGATAAGCACCTGGCTCCTGTCTGCCTGTCAAAAAAAAAAAAAAAGAAAAAAAGAAAAGAAAGATGATATCCCTTACCCTAGAACATGGCTTCAGGCTACCAAGACACTTTTCTTTTTTTGACAGGCAGAGTGGACAGTGAGAGATAGAGAGACAGGTCTTCCTTTTCCGTTGATTCACCCCCCGATGGCCGCTGCAGCTGGCGCATTGCAGCCGGTGCACTGCGCTGATCCATAGCCAGGAGCCAGGTGCTTCTCCTGCTCTCCCATGTGGGTGCAGGGCCCAAGGACCTGGGCCATCCTCCACTGCACTCCCAGGCCACAGCAGAGAGCTGCCCTGGAAGAGGAGCAATGGGGACAGACTCCGGTGCCCCGACTGGGACTAGAACCCGGGGTGCTGGCGCCGCAGGTGGAGGATTAGCCTAGTGAGCCGTGGCGCTGGCCGGGGAGTGGTAGTTCTGATGAGGGTGAGGAGTAGTGCAGGGTGGAGGTAATAAGAGAAATTAAGGTAGCTCATTCCCATAAAGTCATTGTCCAGATCTTAAAAGTGTCTTGGTAGCCAGCGCCGCAGCTCACTAGGCTAATCCTCTGCCTGTGGCTCCAGCACCCCGGGTTCTAGTCCCAGTCGGGGCACCGGAGTCTGTCCCCGTTGCTCCTCTTCCAGGCCAGCTCTCTGCTGTGGCCTGGGAGTGCAGTGGAGGATGGCCCAGGTCCTTGGGCCCTGCACCCCATGGGAGACCAGGAGAAGCACCTGGCTCCTGACTTCGGATCAGCGCGGTGCACCCGCCACAATGCCCTGGCTGTAGCGGCCACTGGGGGGTGAACCAATGGAAAAGGAAGACCTTTCTCTCTGTCTCTCTCTCTCACTGTCCACTCTGCCTGTCAAATAAAAAAAAAAAAAAAAAAAAAAAAAAACACTCCCTGACTCTGACAACACTGTTATCTTCACATGTTCTGTTTCTTCTCTTACACCTCTTGTTTACATGGAACATTCCATTTCAATCTGCACCATAGGTTTCATGTTTGAATGTTTTTCCAATACCTGTAGGCAATTATTTTATGAATGTCCTTTCCCAATATTGCTAAAAACTTATAATGACACTTGTTACATTGTCCTATCATAATAACAGCTGGAACTGCCGGCTGTCCTTCTCAGCGAGACCTCCTGGGCAAGTTCTGATCCTGTTCTCCCCTGCATGTGCCATAGTGTCCAGAACATAGTTTGGTGTGAATGACTGCCAATCAAATTCAGCAAGAGGTTGTTATCTACACGGGCACAATTCCAACTTCTTGCATTTGGAAGAAAATATTCCGGAGTTGGAGCAGATCATCTTGAAATCACTTTTTCACTCTCCCACTAATAGTTTACTTAATTATCTTCTTTGAGTAATGGATAATTCTTTTGCCCTATTGATGAGCTCTTTGAAGTAGAACAGAGTGAAGGGAAAGTCACTTCTTGCTCGTTCTCTGTGACTCATGGTTTTTTTCAGGTCTCTGCTTGTAGAAGGTTGATGCTTTTGCTGAGAACATGGTGTCCTTGTCCTTGCAGTTTACAGAACGCTAGATGCCAAACATGTTGGCCATCTTTCAACATATTATAAAAGATATTTTAAAAAATCCCCAGGTCGACATTGCTATTTTTATTTATTATCAACCAGTGAAATGGGTAAGCTACATTAAAAACAAAAACAGCAGATGAAGCCGTGCAATTTATCTGAGTCTACAGAAAACACATCTGGCCCTGGGAAACATAAAATGACTCAATGGCATGCAACCTCTGCTATTTTCTAACCTGTTACCATGACCATGAATAATTTCGGAGTCTCCCTCATGAGTGACATCTTGGAAAGCTCCCCAAAACTCTGTATGTTTTAGATTATTTTTATGTTGGGCAGACAGGTCACTGAGACAAATTCTTGAGAACACATTGGAAAGTGTACAGGGTTCTCAGTTGGAGACCTTATGTTTGTATCTCGTTTTGGAAGGTACAGCTCATGTTGTGTGAATATGAATTGTCCTAGGCTCCATTTTTTTTTTTCACTACAAACATAGGGTAACTCATATGACTATCCTTTTAGGGGCCTGCAGGGATTAAGTAAACAACATACATGGACCTGCCAGGGCCTCTCAGTCTGGAGTGAGACTGTGAGACAGTCTTCAGGTTGGCCGCTCCCGGGGTTGTTGCGGGAAGAAGCCATCTTTAGCGCCCATACCTGAGAAAGGGCTGGAATCCAGAGGCCTTGAGCATTATCTGAAAAGCTGGAGTGCTCTGCTGGGTTTTCTTGCGAATACATCGACTGTGTAGCATGCCTTTGTTCTCAAGTAGAACAAATTCTTCAAAGTTAAAATGCTGAGCGTCTCTCAGCTGACCATTAATCGAGACTCATGTGCATGAAAGACTTCATGCTGACCCAGTATGAGTTTTCCAGAATGCTGAGACTGGCAATCAGAAAAAACCTTGCAGCTGACTTTAATTAAGTCTCTCTTTGTTTCATAACTGGCTCTCACTGTCACAAGAACATGAAATGTGTTCCTTAAAATAGTTTTAGATTCAAATTTAGCTATATGCTTTCAGTACCTGATAAATAGTTGTATTTCCCAATCACATTAATTATTCTTTTTCTATGGCTTACCTTAGACCTTGAGGTGTACATATTTAATTTAATATCATCTCCAATATGAAGAACCCTCAAAATGTACAAAGAAAATATGCATTAAGAATAAACTGGTGTATTTCAGATTTTTTGTACCAAAGTAAATTTATATGTTAAAATCATTTCCATGGGCTTTTTGATGTGCCCTGCATACTTATTAAAAGAAACAGAGTGACAGTATAAGTGCTACTAAATGCTTCACTTAAAGTGTGCATTTCTCTAACCTTCCACTAACTTAATCTTCATAGATTTCATGTACTTAAAAAAAATCAATTTCAGAGAGACCCATGTGCTTTTCTGCTTGCCACAACCCTCTGTGTTGGGAGGCAGAACTTCCCCACCACCCTGACATGTGGTTCTTTCTGCTCTCCGGCTCCTTTCCCCAGAAACTGCTCACCTCTTGTGAAACATGTGCCTTGCCTTCATCAACACCCAGTCTCTGATAAAGGCGATGACATTTTGTTTACTTTAGTCTGAGTAGGACCAGTATTTCTTCTTCTCCCAAGTTTACAATTTTTCTCCACTTTGGACTGGTGCAACTGATTAAGTTTTAAAGACTTAAGGGTAGGGGCACAGGACTGAGAAAGATCTTAGGGGTGCTTCTGGCACCCACACTATGGCCAGCAGCACTTTCCCAGTCAAGGGGATCCCTGCTGTGGAACCGTGCGGGCTGGGGTTCGCCTCTTGGGGCACCCAGTCTTGGGTGAAGCAGGCTGCTGGTTCTCTTGTTCCTTTCTAATCTTTCATAGTGTACCACGTTGCTCTTCTAAAATAACTGGTTCAGGAAAGACAAAGGTGGAGGAAGGAGCAGGTGCTTTGAAAGGGGAACCAGGCGAGGAAGAGTAGCGCCAAGCACGAGGACCCCGCCTGGATTCATTAGAGGGAGTGAAGCAGAGACAGATCCGCTGTAAGCCAGACTGGCTGAGCAGAAGTACAGAAGCTGCAGTGCGTCTGGATAACCTGGATGCAGTCTGTTAACTAAGACTTCAGATGCACGAGGACCAAGCCTGGGAGTAGTTCCGAAGAGCTGAATGAGGGCGTCCTTCTGATGTGTCAGCCTGAATGCACGTGGCTGGCAGCTGGATGGCAGGTGCTCACACGCGGTGTTAGAGGTGAGGCCTCTGTGGCAGCAACTCACCACGCAGCACCACCGTCTCCCCTCTGGGTTATGTATCAATAAACATACAGCAGGCCGGCGCAGCGGCTCACTAGGCTAATCCTCCGCATTGCGGCGCCGGCACACCGGGTTCTAGTCCCGGTCGGGGCGCCGGATTCTGTCACGGTTGCCCCTCTTCCAGGCCAGCTCTCTGCTGTGGCCAGGGAGTGCAGTGGAGGATGGCCCAAGTCCTTGGGCCCTGCACCCCATGGGAGACCAAGAGAAGTACCTGGCTCCTGCCATCAGATCAGCGTGGTACACCGGCCGCAGCATGCCAGCTGTGGCAGCCATTGGAAAGTGAACCAATGGCAAAGGAAGACTTTTCTCTCTGTCTCTCTCTCTCTCTTACGGTCCACTCTGCCTGTCAATAAATAAATAAACATACAGCAAAGCTGCTCATAAGCTGTTTTTCTGTTTTATTAGATGGAATTAAATCAATGACCCCCTTCCTGACAAAATGTATTGACATGTGTATGTTGAAATGGTTCTTTGTTGGCTGTCTTTAAGAATTTGTGATCACATTGGGGTGCAGTGGGTTAAGCGGCTGCATCCCATATCCCAGCACTGGATCACATCCTGGCTGCTCCCCTGTAAGTGCGCCTGGGAAACAGAGGAAGATGGCCCAAGTGCTTGGGCCCCTGCCACCCATGTGGGACACCTGCATGGCATTCCTGGCTCCTGGCTCCTGGCTTTGGCCTGACACAGCCTGTGTGTGTTTTGGCCATTTGGGGGGTAAAGCAACATTTGGAACATCTTTTTTTTTTTTCTGCATCTCCATCTCTGTCAACTCATCTTTCAAATAAATAAATAATTTGTGATCATTAAGAATTTTTATTCGAATAGCTTCCAGTTATTCTATTAAAGATGAGTCATGGTGTACCCAAATAGCAGTTTTGATGTATATACCAGGGGTATTATGCACACTCCTTTTTATATCATTGGTGTGCACTAAATTTTTATTTCTTCAAAGAGATTTAATATGAAAAATTGTCTAACAGCACCAATTTTGCCTTCACAATTAAGAATTTAACATGAATCTTCCAGCCTCTCAAAACTGTTATGTCCACAGGGGATAACATGGCTGTTTGATCTGGTATTAATATTATAAGGTCAAATTACAGGTATAGTGTTAGGCCTCAAATTATAATTTCTATTGATTCCTGAACCCAGGCTTCCTAGAATGTAATTAATAAAACTATTGCCAGGAACCCAGCTTGGTATCACTTTACATCAAATAAGCAGAGTTCCCTGGTCTCAGATACTACACAGCAGAACTGGAAGCCAAAATATCCCCAGTTGGATTCTGCAGATGAAAACAGGGAACAACCTTGAGTTCCTAGAAAAGAAACAAATTACCCCCAGGGACCTGACTTCAGACTTTCACATGGCCATTTGGAACTTGATTTATCAGATAAAGAAATAGGTAATACTTAGCAGTCAGAGGAAGACATATCATTGGCCGTTAGTATTAATAATTGTATTATTTTCAGGAAACATGATTGTCAAGTCATGGTCTCTATCACCCAATGTCTTACACCTGTGCTTCCAGTTAAAATTTCAAAGCAACTACTTCTCTACAGTGCAGGTCCATCGTTGCTGGGAGTCATCACCCCAAAACGCTGTTCTCTTTTATCCGAGGCTTTACATGTCAGTTTACTTCCTTACCCTGTCACCCTGCTCATCCTGACACACAGGAAACTTACCCAAATAAATGGATAATCTCACTGGGCTTATTAGACCTTGTTTAATCCAAGATTTAAGTTCTCTGAACTTGTTTGCCACGAGCTATGTAGGCTCTTTTTTTTTTTTTTTTAATTTGACAGGTAGAGTTATAGACAGTGAGAGAGAGAGACAGAGAGAAAGGTCTTCCTTCGTTGTTTCACTCCCCAAATGGCTGCCACGGCTGGCGCTGCACCAATCTGAAGCCAGGAGCCAGGCACTTCCTCCTGGTCTCCCACGAAGGTGCAGGAGCCCAAGCATTTGGGCCATCCTCCACTGCCTTTCCTGGCCACAGCAGAGAGCTGGACTGGAAGAGGAGCAACCGGGACTAGAACCCGGCATCCATATAGGATGCCAGCGCAGCAAGTGGAGAATTAACCAAGTGAGCCATGGTGCCAGCCCCTGTAGACTCTTAAAATCCATACCTGGAAACTATTACCAAGGATGTGCCAATGACCCATTTCCCCTTTAACAATTTTACCAACGAAATTGGCTATCTTCAAGCACACATACAATGTATCAAAATTATTAGAGAAAGTGTTTCAAATGCCATTAGATTTTATATAACTACTCCAAATTAATCAAATATTAAAATCGTTAGTTAACTGGACTTTTAGAATTACACACTTGAAAAAAAAAGCACTCTATGCAAGTGTTTGGTGGATGTCATTCTCTTCCGATGCTGCTTCAGCTTACAGGGAGGTATCACACAGCAACTCCTTGCAGCCCTTCTCATGCCGATCTTCACTGGTGATGGAGAATTAGGTTTTCAGGGGTGCAAGTCCTAGTTGTGTAATTCACAGCTGGAAACGTGCCCAAACTGTCTTAATTTGATCATCAGCAAAAATTTCCCCAATATAACGAAAACTTCTCTCCTGATGCAGGCTTATCCTGTAAGTAGCAATCAGGTTTAAAGTCCACACATTCTGTCTGTGAGTCTTGAAGTCCTTGACTAGGTCTTTGACATCACACACTTGATCTCCTGAAGGAATGGTGTGCCCTGCCGCAATCTGGAGAGTTTGAGCCGTTCTCTCCATGGTTTAGGAGATCCAAGTCTTAAGGTTTCTCCACAATGATAAAGTACGTTTAGATCCTGGAGCTGGTCTTAACTGAGAGGAGGTAGCTCCCCTCTACAGACTGATTTCTGTTCTAAGTAGCATCTTTCTTGATGTGAATTTTCTCTGGCCCAAAAGAAGCTCATCTAAGCAATGAGCATCTCTGTGAATTCCATCATCTGTCATAGGAAGATCCCCCCGCCCTCATTGGTAGAATTTAGCTAAGTTTGGAGAATGTCATCAGTGCTTTCTTTGAACTGTATGCATTTCTGGATTGCCTTCTAAAAAATATTCTTGATTTCTTGAAGAGCTCTCTCTGCACCTGTAATCAGGCAAACACAGCCAGCCTGTCAAGTGCCAGGCAGCAGGGCTGAAGCCTCCACGCAAAACTATGTGCAGCTGTGTTCCCATCAAGCTGCCTTCTGATTTCTTTTCCTTGGAAACAATGGCTAGCGGTAAAACTGTGAGCTCAGAAAGCGCTGCAGGCACTCCCTCCTCCCCCCTTTCTCCCCACGGTTGCTTCTTTCTGGATGATAGAAACACTCTGCCTAAAATGGGCTATGCTCAGGCCACTTTTTAACATTCTCTTTGGCTCCAAGAAAACTGCCTTAGGCACATCTTTGGCAACTCCCTTCCCAAACAGGCTTGCTCAGAGGGCCCCAGACATCTGCATTCAAGCCTTCACGTCTGCTGTTAAAAGGCAGTGCAGGAGCATCACACCACAGAAGGGAAGGAAGTAAACACCTTGCCCACCACGGTGAAGCCAAGCACAGGTCCACCTTTCTCCTGTGCGTTTTCTAGTTACTCGGCTGGACTTTGCCCAAACGCAATGGCCAAGCCCAGGGAATGGAATCGCTGAGATGATGCATGGTGGAGTTTTCATTAGGAGGTGGCTGACAGCAAGGCGCACCAGGTAGACAAGGCTGTGGATGAAGGGCAGGTGTTGTGCCTGAGCGAGTGCTGACAGGAGTATCAGACCTGATAGATTCTAGAGTCCTTTATTGCCAGAGGCTGAGAGTGGGCTCATGCCCCAAAGAACTCTCAACCTTGAAGCCCAAAGCAACAGGGTTTCTAAAGGCAAAAACCACAAAATTGGGAGGGGAATATCTGGTTGCTAGGATCGGGGGGAATACATGGTTACTGGGGTCAAGCTGACCTAAAACCTATGGGAAACTAATGTCAATTATAATCTTGGCAATATCAGTTACAATCTTAACAATTTCAATTATAATCTTGACATTAATCCAGGTATTGGCTTAAGTCATACGTAAGACCTAGACAAATTGCATTTTTATCATTAACCCAGGTGCAGCCTATCTACCCAGGTGCAGCCTATCTATTTCCAAGCTTGAGCGATCATGCTAGGCGGTTTCTATGCTCTGCCAAGTGTGATGTAGTGGACTGCTATTGTCTGACTGTTTTAGGTCACAGTTTCAGACCAGAGTCTCATGGTGGTGGTGGTGGGGCAACTTCCCAGAATGGAGTCTCCTGTTCTCCAAAATGGAGTCCCTAATGTGAAGGTGTTACTTCACAGGTGATGAGCTGTGTGGACACGAGGCTGCCACCTGCCGCTGGGCACCTACTTCACGGCCTGGGTCAGCACCCACCCACCTGCATGCTCAGCCCAGCAGCACCATCCCAGACACCACAGATTCCCTCTGATGAAAATGCTGGAGACTGAGGTCGCTGGCAGAAACCTGCAGGACTCCAGCTCGCTGCAACCCTGCACAGGTCTGGGCGGGGCCTATGGCTGGCCATGCCTCTAAGAGCACCCGACACGTCCTTAAAGAGCTCTTGGTCACATAGTGCAGGGACACACACACACACACACACACACTCCGCAGAGAGCAAAGCTTAGCACTCCACCAACTCCTGAGAGTGGCAGGTCACCTCAGTCACCTTTAGAACACATTCCTGGAGTAACTGTGACTGAAGATGCTCTAGAAATGACTTAAAAGTATAAATTTCTTGAGTTAAACTTTTTCAAGACATTATTACAAAAAGCTTCTCATTAAAAATTAGGTTGCACTTAAATAGATTAGTTTATCAGTAAAAACAGATTGGTCGCAAGTGGATCAGAAATATTAGGAAGGTCTAACATTGAGGATTTGGGTATAGTTTTTGATCTATGGACGTACGTGGTATTGTGTACATGATCTTAAACATTCTGTAGGAATTATCAATGTTATGATGGTGTGATGATGCATGTGTTTAAAATGGTAGTTAAATTATATAAGAAATTACCAAGAAAAGGAAGTCGCACCTTTACTTTGTTAAAGGTGAACTTTGAGTTTCACTTTATTGGGGGGGAATTAGTTTGTGCTTTGTGACAACAAAAACAAAAAAGGATACTGGTAGGGTTTATAATTATAGCTAATTTTCAATAAAAAAGAAACCCATGGGTTTAGTGCTGTGGCATAGTAGGCTAAGCGCCTACTAAGTGCCTCTGCCTGCAGTGCTGATGTCCCATATGGACACTGGTTTGTGTGCTGGTTGCTCCACTTCCAGTCCATCTCTCTATTATGGCCTGGGAAAGTAGTGGAAGATAAGCCAAGTCCTTGGGCCTCTGCACCGTGTGGGAGACCAGGAAGAAGCTTCTGGTTTCTGGCTTTGAATTAGCTCAGCTCTGGCAGTTGCAGACATTTGGAGAGTGAATCAGAGGATGGAAGACCTTTCCTTCTGTCTCTCTCCATCTCTGTCTGTGAAACTCTACCTCTCGGCCGGCGTCATGGCTCACTAGGCTAATCCTCCACCTGCGGTGCTGGCACACCGGGTTCCAGTCCCGGTTGGGGTGCTGGTTCTGTCCCGGCTGCTCCTCTTCCAGTCCAGCTCTCTGCTGTGGCCCAGGAGTGCAGTGGAGGATGGCCCAAGTCCTTGGGGCCCTGTACCTACATGGGAAACCAGGAGGAAGCACCTGGCTCCTGGCTTCGGATCAGCGCAGCACGCCGGCCATAGCAGCCATTTGGAGGGTGAACCGACGGAAAAGGAAGACCTTTCTCTCTGTCTCTGTCTCTCTCTCTCGTTGTCTAACTCTGCCTGTCAAAAAAACAAACAAACAACAACAAAGCAAAACAAAACAAAAAAACTCTACCTCTGAAATAAATTTTAGAAAAAAAAAAAAAGAAAAAACAAAGACAGAAACCCATGGGCTAGTGCTGCTTGGGTTACCTGCATGTCATAACATTATGAGTGCCTGGTTTGATTCCTTGCTTCTCATCCAGCTTCCTATGAATGCACCAGGTGATGGCTCACATGCTTGAGTCCCTGCTGCCCACACAGGAGACCTGGATGGAATTTCTGGCTCCTGACTTCAGCCTGGCCCAACTGCAATAGTTGCAGCCATTCAAGGGGTAAACTAGAGTATGGAAGATCTCTCTCTCTCTCTCTCTCTCTCTCTTTCTCTCCCTCCCCTCTATCACTCTGGCTTTCAAATAAATAAATGAATAAATCTTAAAAAGAAACCCGAACTTTGAAGGATTGTTTTGTCATTCTACATCCTAAAATATGCATCCCACAAGATCTTAGGTAGGACACATGCAGCATGTTAGCCATATCCCCCAAAAGAAATTCAATAGCAAACATTCATTGTGAAAAATGATATTAAAATCAAACTCACCAGGGACTTTTCTGCAAAAGGTTGATTAAACCAATGGCTTTCTAATGCAACTCAACTTAGGGAGAGGACTGGACATTCTGTAGAGGCTTTTACCTCAATGTGAGTCAGCCGGTCTTATGAGAAGAGCCAGAGAAGAAACAGGCAGGGTGGTCTCAGGGGAGACTGGTGCCGTCTGTGGACCTGGGGGGTGAGAGGCACCTGCCCCCTGATCACTGCTGTGGCCCCTTGACTGGCCTCCTCTTACCGCCTTGCCTCTGCTCCAGTCCATTTTCCCATGAACACAAGCATCTCTGGTTCACGTGGGATGATTTCAACGTCTGGTTCAACGTGCTTTCTTGGCCTCCCCTAGACTTCATTGTAAAAGAAGCCCCTTGTGGCTCCTGCCTCCTTTCCAGGAGCTCCTTTCACCATCCCCTCCACGTTGGGACTGCAGCTGCACAAAGCACTTTGGATTTCCTAGAGGTGCGTGCTGCTCGTGGCTGCCCATGCTTCTTGCCGCATGGGTTACCTTGGCAGAGTGCCTCTTGCCTTAGTTCCTTCACAAGGGCACTCTGTTCTGGACGATGTGTTGAAGTTGAAACTTTTCTGCCCCTTTCATTTAAAACATCACTCATTTGTTTTCATTTTGCTTGAAAGACAGAGGGAGAATTCTCATCTACTGGTTCACTCCCCAAATATCCACAATAGTCTGGGCTGGGCTGGGCTGCAGCTGGGGATCAGGAACTCAGTCCAGGTCTCTCACATGTGTGGCAGATACCTGGGTACACGAGAGTTCATCTGCTGCCTCCCAGAATGCACACTGGCAGGAAGTAGGATTGAAGCAGAGGGACCAGCGTTCGAACCAGGCACACTGACATGGCGTGAGGGTATGCCAAGCAGTGACTCAGCTGCTGGACCAAATACCCACTCCCATACCTTTCTTATGCAGGTTCACAACAACCCACTTCTCCTTATATCACAGTGGTAGCCCAATTAGAATTTATCACACAAACCACCCTAGTGGAATCATTGGTCTCTTCACCAGGATCCCATGTTAGAATATAAATTCCCATACATGGGTTCTCCATTTTCCTTCTTCACAACCCATACCAAATAAACACTTTGCACAGCATATTTGCAATATATGTTGAAGAGCAGAGTTAATCTTTACTATATTTGAGCTCCCAGGAGAATGAGCAGATGATTTCTATCGCAAGATATACGCTCAGAAACACTTGCTAAAGGAATGGAGGTGGCTCACTGGGTGAATTAAAGGATGTTGCACAGCAAGTCTGGTATTTTGAAACGTGCAAGGAGGATTCTAGGCTGTCTTCGCCACACACAGAGGGCTAACTTGTGGGCAGGCAAGGACAGCGGATTCCTTATGCAGTTGTCAGAGAGTGCTGGGGTCGGGCACCAGAAGTGACTGTGGTTTGGAGAGTGGGAAGATGAACCAGGACCTAAGCCTGAGTGATGCTCATCCTTACTCCTGCCAAATGGCTTTTCTGTAGGACTGGTACTCGTGCCATGCATGGACAATGGACAGGCATCAGAGCCCAGTGTTGGAGAGAAACAAAACCCAGAGTATTTTTTGTTTTGTTTTGAGAGAGTGATTCAAAAATACTGTCTTGCTGCATTTCTCTTCCCAGGAATGAAAGACTGACAGGTATTTACCTCTAGAAAAGTAGCTTGTCAAGAAGCTGAGGGCTTTTGACAGGAAAAAGGTTGCTTTTTGAGATGCATCTGCATGACAGGAATATTATTTTTATGTTTGATTTCCTATGGAGAAGCTTAGAACCATCCTGAACTTGTGCTGTTATTATTTACACTGCACTCATTAAATTCCATATTGACTCAGCTTCCAGATAATAAAAATCTGGTTTGCAAGCAATGCAATTAGAGATTATGTAAGAAAGGAAATCTTAGAAACTAAAATGCCATCTGGCTGAATAACTATGCTATTTAACTAATTTAGGAAAATCTTGGATACACAAGTAGTTAACTATGTGGGTGGGAAAATGAGAAAATACACTCTGATCCTACTGTTTTTGCTTTATGATAAAATACAAACTGCTGTATGCCTGAAATTTGCCTTGTCAATATTCTAATTTTAAGACTGGTGTGGTCATTTATATTTGTAAATAAATATGTAACCATGCAACAAGATAAATTACTTGGAAGAGAATATAGCATTTGGAAGGTAAAGTAACTTAATTGCAGAAATAAACCGAGACTTACTGAAATAGTTTCTTTATAAAATTATTGCTATCATTTGCATTATGTGATTTTATAATCTGAACAAATGGAGGAGATTCAGGACAAATAGCTTTTACTTGAAATCAGGTTAGTACCTTTCTATATGGTGATTGTTATAGTGGCAAAACAAGTTCTTAAAAGTTAAACAAGAGCAACAATTCTTTACCAAGCTTAATAAAATAGTAAAATAACTTTTCAGATAATTTCTATATGAGTGTGCCTTTTCAGCTATCCTGTCTTTGTGTGAACCATGGGTAGACAAATGGCAGGAGAGGTAAAGAGGAAAAGAATAGCAGCACTTGGGGAATGGAGCCAGGAGCACAGAGCTCTCTGGAAGACAGGCAAGGTGTCAGGTTTCAACCCAAAAGCTTTGCACTGTCTTTAAACAAGCTCTCACTTTCTAAGGTTGCCACACAATATGCTCACAGTTATATATAGTAGTCCCACTAAAGGTTTCTTTGTACTTGAAGATTAATGATTTATTTTTGGAACCCAGAAAGATTACTTCTCTTACTATTACTCATATGATAATTTGCAGGATAATTTTATGCAATTTATCATTTTATTGTCCTTCTGGTTAGCCAGTTGTGAGCTGGGGGAAGCTCTAGGTGTGAGATTAATACGGATGGCATGTATTGGAACGCACGCATATACTAAAATGATGTTACAGTAGTATGCCTTTCAACTTGGCAAGCTCCGATTTCACTTAAGCCACATTTCTGGCGACACAGTATGGGTCAGGTAGCAGTTCAGAGCATAGACCGTGGAATGAGGCTGTCTTGGGTGGATGCCCAGCACTGCGTGTCTGCCTGTGGACCTTGGACAGCAGACCAGGTCCCCGTGAGTCTCATATCCAGCTGTCATTTCGGGGTGATACCAGCACTTCCTACTCATGGAACTGTCATGAGATTTGAAGTGTTACCATATTCAAAGCAGTCAGAATACTGTGCAACTCATAGTACATGCTATATTTTATTTTGATGATGACTGTTAGAAGTGACCTCTCGCTCTGGTACTTGCAGACAACTCTGGGTGACCAAACACACGACAGTATCTCATGTTCCTGACAAAGGTGGTTACACAGTCTCTACGGGGTGCAGGAAAGGAGGAAGCTGCCCGTGCAGATTTTGGACTGGGGCATACACAGGTATACACAGAAAAAAAATATACAGAGTGGGAGGGGGAACTGAATGAGGAGAAATAAGTCAACAAAAATAGAGAGAAGATTCCTGGGATCATTGGAAAGAAGTGGAGATTCCTCCTGGAAATGGAGTAGACATGTAGCAAATAAACAGAGCTGAGTTTTCAATGTTCCCTTCTTTCGCTTCCCCTAATGAGCAGGATGTATGGGAGGAGAAAGAATCTGAGATATGGAGTGTGCATGATTGAAAGTAAAAAGGTGGAGCTGCGGGAGTGCAGTGGAGGATGGCCCAAATTTTGGGCCCTGCACCCACATAGGAGACCAGGAGAAGCACCTGGCTCCTGGCTTCAGATCAGCGCGGTGCGCCAGCCGCAGTGCGCCGGCCGTGCCG
Organism: Oryctolagus cuniculus; assembly: GCF_051225735.1. Classification (NCBI taxonomy): domain Eukaryota; kingdom Metazoa; phylum Chordata; class Mammalia; order Lagomorpha; family Leporidae; genus Oryctolagus; species Oryctolagus cuniculus. The sequence continues at coordinate 40,518,754 of NC_142882.1, forward strand.
GCCATTGGAGGGTGAACCAACAGCAAAGGAAGACCTTTCTCTCTGTCTCTCTCCCTCACTGTCTACTCTGCCTGTCAAAAAATCAAAATAAATAAATTTAAAAAAGGTGGGGCCGGCGCTGTGGCATTAGCAGGTAAGGCTGCTGCCTGCAGTGCTGGCATCTCCCATATGGGCGCCAGTTCGAGACCCAGCTGCTGCACTTCCAATCCCGCTCTCTGCTGTGGCCTGGGAAAGCAGTAGAAGATGGCCCAAGTCCTTGGGTCCCTGCAGCCACATGGAGACCCAGGAGAAGCTCCTGGGTCCTGTCTTCGGATCAGCACAGCTCCAGCTGTTGCGGCCATTTGGGGAATGAACCAGCGGATGAAAGACCGCTCTCTCTCTCTCTCTCTCTCTCTCTCTGTCTCTCTCTCTTTCTCTGCAACTCTGCTTTTCAAATAAATAAATAAGTCTTTATAAAAAAGTAAAAACGTAATTTTTGAGGAGGCAGGGGCACCTGGAGAAGAGCCCATAGCATGGGCAGGAATAAAGGAGAATATTTGTGATTTCTTCTGCCGAGGCTTCCTGCAGCTGATCAACAAGGAGGGGAGAGGGGAGTGTAGGGAACGAATCCCAAATCCACTAGCTGTCCCCACTGCATTGCAGAAAGCCAAACCCCAACACTACAACCACGTCTAGGGATTGCAAGTTGGCTGGAGTTTAGGAGATTTTCATGTGTGACAAGCAGAGAACCAGGTGACTTGATTTAAATCTACAGGTGGATGAATAGTAAACTGATTGTGGTGTTTTATTGAAACTTGGTGGACATAGAGCATCTTTATATCCTCTGGGGACCCGGAAGCCTGAACCAATCCCTCACCTGGTTTTTCTTGTGTTGTGTGCATAATTACAAATTGTAAATACACACCTGTGAGTGGGCTCAACCCTGACAGACCTGAACACGGTAGAGAACATTATCTAATTGTTTCCCCCAGGGACTTATTAGGAGCCTCATCTTTTAAAAATAGGAACAACTCTTCAAGTCATGGAGATGAAATTAAAAGAGAAGTTAATCTTGCTGCAAAATTTTTTTAAATCCATGCATGATTTTTTTTTCATAATGTGCATTTCCATGAACTATTAGAAGTAGTCTCCTTTTGATGGCTAAAGTCAGAATCAGAAATGAGAAGAGGCTACTAGTAAATCCAAATAGAAGTCACCAGTTTTCTAAAAGGAAATTGATTCCACTCAATTCACCTAAGATTTCTGAAGAAAGACCGTGCCACTTGATTGGCTTATCAACTAACTTCAGTGATGCCGAGGCCAGGCGGTGTTCCAGAGTCTCCATCATGCCTTTCCTTTCCCCGCCCCTGCAATTTCTCACGCTTTGTAGCAGAAACTAAGGTTTCCTTTAGTTAATTGTAATTACGAACTAACAGCCTCACTGAAAAGCGCTTTGCTCCCCTCAAGTAAATATCCACGGTTTCCACCATTGCTGATGCTGACCCTCGTTCTCTGTTTTCATGCAGTTGTTCCAATTTTAGATAAATAATCTATACCCTTAGAGAGGTGCCAGGCAGCAGATTTCACCCGAGGGGATGATTACAACGGCACACGTTTCATCCTGTAGTTTAGTTGCTGGAAAGAAAGGACATCAGCAGGCACACACTTACAGCTCACTGAATTCCACTTCTCAACTTAGCCGGGTAGCGGCTGTGCCTTGACGGCCAGCTTGTACCAGCCATTATGTGAGATGATCGCATAATGGTATAATTATAGGAACTATTTGGACGGTAAAGTAGGATCTACTTATAATTATGCCAGATAACAGATGTCAACTAGGGCCATCCTGGGCAAACAGGTGGGATATATGTTCATCATGTGTCCAGGTGGATTCCTCTTATTCTAACTCCTTTAGAATTTATATTTACATTATAAACTCCTTTTCTATCATGATAACTCTCAGTTCAAAGAGTAAAATGTTTCGTAGTATTTATTAATTGTATTTCTAGACAGGAAACTAGATTCCTGTAGCACACGAGTAGCTTTCAGATTGTTCATGGGAAATGTGTATCATGAAGAAACTGCATGGATTTCAAAGTGTTTTGGACCAAAGAAATTTCTAATTCTATTTTCTGCAAACTTTTTGAAGTCCCTTGTGTTGTATGAAGTTATCTTTTAAAAAATAAACCCTGCTTTTCTAAACTGACTCTACTGTTTTCTGCTTCAACACTTCTGTAGTTTTATTGTGTGAATGTGAGGGCACTTCATAGTTGGTGGAATAATGAAGTTAAAAGAGAGGTCTATTTTGATGCAAAAAAAGCTTTGAAATCTGTTCATAGATTTTCCATAATACATCCGGTGCCGCGGCTCACTAGGCTAATCCTCTGCCTTGCTGCGCCGGCACACCGGGTTCTAGTCCCAGTCGGGGTGCCGGATTCTGTCTTGGTTGCCCCTCTTCCAGGCCAGCTCTCTGCTGTGTCCTGGGAGTGCAGTGGAGGATGGCCCAAGTACTTGGGCCCTGCACCCCATGAGAGTCCAGGATAAGTACCTGGTTCCTGCCATCGGATCAGTGTGGTGTGCCAGCTGCAGCGTTCTGGCCGCGGCGGCCATTGGAGGGTGAACCAATGGCAAAGGAAGACCTTTCTCTCTGCCTCTCTCTCTCACTGTCCACTCTGCCTGTCAAAAATAAATAAATAAATAAAATAAATAAAAAAATTAAAAAAAGAAAAAGATTTTCCATAATACACATTTTCAAAGAAATGTGTATGAGTATGATGTGAAGTTTATCAGTCAAAAAAAAAAAAAAAACCTGGAATTTTGGAGTCTGAAGAATCTTTGTTCAAATCTTCATTATGACTCTAGCTGGGGGACTTTGGATAAATTCCAGTGCTTAACATTTTAGAGCTTGTTTTTCTTCAGTCACAAAACAGTGCTAAAATATCTGCTCTTGTGAATTAGTTCAATGCTGGAAATACGAGTATGTGGCCCTCCACAGGAGCTGTTGTTATAGCCAATATACATATCTAAAATTTTTACTAGGAAACTGCCGAAATGTTCTTTGATTGGGAAATGATTTCCAGTTTCTGATGCACTAACTTTACTTTGGTGGTTCCAGTTATTTAAAGATGTGGGATGAGTGAAATTTTTCGAATATGTATAAACAGAAGCTCCCCAACATGCTAAAAGTTGTAGCAAATTTGAAGCAGTATCTTTAAGAAAGTCACACTTGCTTGACAGACGGCTTCAACATTGGTCATATTTAAGCTTAAAGGATTCATTTTCAATTTGGCAGATTTGAATATATAACAATTGGGGCCGGTGCTGTGGCGCAGCACAGTTAAAGCCCCGGCCTGAAGCAACAGCATCCTATATGGGCGCCAGTTCTAGTCCGGGCTGCTCCTCTTCCAATTCAGCTCTCTGCTAAGGCCTGGGAAAGCAGTGGAAGATGGCCCAAGTGGGAGACCCAGAAGAATCTCCTGGCTCCTGGCTTCGGATCGGCGCAGCTCCGGCCATTGCAGCCATCTGGGGAGTGAACCAGCAGATGGAAGACCTCTCTCTGTCTCTACCTCTCTCTGTAACTCTGTCTTTGAAATAAATAAAATAAATCTTTTTTAAAAAGAATATATAATAGTAGAGCTATCTGGGGGCATCATCCAAAACAACTCCTTTCTGTATAAAATAGACCCTTACACTTTCCTTTGAAAATGACAAAAGGAAGTAGGGTAGAGAACAATTAATTGTGGTTTTGCACTTGCCTAAACTTTGATGTTTATGCATAAAAACTCTTCCAGTGGTTTTAAAAGACAACTATGCTAATTCAGAGCATTAAATATGTTTTTTTTTAAACTAGGGCAGCTAGGTAAGAAGTTGTTATGCACATTTATTCTCGAAACTGGAAAACATGATGTTCAGAATATTTCGAAGTGGATATATCATATATACATGCCTATTTATGAAAAGATTCAGAATTGGTAGATGAACACTTATTTTTATTTGTTTACTGCCTACACTTGTGAATATAATGGTACAGTTCTGCACTTGACTGATCTATATGATTTACAAGAGATAACTGACAATTTTCTGTAATAAGGTGTCCTATATGCTATGCTTGCAAGGGTCTCAAAGTGATTTAAGACACTTAGCATATGGCAGTGTGGTGGTCTTCAAACTTTAGCACGCACTTTATTTATTGAAACATAGTTTATTGAAACATAGGTTGTTCAACAAATGCCAACAAGACAACTGGATAGTCACATGCAAATAATAAAGTTAAATCCATACCTCATAATATATATAAACATTAACTGAAGATGGATCAAAAATCAAAATATGTGGCTGAAAACCAAAAAAAAAATACTTTGAATTTTTGAATTAACTGTGGATATAAATCTCTATGACTGTGAATTAGGCAATGGTGTTTTAGACAGTACATCAAAAGCAAAACACCAAGAGTGAATATAGATTGGCCAGTGCCACAGCTCAATAGGCTAATCCTCTACCTATGGTGCTGGCACACCTGGTTCTAGTCCTGGTCAGGGTGCTGGATTGTGTCCCCATTGCTCCTCTTCTAGTCCAGCTCTCTGCTGTGGCCAGGGAGTGCAGTGGAGGATGGCCCAGGTCCTTGGGCCCTGCACCCGCATGGGAGACCAGAAGCACCTGGCTCCTGGCTTTGGATTAGCGTGGTGCGCCGGCCACAGCGGCCATTGTGGGGGTGAACCAATGGCAAAGGAAGACCTTTCTCTCTGTCTCTCTCTCTCTCTCTCTCACTGTCCACTCTGCCTGTCAAAAAAAAATAGATTAACTGAACAATTTCCAAGTTTAACACATTTGCCTTTTAAAGGACACTACAAGTAAAATGAAAAGAAAATTCCCTAGGATGGGACACAGCTTTGAAAATTGTGTCTCTGGCTAGGAACCTGTGTCTAGAATAACAATTACAACTCAGCAATAAACAGACATAACCCCATGAAAGGTGTGCAAAATACTTGAAAAGAAATTTATCAAAGGAATATACACAAATAACCAGTATGCATATGAACAGATGATCAACCACCAGCCACCAGGGAAATACTAACCACAATCACAAGCAGATTCCATTTTAAACTCACTGGATGCCCTGAGTCAACAAGGTAACACGCACTGGCAAGGATGTGGAGAAACTGAAGCTTCCATACACTGATGGGAGAAGGATAAAGCGATGTAGCACTTTAAAAAACACTTTGTGGGCAGGTGTTTGGCCTGGTGGTTACACGCCTGTGACCCACATTGGCGTGGCTGGATTCAAGTCGTGTCCTGTTTCCTGATTCCAAATCCCTGCTGTGCAGACCCTGGGATGGTCTGCAGGTGGTGGCTCAAGTGGATGAGTTCTGCCACACACGTGGAAGACCTGGATGGAGTTCTCAGCTCCTGCTGTAGTGGGCATCTTGGCAATGAATTGGCAGATGAGAGTGCTCTCTCTCTCTCTCTAAAAAAAAGAAAGGAAAGAAAAGAAAGGAAAAGGACAGGACAGGACAGGACAGGACAGGACAAGAAAGCGAAGGAAAGAAAAAAAAAAAAGAAAAGAGACAAGAACATGAGGTTGACCAAGTCTGAGAAGTTTTTGGGTGTGTTTTCTCCTGATAAGAAACACCCCTGGAGAATTTTGCTTTAAAGCAAAAACAGTACAACAGTTTGGCTTTTCCTCAAAAGCTTAAAACTCTTTTACCATATGATCCAGCAACTCCATTCCTAGGAATATTCCCAATAAAAATGAAATTGTATACCCACACAGAACTTGCACAAGAATACTCATAGTGAAATTATTCATAATAGCTAAAAAGTTGCAGCAATCCAGTTGTCCATCAACTGAAGACTAAATACATCATATATCTATGCAATGGAATATCATTTGGCCATACGAAAACTGAAGTACTGATACATGGTGTAATATGGGTGAACTTTCATCCCCGGTGTTTATTTGGTTACACCTATGTCATCAGTTGGGTAAGGGACATGTGGCTATCATTTTTCTTGTTGTGACCCATACTTCATTCATAATCTAGGTATGTATGTGGAGAATAGACAAATCATTACTTCTCCCATAGCCCTACATTAAGAAGTGCTTGTTGAAGGAATGATCTTTGTAAGGAGAGTGTGCAGGATTCTCAGCACCAGAGTGGAGCCTGGAGGGAGGCTGCCATCTGAGGACGATACACCTTGCATGGTGCTAGCAACCATGTAAGTTATGACTTCAGTTAAGTCTATATTTGCCATGAAAACATGGATTCTCAAGACAGATTAATAGATGCTTAATAGACTAAAGATTCTATGTACTATATACTCTTTCCTTAATTATCTTATAGTGTTTTACTCTAATACATTGTGTACTACGTATCCTAAATTATTTTTTTGTTTGTTTTAAAGATTTATTTATTTTACTTGAAAGTCAGAGTTACACAGAGAGAGAAGGAGAGAGAGAGGGAGATGGAGGGTGAGAGAGAGAGAGGAAAGAGAGAGAGAGAGAGGTCTTCCATCCGCTGGTTCACTCCCCAATTGGCCGCACCAGCTGGAGCTGCGCCGATCTGAAACCAGGAGCTTCTTACAGATCTCCTATGTGGGTGCAGAGGCCCAAGGACTTGGGTCATCTTCCACTGCTTTCCCTGGCCACAGCAGAGAGCTGGATCGGAAGTGGAGCAGCCAGGTCTTGAACCGGTGCTCATATGAGACGCCGGCACTGCAGGCAGCTGCTTTACCCGCTACACCATAGTGCCAGCCCCGTATCCTAAATTCTTTTAACCACACACGGTCCTCTATTAGCAATGAAATCAAGAGGTTGTCTTCCATTCATTACATTTTATTCTAAGTGATAGCTCCTTATACTAAGTCCTTCAGTTCATATATACACTTAACTGTATGCCACCATTCAACTGACAATCACACAGTTCTTAAATGACTATTTCACATATATTTTCTGTTGCATGACTCTGCAATCTAAACAAGAATAGGAAATCTCTGTCATATTCCTCCACAGAACTAATCACAACAATAGAAACATTTGTTTTCAGCCCTGCCCCAAGGAGCCCATTCTCTAGTAATTTGCACTGTGACCTTCCTATCCCTTCTCTGGCTGTAGTGAATAAGAGATGAGATCAAACAGGCGCTCTGTCCCAGGAATTGGAACTGAGACCAAAAAGTGGCCAGAGAGTAAGAATATTAAGTTAGGAATCACAGCATATAATGTTGGGAGTGTGGTACAGCCATATCCAGCATAAAAAAGTAGAAACAGGAAAAGTCCATCTGAAAGAGAGAGAGAGAGAGAGAGAGAGAGAGAGAGAGAGAGAATGAAGATAACATTCTGATGAATTTATGCTTTAGTTACTTTTGATTACATATCTTCCTTAAAATCTAATTGAATCTCTATGTTCCTAAATGTGTATATACAAAATGCATGAAGTTTGCATACCTTAAATAAAATTTAAAAAAAAAAAAGAAAGAAAACACTAACACCAACAACAAACGAAATCTAGTTGAATTCTTATGTTGGCTCCACAAGCTACTTCTCCAGTCTTGAAATACACTCTCCTCCACACTTTTTTTTAATATTTATATTTTATTTTATTTAATGAACATAAATTTCCAAAGTACAGCTTATGGATTACAATAGCTCCCCCCCCATAACTTCCCTCCCACCCACAACACTCCCCTCTCCCACCCCCTCTCCCCTTTCATTCACATCAAGATTAATTTTCAATTATCTTTATATACAGAAGATCAATTTAGCATATATTAAGTAAAGATTTCAACAGTTTGCACCCACAAAGAAACACAAAGTATAAAATACTATTTGAGTACTAATTATAGCATTAATTAAACACCTAAGAGTAATTGTGTATTAATTACAGAGTTCAACCAATAGTTTTTTTTTTTTTTTTTTTTTTTTTTTTTTACAGGCAGAATGGACAGTGAGAGAGAGAGGCAGAGAGAAAGGTCTTCCTTTTGCCGTTGGTTCACCCTCCAATGGCCGCCGCGGCTGGTGCGCTGTGGCTGGCGCACCGCGCTGATCCGATGGCAGGAGCCAGGTGCTTCTCCTGGTCTCCCATGGGGTGCAGGGCCCAAGGACTTGGGCCATCCTCCACTGCACTCCCTGGCCACAGCAGAGAGCTGGGCTGGAAGAGGGGCAACTGGGACAGAATCCGGCACCCCGACTGGGACTAGAACCCGGTGTGCCAGCGCCACAAGGCAGAGGATTAGCCTAGTGAGCTGCGGCGCCGGCTTCAACCAATAGTTTTAAGTAGAACATAAAAAATACTAAAAGGGTAAAGTATTAAGTTCTTTTTTCTTTTTTTGTTTCTTTTTGTTTGTTTGTTATATAGTTATTTTTTATTTAATAAATGTGAATTTACAAAGTGCAGCTTTTGTATTGTTGTGGCTTCCCCCCCAACCTCCCTCCCTCCCGTGGCCCTCCCCTCTCCCATCCTGCCCTTCATCGAGTTTCATTTTCAATTACCTTCATATACTGAAGATCAACTTAGTATACACTAAGCAAGGATTTCAACAGGCTGCACTCACACAACCGCACAGGTATAGGGCATTGTTCGACTAGTAGTGTTGTTTTTAAGTTTCATAGTAGAACACATTAAGGACAGAGATCCTATGTGGGGAGCATGTATCCAGTGACTCCCGTTGTTGATTTAACAATTGGTACTCTTATTTATGACGTCAGCAATCACCCGAGACTCTTGCCATAGCAAGAGCTGTCTAGGCTATGGAAGCCCCTTGAGTTCACCGACTCTGAACTTGTTTAGTCAAGGCCATATCACAGTGGAGGTTCCTTCCTCCCTTCAGAGAAAGGTGCCTCCCTCCTTGATGGCCTGTTCCTTCTGCTGGGGTCTTGTTCACCAGGATCTTTCATTTACATTGTTTTTTGCCACCGTGTCATGGCTTTCCATGCCTGTGAGACTCTCATGGACCTTTTAGCCAGATCCGAATGCCCCAAGGGTTGATTCTGAGGCAGGAATGCTGCCATTCTATGAGTCTGTTGCTCCACACTGTCTTAGAAGTAAAAGACAAACAAACAAAAAGCAAACCTCACTTGATCTGGAAATCTTCGACAGTTCTGCCACAGGAAATGAGACGGTGCAGCTGAATCACCTGGCATGCTGTTGTGAGGCCCAGGGGGTGTGATCCAGTCAATTAGTACGTGTGGATATGAGTCTCACCTCAGACCATCCTATGGATGTTTCATCCCATTCTAAAATGAGTTCAGTGGAATTTTCTCATAGTGAATAAATTCACATTCCCTTTTATCATTCCAACTGTAAGTGGAACAGAGTGGGAAACAATGTCAAACCAGCTCTCCCACTGCAACAAGAACTGAGTCAGATCTTAGTCATTATTTGCTCAAGTTCACAACACGTGTCTTCTTTCAAAAAATTCTGATTTTCCCTTTCACAGTTTTTCAATAATTGAAAGTTAATACATCACCTAGGATTTTTTTTATTGATAGACATTGTCACCTATGAATAAGAGAGGACAGCCTAATGGCTTTGGGTTTGGGGGTGAGAGATTGGAAGAGAGAAGAGGGCAGTGAAGACTGTGGATAGCTCTCTGAGGATAACTGCTGAGAAAGCAGCAGTGTTTCAGTGTAAATGTGGATGAGGTTCTGGAGCAGGAGTTTGTCCTGGGGGTCAGGACACTGGGTGAAAGTGTCCCACATCAGAGTGCCTGGTTGACTCTGGCTGCTGACACCAGCTTCCTGCACACCCTGGGAGGCAGCAGCGATGACTGAAGTCATTGGGTTCCTTGGACCCATGAGGGAGGTGTGCATGGAGTTCCCAGTTCCTGCTTTGACCTCCTGGCTGTGGTGGGCATTTGGGGAGGGAGTGAGCAGATGGCAGCTTCTCTCCGAAGCTCTCTCCTTCTCCCTCTCCCTCCCTGCTTCTTAAGTAAATGACTAAACATTTGATATAAAAAAAAAAGATTTCCATAGGTCAGAATCAGATGACCTAGATGAATTTAATTTCTTGTAATCCAAAGGCAACAAACTGCTTCATATTCAATTATTTAAGTCACTCAGGTCATTTTTGTCTTCTTAGAAAATGTGTGCATTTTCTAATCTGCTGTGTGAATACTTAGTAACTCAGTTTGTACAAATTAAAATATTAATTTTGAAAGGAATGCATGACAGAGTTCTCAACACTCCAATTATTTTTTTAAGATTCACATGTGATGAATTAATATGACAACTAAAGATGATGATTGCAATTTAAGTTTCCTCCACATTATGACACACTATATAATTGATATATATAACAACTGTTAAACATTATTAAATATATTATTACATATTGCAACAAAATACAAAAAATTATTTCTTAAAGTTTAAAAATATATATCATCAGTGATGACTGAAATAATATTTGTTGTAAATTCCTTTAGAAAATATCAAGGTTAATTTTTTTAAAATTTGTTTATTTATTTGAATGTCAGTTACAATGAGAAGGAGACACCGAAAGAGAGAGAGATCTTTCATCTTTTGGTTTACTCTCCGAATGACCGCAATGACCAGGGCTGGGCCAGGCTGAAGCCAGGAGCCAGGAACTTCTTCCTGGTCTCCCACGTGGGTGCAGTGGCCCTAGCACTTGGGCCATCCTCCACTGCTTTCCCAGGAGCATTAGCAGGGAGCTGGATTGGAAGGGGAGTAGCTGGGACTTGAATTGGCACAATATAGGATGCAGGTGCTGCAGATGGCAGCTTAACCTGCTATACCACAATGCCAGCCTCAAGGTTAAATGTTTATGCCTAATGAATTATTTTTTTAAATGCATGCTCATTTCATTAATTATGTAAGTCTAAACATCTAAACAAACTAGGCAAAATCAATTAACTGAGTCTAAATAATTCATCATACTTTTTTTCTGGGTGGAATAGCCCAAGGTCACAATTACTGAGAAGGCATATGTTTTTTTAATCATACAGCCTCAAAAAAAAAAAAAATCAAGACGATACGCTGCAGGAATCACAGAATTAGTGACTGACTACTTTAATCCTCAAACTCAGAGGGCATTTGCAGGCATGTGAAAGACCCTCTTTTCCCATAATTGAATATAATTTTCTTTCTTCTGACTTCTCTTTCTTATTCTATTTTTTAATGATTTATTTATTTACTTGAAAGTCATAGTTACACAGAGAGAGAAGGAGAGAGAGAGAGGGAGCGGGGAGAGAGTGAGAGAGAGAGAGAGAGAGAGAGAGAGAGGTCTTCCATCCGCTGGTTCACTCCCCAGAGGGCCACAATGGCCAGAGCTGTGAGGATCCAAAGCCAGGAGCCAGGAGCTTCTTCTAGGTCTCCCACATGGTTGCAGGGGCCCAAGGACATGGGTCATCTTCCACTGCTTTCCCAGGCCACAACAGAGGGCTCAATCAGAAGTGAAGCAGCCGGGACTAGAACCGGCGCCCATATGGGACGAGGGTGCTGCAGGCAGTGGCTTTACTCACTATGCCACAGCGCCGGGCCCTGTCTTTTTTTTTTTTTTTTCCCCATTTGGCAAAGTGAGGAGGCATTTCTATATGTCTATGTATATTGTAAAATCTAATTCAACTGCGCATTCAAAGAAAGAAGAAAATCCGCATGGTAAAGTGGACTTGCTGTCTGTTTATCTGATGGTTCCTGATAGCGAGACACAGGAATAGGAGAAAACATGCTCTTGTCTCCTGTGTGTTGACATCCGCCGCCCAGTTGTATGCCTCCTGCCCTCATGAGATTTCATTCCTGCTGTCAGCTAGCAAAACTGTATTGTTTTATGCTACTTGGAACAAAAATGTAAAAGGAAAATATATTTTAATGTATTAATAATTTGCTAGTCAATCTTGAAAGTAACAAATCCTTAAACGACTTCATGATTTTTTCTACATCCAACTTCTGTTTATGTTTTTGATTTTGTCATTGAATGTGATTTTCAGATTTTAATCTAATGTCCATTTGCCAGTAATCCCAATTCACCTGAGAACCTTCAGTTTAAAAATTGGATTGCCCCCAGGCAAACCACAGGTCTAGAACTGGAGTAGCTGTGGACCAGTGGGGCTTTCCATATTACAGATAAAGAAACTCCCTGGTTCAAGTTCTTAAACGGCCACAGTAGAAACTTGTGGGTTATCTCAAGACTCTTGGTCCCTGGTTTGCTGCCTCAGGAATTCATCACATTGTATCTTGAGGTTACACATCTTGTACCCACACTTCACAGCAACTCCCCGACAAGTGCTTGCATACTTTTGTTCAGTATACTGCTGGGGAATGAATAAAAAAAATTTTTTTAAATAAATGGTAAATGCATTAGTATTTTGTATGTATAAGAAAAACTTTAACTATAAAGCATATATATATATATATATAATATATAAAGACTGCTTACAGGTTTTATATGTCTATTTTAGGATTAAAACACAAGTATATAGGGGAATGCAAATTAGCAGTCAAGAAACCCACAGCCCACATCATAGTGCCTGAGTTCGAGTCTCAGCTCCAGATCCTGACTCCAGTTTCCTGCCAGTTCAGATCCTTTGAGGCAGTAGTTGATGGCTAAAGTGACTGGGTTCCTGCTTGAGTTGCCAGCTTTGGTCCCAGCCTAGCCTTGGCCAATATAGGCAATTGGGGAGTGAATCAGTGGATGGGAATAGTCTCTCTGTCTCTCAAGTAAATAAATAAATAAATTTGAATTTAAAAAATTTTCCAGACACATATGTCCAATTCTACCTATCTATCCATCTATCTTATCTATCTATCTATCTATCATCTCTACCTATTCACCTATCAAGGGTTTCTTGGTCTGGAAATTTATTCTGTGGGTGAAATTTGAGGAATTCCAACTATTATATTACGAAGTCAAATCTAGAAGAGTAAAACAATACAGTTTAGAATTGTAACAGTCCCAGAAGGACAAAGTGCCCTGTTCAAACAGTCACCCAGCTTAGTCCTCGTCATTTTCACTATTGGAAAACATCAACTTCCAATGTAAAAATTGCACTTTGGGGCAACACATTAGGACATTTCTTTCACAGGTGCAATTTATCTCCCCACAGGTTGCATCTGGACCTTGAAACAAAAGAAAATATGTGTTATGGGGCCAGTGCTGTGGCGTAGCAGGTAAAGCCACTGCCTGAAGTGCTGGCATCTCATATGGTCACTGGCTGCTCCACTTCTGATCCAGCTCTCTGCTATGGCCTGGGAAAGCAGCAGAAGATGGCCCAAGGCCTTGGGCCCCTGCACCCACATGGGAGACCCAGAAAAATCTCCTGGCTCCTAGCACAGCTCTGGCAGTTGCGGCCAATTGGAGAGTGAACCAGCAGATGGAAGACCTCTCTCTCTCTCTCTCTCTCTCTCTCTCTCTTTCTCTCTGCCTCTCCCTCTCTCTCTGTGTGTAAATCTTTCAAATAAATAAATAAATCTTAAAAAAAGAAAATGTTTTTTCTTCTTAGTACAAGCTTGTAATAATGAAACCACCTTTTCATCTTATTCCCAATTTTAACTTAATTTTATTTTCTTAATAAATGAAATTTATTTGAAAGGCAGAGAGAGAGAGAGAGAGAGAGACAGAGAGACTCTTCTGATAGAATTAAAAGGGAAAGAATGATCCTGCGGGGAAAACAGGACACACAGCAGACTCATAGAATGGCAGCATTCCTGCCTCAGAATCAACCCTTGGGACATTCGGATCTGGCTAAAAGGTCCATGAGAGTCTCACAGGCATGGAAAGCCATGACACGGTGGCAAAAAACAATGTAAATGAAAGATCCTGGTGAACAAGACCCCAGCAGAAGGAACAGGCCATCAAGGAGGGAGGCACCTTTCTCTGAAGGGAGGAAGGAACCTCCACTGTGATATGGCCTTGACCAAACAAGTTCAGAGTCGGTGAACTCAAGGGGCTTCCATAGCCTAGACAGCTCTTGCTATGGCAAGAGTCTCGGGTGATTGCTGACGTCATAAATAAGAGTGTCAATTGTTAATCAACAACGGGAGTCACTGGATACATGCTCCCCACATAGGATCTCTGTCCTTAATGTGTTCTACTATGAAACTTAAAAACAACACTACTAGTCGAACAATGCCCTATACCTGTGCGGTTGTGTGAGTGCAGCCTGTTGAAATCCTTGCTTAGTGTATACTAAGTTGATCTTCAGTATATGAAGGTAATTGAAAATGAAACTCGATGAAGGGCAGGATGGAAGAGGGAGTGGGAGCGGGAAGGGCCACAGGAGGGAGGGAGGTTTGGGGGGGGAGCCACAACAATACACAAGTTGCACTTTGTAAATTCACATTTATTAAATAAAAAAATAACTATATAACAAACAAAAAAAGAAAAAAGAACTTAATACTTTACCCTTTCAGTATTTTTTATGTTCTACTTTAAACTATTGGTTGAACTCTGTAATTAATACACAATTACTCTTAGGTGTTTAATTAATGCTATAATTAGTACTCAAATAGTATTTTACACTTTGTGTTTCTGTGTGGGTGTAAACTGTGGAAATCTTTACTTAATATATGCTAAATTGATCTTCTGTATATAAAGATAATTGAAAATCAATCTTAATGTGAATGGAAGGGGAGAGGGAGTGGGAGAGGGGAGTGTTGTGGGTGGGAGGGAAGTTATGGGGGGGGGAGCTATTGTAATCCATAAGCTGTACTTTGGAAATTTATATTCATTAAATAAAATAATATATATATATAAAAAAAGAGAGAGACTCTTCCACCACTTCCCCAAGTGGCCACATCACTGGGGCTGGGTGAGGCCCAAGCCAGGATCTGGGAAGTCCAAGCAGATCTCCCACATGAGTGGCAGGGGCTCAAGCATTTGGGCCATCATCTGTTGTGCTCCCAAGTGTGTTAGCAGGAAGCTAGGTCAAAAGCAGAGCAGCTGGGACTCGAACTGGCACTCTGATATGGGTTGCAGGTGTTGGCACCTGTACCGAAATGCTGGCCCCTGTTCTCAATCTTTAACATCTTTAGTATTTGAATCCCAATTCATATAATGTTATTTCATTTTCTTCCCTAATTCCTATACTCCTAACCTCACTACTTTTAAACTGTGGTCCTCATACCTCATTTCAGATGTACTCCAATCTTTCTAGATACAGTATTTCTTACAAAACTTAGAACCACCCATGTTATTGATCTGCTGAGCTCATCACATGGTGAAAAAGTTAAGAGCTTGTTATGGGGGATAAATTATCTATTTGCAAGTATTCCTTGTCTTTCTTTTCCTCCACTTCTTTAAATAATCTTTTTTCTTCCCCTATTTCTGAAGAATATCCAGGCTTGTCAGACAGGCTCTTCTGGTTTGACAGTGCCAGGACCAGGTGGACAGCAGCTCCTGGGGACAGAAGGTGTCTGTTACAGAGCTTGGAGGAGGAGAAGCTGACAACCTTGCAGACTAGGGAGGTATACTCCAGGGAGGGAAGGTTTGGTGGTAAGGCAGTCATGGTGAGTTCAGACAAGGGAGCAGGCGAGGAAAAGTAAGGAAATATTAAGAAGTATTTACTGGGAATGTTGCCTGCTTTATGAAATTCAGGAAGTAGTACAGGGGTGGATGTTGACACGGTGACACCCTCATCCCATACTGGAGAGCCAGGGTTCAAGTCCCAGCTCTTCTCCTGATTGCAGCTCCCGCTAATGTGCACCCTGTGAGGCACCAGGTGACAGCCAGGCGCTGACTCCCTACCACCCACACTGGAGATCCAGATGTACTTCTAGGCTCCTGGGTTCAGCCTTAGCTGTTCTGGGCACTTGTGATCCAGCAGATGGGAGATCTATCTTTCTGTCTGTATCACTGCCTTTCTAAATAAATATTTCAAAAGGGAACATCTACTGGATGAATTAGATTATATGGAAATTAGTACATACTGCATTCATGTGACTTTGATATTATTCTAGGACTAGCCCAGTTATAAGAAATTACCTATCTACGTAAAAGATGCATGTTTTACAAACAGTCAATATCTGTTCATGTGTCTTACACAGAGAGCTTAGGCTACCTGTCTGCTTCTACTCACAGTGACTCGGTGTGCCAGGCCCTGAGGGTGGTGAGACTCCGTCCTGAGAGTGACAGTCAGCTGGGGATCTGGCCGGCTCCCTGAAATAAAGCCAGCCAGGAGGAAGCAGGTGGACCCTCCTCCCTTATACACGCAGGTCTTCTCATCTAGGTTCTGTGTGGCAAGAGGCACCCTCTGACTCTCCTGGAGGACTTTTAAAGAATCTAATAAACCCATGTTTTAAAATATACACAAGAGATGAGAAAAAATGACTAATGACTATGATTTTTTTAAAAAAGTAATAATGTTTGGAGCTGGTGTTGTGTTGGTACAGTGGGTTAAACTGCCATCTTCAATGCCATTTGGGTGATTTGAGTCCCAGCTGCTCCACTTTTGATCATGCTCCCTACTTATGTACCCGGAAAATTGGCAGAAGATGGCCCAAGTGCGTGGCCCCCTGCACCCATTTGTGAGACTGGATGAAGCTCCGGGCTCCAGCCTGGCCCAATCCTAACCATTGCAGTTATTTGAGGGTGGAAGATCTTTCTCTGCCTCTCTCTCTCTGTAACTCTGCTTTTCCAATAAATAAAGAGTTAAAAATTTTTAAAAGTGTTAATGTTTGTGGGCTGGCATTATGGGGCAGTGACTTAAGCTACCACTTGTAACTCTGGAGAGCTGGTTTGGGATCCTGCTCCTCCGCTTCCCATCCAGCTCCCTGCTAAAAGCCCCTGGGAAAGCAGGGCCCATGTGGGAGTTCCAGGCTCCGGGATTCAGCCTATCCTAGTCCCAAGTGCAAGCACTTGGGGAGTGCAGCAGCATATGGAAGAGTGTCTGCCCCTCTCCCTCTATCACTCAAAGCAAAAACAGGAAGTGTTAATGTTTGGAATCTCTTATGTCTTGAGACCATCCTCTCTCTTCTTTCCATTTTTCAGTGTGTCTTGAAGTTGATGAGAATTGAAAGCACAGTTCGCACTGGGAATAAGCATCAAACCTGTTACACGTGAAACAGGAATACAACAGGGTTAAAGGCGTGAATTAGAATGAGGACGAATTCTGTGGTTTTCAGCAGGTGCCTGAAGGCATCTCTCTGAAAGGAAGGGGGAATTGGCAAGCTGGTTTTCACTTTATAAAGCTTTCTAAGAAGGTTTACTCACCGTGATGAGCAGAGATTAAATCAACAGCATGGGATGCTCCGTCTGCCACACCTTCCCTCACTGCTGCACCCACAGTGCCTGGTGGACCAGGAAAGCAGCAGGACTCCTCCCCAGGAAGCTACTTCCCGTGGTGTGCGCTGAATTAGCACCTAACCTGGCCTCACACAAGGAACAAAGTGGGGTCAGCTGAACCCTGAGTTCCCAAATCCTTCCTCTAGAGTTCGTGCTTTGGCAAGGTCTTGTGAAATGCGCCTTTCACTGGATGTTTTCTGTATTTGCTATGTTAGTTATTTGTACAGAAATTATTCTTTGAGTGTAAGTTATTTTTAAATAAGGACTGGAGAACATGAAAAAATAAAGGTCTAGATGTGTGTGGGAAGTTGCCTGTTTAAAGGAGTGACAGAGAAAATAAAACTCCGGGAAGAGGGACTATATTTACACGTGGTATTTACTGTTATTCTTTTTGTTTCTCAGTATCAGAAGCTCATTCTCAGATGGGGAGAGACGGTGAGCTTTTCCTCATCTGTTCCTGAGGTTGGGTTGTTACAGTGACAATGAATAATACTGATAACAATCAGGAGTGTCTGAGTGAGGTAATAAAAGGCTCAATGGTAACTAGAAATAGCTCATTACCAAGCTTTGCTGATAATGGATAATTAAAGAGCACCTGATAATTAAAGAGCACCTGCCTGGTGTTCATTCATTCATTCATCTGTCCATTAAGCCACTCCTCCTCAAGCCTCACTTCCCTTATGGAAGAAGCCAAGGGATGAAGAAGTTAGTGCCGTGTCTCATCTGTATTAACATGTTCATTTAAAACTGCATTCTATATTCTCAACTGACTCATCCATGTTGAGTGAGATTACGTGTTACCGTCTCAGTTTTAAAGACAAAGAAACCGAAGTTCACAGGGCTACTGGATTCACTAAGATGACACAGCTGCTAAGAGGTAAAACTGGATTTAATTTAGGATTTAAGACACCATTCACTTATTGAATCACTTAACCATCTTTATAGTTGGATACCTGTGAATGTTTGTGGAAAATGCAATTAAAATATATGGGATGTGTTTTCACAAGTAGTTTTAAATTTATGCACAGGTTTTCCATAATATACATCTTCCCTTGAACTTCTTAAAGTCCACTCATATGCATGGATTTAAATTTTCTTGGCACCAAAAATAATAGTATTTTTAATTACATTTTCCACAAACTTTTTGAAGTGCCTCGCTATACATCAAAACAAAGGTAGTATGATGATCATTAAAACACATTGTTGACTTCAAGAGGCTGGGAGAGGTGGGGCCTGGTGGTGTGATAAACCCTGTGAGCTACAGAGGGTGTGGAGGACAGGGGTTGGAGACCCTGTCAAAGTCCAAGGCAGGATTTGCAGGGACGGGCATGACTTCTACACCAAGAGCTGAAGGTCCAGCAGGAGTTGCCTGCCCTGCAAGTGCGCGTGGGCTGTGGGGTGTCTGTGGGTAGCTGCCACACAGTGTGCAGGCAGAGGAAAGAACACATGCAAAGGGCTGGAAGCTAATGAGAGCAAGGCCCAACTTGTGAGCAGAAGAGGGAGTTTGGACAAAGCGATACGGTTGGAGCACAGAATTAGACCTGAGATGTTTTCATGATGTGGCTCCAGGTAATTAGGGACCTTGACATTTATGGGGGCCCTGAAGCTATGTTGCAAAGTTTAGACCTTATGCTGCCTGCTTCTGCTTAAAAATAGAATATATTACTGAGACCTCTTATGACATGACAGAAACTAATCACGCAGATGCTACTGCAGAATCTAAGCTAGATTGAGACTTGGATGAAGGAATTGGAAAACTAGCAAGAAATTAAAAATTCAAAAGAGTTGATAGGGAAAGCATAAGTGTAGAATCAAGGCAGTAGTCTTATAGTTAGGAGGCCCAGAGAGCTTCTGAATGAGTCTGTGTCTACATTTCCATGTGTCCCACGAATTCAAGGTGTCTCCAACAATCTCTAAAACATGTTAGGAGCGGTCCTTGTCTGGTTTCCTCAAACCTGTATTTTCCTCTTTTTATTGTAGCACTCACTTTTAAAAGCAATACCTGATCACATCAGTCTTCATTTTTCCTTTTTGTTTCTTTGACAAATGAAAGGAATGGGGTGGGGGGAGAGGGAGATGTCAGCTGCAAATTCACTCCCCAAACACCAGAAACGGCTGGGACAGGGCCAGGCCAAAGCTGGGAGATGCAAAGGCAACCAGGGTTTCACAAGTGGGTGCCAGGAATCCAATTACTTGAGTCACCAAGGTTGTCTCCCAGGGACTACTTTAGCAGAAAGCTGGAGTCAAGAGTCAGAGCTGGGAATCAAACCCGGGCACATCAGTGTAGGATGTGGTTGTCTTAACCGCTAGCTAAGCATTCACTTCAACTTTGCTTTTCAATTTGAAGAGTAAGATCTTTGAAAGTGTTTCGTGGTGAACATAGTCTCTCCAGAGAAAATACAATCCTGGTCGCTTTCCCTCTCTCCTGTTCAATGTGCTTAGGACATAGAGTCTTCCTTTGGTTCCCAAAATGTGCCGTTGCCCACCCATCTGTAATCTAGCAAATGTGTGGTCTGGAAGGGAAATGTTTAGCTGTCTCTTGGCTCCGAGTATGTGATTCTTCATAATGACCATTTAAATCTCTACAAAATTAATGTTTACTTAGTTCATACTATCAGGTGACCCTCATGGAATTTTACATTAATCTTCCTGGTAAGAAGTGAGATGTAAGGGCCTCAGGCAATATCATGCTCTTTGGCAGCAGAGAAGCAATTAAATTATATTCATCTAATTTAAAGTCACATATTTAAGCTCTTTAACTTGTTCAAAATCTTTGAGAAATTTCAAGATTATTCAAAAGGGAAATTATACCAGTAATATAACCAAACCTTGAAATCTGTGAAAAAATGAAGTTTCTATTGTGGTCATCCTCAATGTAGTTTTTGAAATAATAAAATAACCATCTCATCTCTAATCAATCAATTCTTCTTTTTCTTTCTGTGCTAACTAATATTTATTGCTTAGCTATTCAGATCAAATAATGAGAATCAGTACGCATTCCCCTAGTCACAAAGAATATGAAAATAAATAAATCAGGGTCTCTATTTTGGCATTAGGTACACAAGGATATTTCTAATTAATCAGTTAGTGCTTTGTAATATAATATTGATCATACATTGTAATTTTAAAGATATGTATAATTTCATTATCAACTGGAAAACATTCTTGGTAGTAGATCTGTTATCAGGGAACATATGTTAAAATTAATGATTAGGGTTCTTGTCTTTTTTTTTTTTTTTTTTGACAGGCAGAGTGGAAAGTGAGAGAGAGAGACAGAGAGGTCTTCCTTTTGCCATTGGTTCACCCTCCAATGGCCGCCACGGCTGGTGCGCTGTGGCCAGCGCACCGTGCTGATCTGATGGCAGGAGCCAGGTACTTATCCTGGTCTCCCATGCGGGTACAGGGCCCAAGCACTTGGGCCATCCTCCACTGCACTCCCTGGCCACAGCAGAGAGCTGGCCTGGAAGAGGGGCAACTGGGACAGAATCTGGCGCCCTGACCGGGACTAGAACCCGGTGTGCCAGCACCGCAATGCGGAGGATTAGCCTAGTGAGCCGCGGCGCCGGCCAGGGTTCTTGTCTTAAGCTAAGAGAGATATTCTAAGCTAAGACACAAATGAGACAGGCAACATGGTAAGGTTTAAGATTTATTTATTTAGAGAGAGAGAAATACACAGGAATGTGAGAGCTTTATTTAAGGGAGAAGGGGGTCAGAAATTTAAACCAGGAGTTCTATACCAGGCAAAGGGCAGACCAGGGGCCACTTGCAGGAGTCAACAGGCCAGAGATGCATGTGGCATGGCACGGGCTGAATCAGCCTCAAATACAGGCAGCCTGTGAGAGAACAGGGAGAACAGGACAGGTCCAGGGCTCTCTAAGCCTCTTATTCACTTACAAAAGGGGAGTGGTTACATAGTCTGATTGGCAGGTGGGTGTACACATGTGAGATCAGGTAGGGACAAGAGGGGGTCCTGGTCTCCAGCTCACTAATCTAAAGAATCTAATCCTATCTTCCTGATTGCCTCCCTATATCATAACTGTTAAGTATAAGTGTATGTACATCCTTTATGGCTGTAGTAATATTGTTTGATTATCACAGGAAAGATTTTGACATTTCCGATTGCCATCTTTCATAAATATTTTCTTAAATACTGCTGGTATTGTCACCCATGCACACACACATATACATGTATAGATCACCTAATTTCATGCATAGAAAATGGCATTACTTATGTTGAAATGCATTCTTTTTTTAATTTGCTTTTTGATATACTTAAAAGGACCATTACACCCATTTAGAAAAGTGTTAAACTTTTAAGTAACAGCTTTTGGGATTGTAGAATGATGCACTTACTTTTCAATTTTTCTACTGGGATTTCATGAAAAAGCATTTGTACCGGCTGGTAGAACAATAGCTAAGTAAGTATATGTCACTAACATTTCTGATTTAGAAATGAGAAAAATCTGCTGAAAAAACACATATGCATGCACTAGACTGAAGTCAATTTTGGTTTTCTCAAACACCCCTCTTTTGACTAAATTAATACATATGGAAAAATTAGAACCATGAGTGGTAGTCTTAATGCTTATAATAACTTTCCCTGAACCAAAAAAATACTAAATTGGCAATGTAAATGAAAAAATATCACAGAAAATGCAGTTTAGGGGAAAAGAAAAATCAATTTAATTGTATACCAATATAGTCAACCAAAGATGACATATTTAGCATAGAAGTCCTCAAAAGTAAGGGAGAAAGTCATAGGATGTGTTTTTACCATATTTATTAGAAAATTTGATAATCCATATTAATAGAAAGCGTCCAGAAATGTTTTAATTTTTCATTAGATCCTGTTTTTCTTATGACCGTCTCCAACACTAAATGCCATCTCATACTCTGAGAATGTATTCAGTCTGTCGAATTCAGAACCAAAATTTCCTTACAGAAAGGTTCTTCCTTTGCTGCTTTCTTCCTAAGGTTTGTTATTTTGTTCTCTTCTCAACAGCCATCATGTTGTGTGTTTCCTTAGCCTGACTTCTCGGGAGACTCCTCTTCCTTGATTGTGCCTCTTCTGGCCTTCATCAGGTGAGTCAGAGCCCTCATGGATCAAGTTGCTAAACTGTATTTAAATGTAGGATTTGAACAGAA
This sequence comes from Oryctolagus cuniculus, assembly GCF_051225735.1. Lineage (NCBI taxonomy): Eukaryota > Metazoa > Chordata > Mammalia > Lagomorpha > Leporidae > Oryctolagus > Oryctolagus cuniculus. The sequence continues at coordinate 40,541,106 of NC_142882.1, forward strand.
ATCCACAATGAAAACATGACCCATATAATGCGAGTGAAGAGGCTCAGCATTTTGCATTCCAGGAGCAGTGTTCTGTTTTTGTTTCAGTAATCTGATCATTGGTACTAAAATGACCACCCCTGGAAGGACCCTCTGTTCAGCTGCACCACCTCCCTTCCTCTCTCCCTGATGTTTTATCAGAGGCTCTGTCAACAACTTTGAAATTGCCACACCCTCACAACACAGTTGTCATGTCAGAACTCCTGTATTCTATTCATCAGAAGAAAGTAATAACCTTTCTTTGTAAAGTACTGTGTCTTGATGAGGGTGGAGCTTGCATGATTTCAGGCCCCGAGAACCACACAGCGAAGGTGGCTTTTTTGGGATATGTGGGGATGCTCATAGAGTTCTGGAAAACCCATCCCCTTGTCCTGCAGTCTCATCTTCCCCACACGCTCACCTTGAGTTTTGCTTGGGTTAACTCTTTCTTTACCTTCAAGAGCTTAGTGAGGGACCTAAGAGTCACCTCCTTTAATAGCTCCACTCAGTAGGACCCAGACACCTGACTGGGAGCATTTTATCCTTTCTGTCAGACCACGTCCTGCATAATTTTTGACACTGCTTTTGTTGCCTGTCTTCTGTACTATTAGAAATATAAGGACAATATTCTTTAATTATGTCTCCAGGGAACTTGGACCTAATTTTTGCCTAGAAATTCTGTTGACTAAATGGAAGTGGAAGTGTATATTTGAGTGGAAAGTATAAAGCGGAGAGGCTACCCCCTAAAACAACTTCTGGACTAGAATCTGCAGTGTTATTTTACATGAAGACATCAATAGGCATTTTCCTGGGTTTTCATTTCTTCCTCAAACATCTGACAATTGAGGGTTGTGAAGACTATATAGTATGCATCTATATGTATGTACACACTTACATATGGTGGGGGGAGGTGGACTATATAGTATGCATCTATATGCATGTACACACTTACATTTGGTGGGGGGAGGTGGGAGGGCCTGAATATAAATGAAAGTCACCGTAAGCTTAATAAAAACTAAGTGCAGGTGTTTGCAATATGCCTCACATCAGGATTGCTGCAATGCCTTGGGCCTTTGAAACTTTCTTCACAGCTGACTGATTCTTGGAGGCTGCAAATCCATGGTTTCATGTGTAGCCGGGTTCTGTTTGCCAAGGGCTTCATGGACTGCTCATTGGCCGGCACTGCCCACAGGGCAGAAAACCAATCGGTCCAATTCCAATGAGACAGGTGCCAAGTTAGTCTGGAGCGTGTGACTCTACTGCCTCACAGTTAGTGGTTGTGGGCATTGTGTGTAACTGCTTCATGATAAAAACAAACTGTGGCATCATTAAATTAATTAGACAAAGGCAAAATTGGAAATGAATGCTCTTCAGTTTCAGAACTGCTAATGGTAGAAAATGAAGCACAATAAATGTACTCCAAGCTTTGATGAGCTTTGCTTTTGATTAATTAGCAGATTTTAATGGCCTTCCATAGTGTGGGAGCCATTCTATTGATCCATCTAATTAGAGATCATGAAAGTAGAAGGGACTTCTCTTCTCTTGGATGAGTGAATTGCATTGAATAATGCAAAACAGCTCAAATGGCGGCTCAGAATCCTGTCAGCAATGTTATGTGTTCATATTCATGTGAAGTACACCTACTGCAAAATTCTATTTCACTTCTGTTTGTTCGGGTACTTGGTAGGAATGGACATAAAGGAATAATGGGAAGGGACTGTGGTTTCAAACTGTGTAAACACTCCTTCCAATGCTATGCCATGAGTAGATTTTAATTATTTATTTTCGTTGAGCTGAAATCCACTGAATATCACATTTACTCATTGAGTGCTTATTCCAGCATGAGGTACAACCAAACAGGCTGACATATTGTGTTAAAAATTAAGTAGCCGGGACATTGTGTATGTGAAATTTCTCAAGCAGTTCTAAGCTGCATTGAGAGTTCACATGATTTTAGCCCAACATCATGGCATAGAGAAATAATGCACAGAAGAAAACACACGGGAATCAAGTGAGCCACGCATGATGAGCAGGACAAGTGGGGAATCATAGGGAAATGAGGAGGGGTAGCCAGGCTCTTTATTTTCGTAAAGGGGGGCAGTGTTGGAAAAGGGCAGGGAAGAGCCAGCAGCCAGGAGGGCTCAGCCCCACAGGCGCCTACAGCCTTCTGCGTGCTGTTCATGCTGCTTGGCAGGGACCCTGGAGGTTCTGTGTTTATTTCTACTTTGGGGAGGTGAGACTCACAGTGTGGGGCCGGTTCAAAAGGTGGAAAGGGTATTTAGCGTTAGTGGGCAGCCCAGAGTGCCTGTGTCCACATCCCTCTGGACATCCCACCTGCCTTCCTCTCCCTCCCTCTCTTCTATCTTTAATTCTTTCTATTTTCTTCCTTTGTTCATTCTTCTTTTCCTCTGTTGTGTGCTCAGTGATGCATGCATGGTGCCATTGTGCACCCAATAATAAAACATTGCAATGCAGGGGCGCATAAGACAGCTTAAGGGAGCCTAATATTAAATCTAAGCATTTTAGAGACTGAGACATCTATGGGTTGGTTTATATTTTATGAAAGGAAACTAAATGAAATCTGATTACCCTTTCAGTGGCTAGAAACTTATTTTTCATAGAGAAAGTAATAGCTTGGTGACAGCAATTAAATTGTTCATAGTGACTGCTCCAATTCTTCTGAAGACCGCATGGACAACTTGAGTTCTGCATAACTGTAAATACCCCCATGTTAACTTAAAGACCGGGGGAGGCATCCTGCCTCAGATCTGAAACACTGAAGAGCTTTCATGTGCTTCCTGCCTTACACTCACCTGGAAGTGTCGTGGGCTGCGGGGTCCCCAGCTGGGCTCATCCAGGTTCTTCTCACTCTTGTGCATCAAACTGCTAGGGAAAGCAGGGTTTATTTAGAGCAGAGCAAAAGTGTATGCTCAAGAAACAAGATCGGGGGCAGGGTGGAGAGAGAGAGAGAGAGAGAACAAACAGCAAAAACACAAAAAGGCTCAACAAAATCCCCTCACAATGCAAAACACCCTCAACAAAGGAAAAACCCTTGCCAACAAGTTCAGACCATCCACATACACCACCTGGACTACAGTGGGTGATGTCATACTCAGCAGTGTATTGAATATTCAAAAGGGAGTGCATTTTGGGGTGGGTTTGAGTACTGCCCAGTTCTGTGCCACTTTTGGAAAATACTGGAAGTGTTGTAGCAACAGGTGCATGATGAGACTCGGAGCGTTTCCCCTGGTAATTTTATTGAAGTGATATTGTATGATCCAAAGGTTACTGAGGGGACACATTCTGGAGGAAAACATTCTCTACTCATTTGGATATTTTAAGCTAGCTCTGGTTCTACATTTGTGGAACTTGGGGTTTCTTTTGTTAAACTAGTTATTTATTTATTTATTTGAAAGGCAGAGTTACAGAGAGCAAGAGGCAGAAAAAAGCGAGAGAGGTCTTCCATCCACTGGCTCACTCCCCAGATGGCTACAAAGGCCTGAGCTATGCTACTCTGAAGCCAGGAGCCAGGAGCTTCTTCCAGGTCTCCCATGGGGCTGCATGGGCCCAAGGACATGGGCCATCTTCCACTGCCTTTCCAGGCCATAGCAGAGAGATGGACTGGAAGTGGAGCAGCTGGGACTCAAACTGGCGCCCATATAGGATGCTGGCACTGCACATGGTAGCTTTAACAGCTATGCCACAGCGCCGGCCCCAGGAACTTGGGGTTTCTGACCCCACGGAAAGGGGGAGAGGTTTGTGGTGCAGAGAAGGCGGGTTTGGACAATGAGACACCAGGGAGGCTTGAGTGGTGCACAGAAAAGAGAGCTGTCACACAAGCCAGGCTGGGCTGCCATGTGGGCAGGCCCAGCTGTCCCAAGGCAAGTTGGCAGCCAGAGCCTTCGGAGTGGTGCCCGCAGCTGTCAATCAGCTGCCTGCATCAGTTGGCTGGGACTGTCAATCAGTGAGCCCCACTGCAGCACAGGTTGGCAGGAGCTGCCCAACAGTGGTTCTGCTCAATTTGTCAGACCTCAGCTCCTCCCCCTGTCTACCTACCCTTCCACAACAAGTGCTTCAGGAAATAATATTTTTCCATGTGTTAAAAAGCAATTTATTTATTCACTTGAGAGACAGGCAAATTAAAAGACAGAGAGAGCTCCCATTCCCTGGTTCACTCCCCAAATGGTCACAATGACTAGGACCACTCCAGGGTTGAAGCTGAGTGTTGGAAACGCAATCCAGGTCTCCCGCATGGGTGTCAGGAACTCAAATACCTGACCCATCACTGCTGCCTCCGAGAGTCTGCATTAGCAGGAGGACGGAGTCAGGAGCTTGATAGGAATTGAACCCTGGCATTTGATACAGGATACGGGAGTGTCACGCAGCATTTTAACCACTGGGAGAGGTGCCCTCCCCTGTGTGTGTGTGTGTGTGTGTGTGTGTTCCTCAAAAGCAGGAGTTATTCATGGTCAACATCTGGGCAGGGTCATGTTAATTTATATGCTGCTGAGTCCAGAAAATTTAGTTTAATAAAAGGGGAGTTACGGTAGCTGCAGAAAAAAGAACCAGGAAAAAATTGCACGGGAATCGTGAATCGGAGGACCTACTGGGAGAACAAGGTCGCCCACCGCGCGGAAGCCAAGTCGCGGGACCGAGCCGCAGAAGCCCCAGTGCTCCAAGGGGAGTGCATGCCACACAGACAACAGCGGGGAGACTTGGGACGCTCAGGGCTCCGAGTCCACACATCGGCGCTGGAAGGGGAGGTGAGCTCAATAACCCGAGACATTGGTGGGGAAACGGGGGTCAGAATCTAGAGGGGGGCCAGAAAGTGCAGCAAACTCACTACCAGAAAGAAGGAAAAAAAAACTTCGGGGTTTCTCTTCCCCCTAACCTTGCAAAGGTTACAAGACTGGGAGGCTAGAAGAATTCCCAAGAGACAAAGAGCAGGCCTGCTCTCTGGATTTACATATCAATGGGGGAGAGCTAAGGAACTGAGTCACTACAATTCAGTAGCCTAGGCAACCCAGTGGGAGTCCAGAGGAGCCAAAGACTGGAAGCTAAATACCATCAATTCTGCACAGCCGTGCCCTGCGGTGTTACTTACCCCCTGAATAAATAAAATAAATAAATAAATAAAAAGAGAGCGATTTACCACGCATAACCTGAGGGTGTCACCTTTGCACACCCTTAACCTGGAAGAACCAGGCAGAGCTCTCAGGCCGCACCCATCTCAAGCCTCCAAGGCTCCTCCAACAGCAGGCAGTCCACTTAACACGGACACAGTATAAAAAAAAAAAAAAAAAAAAAAAAAACGCACAGTGACGCAAGAAGAATTAACTATGCCGAGTAACAAACACAGAAATAGAGGGAGCAAGATCAACGATGACACTATGATGCCTCCAAATAAGCAAAACACCCCAAGCCAAGAGTATGAAGATGATGAGATAGAAGAAATGCAAGATACGGATTTCAAAAAATTTATGATAAGAACATTTAGAAGTTTTCAAAAGCAAATCCTTGAACTTCAGAAATCCTTAATGGACAAGATTGAAAATCTCTCTCGTGAAAACGAAATTTTAAGGAAGAGTCAAAATGAAACTCAGAAACTAGTAGAACAGGAAAGTGTTATAGTGAAGAGAAATCAAAATGAAATGAAGAGCTCAATAGATCAAATGACAAACACATTAGAAAGCCTTAAAAACAGAATGGGTGAAGCAGAAGAGAGAATATCGGACTTAGAAGATAGAGCACAGGAAAACATACAGTCAAACCAAAGAAAAGAAGAGGAAATTAGAAACCTAAAAAATATTGTTGGGAATCTACAGGATACTATTAAAAAAACCAACATTCGAGTTCTAGGAGTTCCTGAAGGCATGGAGAGAGAGAAAGGATTGGAAGGCCTTTTTAGTGAGATACTAGCAGAGAACTTTCCAGGTTTGGAGAAGGACAGAGATATCCTAGTACAGGAAGCTCATAGAACCCCCAATAAACATGACCAAAAGAGATCCTCACCACGACACGTGGTAATTAAACTTACCACAGTGAAACATAAAGAAAAGATCCTAAAATGTGCAAGAGAGAAACGTCAGATTACTCTCAGAGGATCTCCAATCAGACTCACAGCTGACTTCTCATCAGAAACCCTACAAGCTAGGAGGGAATGGCGAGACATAGCACAGGTGCTAAGAGAGAAAAATTGCCAGCCCAGAATATTATATCCTGCCAAGCTCTCATTTGTGAATGAAGGTGAAATAAAGACCTTTCATAGCAAACAGAAATTGAAAGACTTTGTGGCCACTCGTCCGGCCCTGCAAAAGATACTTAAAGATGTGCTACACTCAGAAACACAGAAACACGGCCATCAATATGAAAGAAGGGAAAGAAAGAACACCTACCAGTAAAAGAGCATGGGAAGCTCAAAGCATATACTAGAAAATATTTCCGGGAAAATGGCAGGGCAAAGTCACTATGTATCAATAGTCACATTGAACATTAATGGTCTGAATTCTTCAGTTAAAAGACACCGTTTAGCTGACTGGCTCACAGAACACAACCCAACTATTTGTTGCCTACAAGAAATACATCTCTCTAACAAAGAGGCATGCAGACTGAAAGTGAAAGGTTGGAAAAAGATATTCCATGCCAACAGAAACCAAAAAAAAGCAGGTGTAGCCATATTAATATCAGACAAAATAAACTTTAATACAAAAACTGTTAAGAGAGACAAAGAGGGACACTATATAATGATTAAGGGTTCAATTCAACAGGAAGATGTAACTATTATAAATGTATATGCACCTAATTACAGGGCACCGGTCTATTTAAAAGATATGTTAAGAGACTTAAAGGGAGATTTAGATTCCAATACAATAGTACTGGGGGACTTCAATACTCCACTCTCAGAAATAGACAGATCATCCGGACAGAAGATCAACAAGGAAACAGCAGATTTAATTGACACTATTGCCCAAATGGATCTAACAGATATCTACAGAACTTTCAACCCTACATCTACAGACTTCACATTCTTCTCAGCAGCGCATGGAACCTTCTCTAGGATTGACCACATACTAGGCCATAAAGCAAGTCTCAGCAAATTTAAAAGAATTAGAATCATACCATGCAGCTTCTCAGACCACAGCAGGATGAAGCTGGAAATTAGCAACTCAGGAAATCCCAGAAAGTACGCAAACACATGGAGACTGAACAACATGCTCCTGAATGAACACTGGGTCATTCAAGAAATCAAAAGAGAAATCAAAAACTTTCTGGAAGTAAATGAAGACAACAACACAACATATCAAAACTTATGGGATACAGCAAAAGCAGTATTGAGAGGCAAATTTATAGCAATAGGTGCCTATACCAAGAAATTGGAAAGGTACCAAATAAATGAGCTTTCAGCGCACCTCAAGGACCTAGAAAAACTGCAGCAAACCAAACCCAAATCTAGTAGGAGAAGAGAAATAATTAAAACCAGAGAAGAAATTAACAGGATTGAATCCAAAAAAACATTACAAAAAATCAGCCAAGCGAGAAGCTGGTTTTTTGAAAAAATAAACAAAATTGACACCCCATTGGCCCAACTAACTAAAAAAAGAAGAGAAAAGACCCAAATCAATAAAATCAGAGATGAAAAAGGAAACGTAACAACAGACACCACAGAAATAAAAAGAATCATCAGAAATTACTACAAGGACCTGTATGCCAGCAAACAGGAAAACCTATCAGAAATGGATAGATTCCTGGACACATGCAATCTACCAAAATTGAACCATGAAGACATCGAAAACCTAAATAGACCCATAACTGAAACAGAAATTGAAACAGTAATAAAGGCCCTCCCAACAAAGAAAAGCCCAGGACCAGATGGATTCACTGCTGAATTCTACCAGACATTTAAAGAAGAACTAATCCCATTTCTTCTCAAACTATTCAGAACAATCGAAAAAGAGGGAATCCTCCCAAATTCTTTCTATGAAGCCAGCATCACCTTAATCCCTAAGCCAGAGAAAGATGCAGCACTGAAAGAAAATTACAGACCAATATCCCTGATGAACATAGACGCAAAAATCCTCAATAAAATTCTGGCCAATAGAATACAACAACACATCAGGAAAATCATCCACCCAGACCAAGTGGGATTCATCCCTGGTATGCAGGGATGGTTCAACATTCGCAAATCAATCAATGTGATTCACCACATTAACAGACTGCAGAAGAAAAACCATATGATTATCTCAATTGATGCAGAGAAAGCATTTGATAAAATTCAACACCCTTTCATGATGAAAACTCTAAGCAAATTGGGTATAGAAGGAACATTCCTCAATATAATCAAAGCAATTTATAAAAAACCCACAGCCAGCATCCTATTGAATGGGGAAAAGTTGGAAGCATTTCCACTGAAATCTGGCACCAGGCAGGGATGCCCACTCTCACCACTGCTATTTAACATAGTTCTGGAAGTTTTAGCCAGAGCCATCAGACAAGAAAAAGAAATCAAAGGAATACAAATCAAGAAGGAAGAAGTCAAACTATCCCTCTTTGCAGAAGATATGATTCTGTACTTAGAGGATACAAAGAACTCTACTAAGAGACTATTGGAACTCATAGAGGAGTTTGGCAAAGTGGCAGGATATAAAATCAATGCACAAAAATCAACAGCCTTTGTATACACAAGCAATGCCATGACTGAGAAAGAGCTGCTAAGATCAATCCCATTCACAATAGCTACAAAAACAATCAAATACCTTGGAATAAACTTAACCAAGGACGTTAAAGATCTCTACGATGAAAATTACAAAACCTTAAAGAAAGAAATAGAAGAGGATACCAAAAAATGGAAAAATCTTCCATGCTCATGGATTGGAAGAATCAACATCATCAAAATGTCCATTCTCCCAAAAGCAATTTATAGATTCAATGCAATCCCAATCAAGATACCAAAGACATTCTTCTCAGATCTAGAAAAAATGATGCTGAAATTCATATGGAGGCACAAGAGACCTCGAATAGCTAAAGCAATCTTGTACAACAAAAACAAAGCCGGAGGCATCACAATACCAGACTTCAGGACATACTACAGGGCAGTTGTAATCAAAACAGCATGGTACTGGTACAGAAACAGATGGATAGACCAATGGAACAGAATTGAAACACCAGAAATCAACCCAAACATCTACAGCCAACTTATATTTGATCAAGGATCTAAAACTAATTCCTGGAGCAAGGACAGTCTATTCAATAAATGGTGCTGGGAAAACTGGATTTCCACGTGCAGAAGCATGAAGCAAGACCCCTACCTTACACCTTACACAAAAATCCACTCAACGTGGATTAAAGACCTAAATCTACGTCCTGACACCATTAAGTTATTAGAGAACATTGGAGAAACCCTTCAAGATATTGGCACAGGCAAAGAATTTCTGGAAAAGACCCGGGAGGCACAGACAGTCAAAGCCAAAATCAACTATTGGGATTGCATCAAATTGAGAAGTTTCTGTACTGCAAAAGAAACAGTCAGGAGAGTGAAGAGACAACCGACAGAATGGGAAAAAATATTTGCAAACTATGCAACAGATAAAGGGTTAATAACCAGAATCTACAAAGAGATCAAGAAACTCCACAAAAACAAAACCAACAACCCACTTAAGAGATGGGCCAAGGACTTCAATAGACATTTTTCAAAAGAGGAAATCCAAATGGCCAACAGGCACATGAAAAAATGTTCAAGGTCACTAGCAATCAGGGAAATGCAAATCAAAACCACAATGAGGTTTCACCTCACCCCGGTTAGAATGGCTCACATACAGAAATCTACCAACAACAGATGCTGGCGAGGATGTGGGGAAAAAGGGACACTAACCCACTGTTGGTGGGAATGCAAACTGGTCAAGCCACTATGGAAATCAGTCTGGAGATTCCTCAGAAACCTGAAGATAACCCTACCGTTCGACCCAGCCATCCCACTCCTTGGAATTTACCCAAAGGAGTTTAAATTGATAAACAAAAAAGCGGTCTGCACCCTAATGTTTATTGCAGCACAATTCACAATAGCCAAGACCTGGAACCAACCTAAATGCCCATCAACGGTAGACTGGATAAAGAAATTATGGGATATGTATTCTTTAGAGTACTATACCGCAGTAAGAAACAACAAAATCCAGTCATTTGCAATAAAATGGAGGAATCTGGAACACATCATGCTGAGTGAAGTAAGCCAGTTCCAAAGGGACAAATACCATATGTTCTCCCTGATCGGTGACAACTGACTGAACACCAAAAAGGAAACCTCCTGAAGTGAAATGGACACTATGAGAAATGGTGACTTGATCAGCATAGCCCTGACTGCTAATGGACAACTTAATACATTATCCCTCATAGTATTTTTTTTGTCTGTTCTACTTAATATGAATGGTTTAATTCTGTAATTATCACACAGTTATTCTTAAGTGTTGAAAATTAACTGAAATGTGATCCCTGTTAAACATAAGAGTGGGAATAAGAGAGGGAAGAGATGTATAATTTGGGGCATGCTCGGGCTGACTTGCCCCAATTGGTAGAGTTGGAAACATACCAGGGGATTCCAATTCAATCCCATCAAGGTGGCATGTGCCAATGCCATCTCACTACTGCAAGTGATCAATTTCAGTTCACAATTGATCATAATGAAAGGACTAAGAGTCAAAGGGAGCACATAAACAAGTCTAGTATCTGCTAACACCAACCGATAGAATAAATAAAGGGGAGAGTGATCCAACATGGGAAGTGAGATACTCAGCAGACTCATAGAATGGCGGATGTCCTAAATAGCACTCTGGCCTCAGAATCAGCCCTAAAGGCACTCGGATCTGGCTGAAAAGCCCATGAGAGTATTTCAGGCATGGAAAGCCAAGACACTCTGGCAAAAAGATCTCTGTGAGTGAGATCCCAGTGGAAAGAACAGGTCTTCAAAGAGGGAGGTGCCTTTCTCTGAAGGGAGGAGAGAACCTCCACTTTGACTATGACCGTGTCTAAACAAGATAAGAGTCGGAGAACTCAAGGGGCTTCCATAGCCTTGGAAACTCATAACTGGTGCATAGGGAGATTACTGATGCCATAAACAGGAGTGTCAATTGGTAAAGTCAACAACAGGAGTCACTGTGCACTTACTCCTCATGTAGGATCTCTGTCCTTAACGTGCTGTACACTGAGGCTTAATGCTATAACGAGTACTCAAACAGTATATTTCACTTTGTGTTTCTATGGGGGTGCAAACGACTGAAATCTTTACTTAATGTACACTAAACTGATCTTCTGTAAAAAAAAAAAAAAAAAAAAAAAGAAATTATCAATTCCCAACTTGACTCTCACTGGGATTAAACATGACAATAGGTCTGATCTGATTTCATCATCATTTAAAAAAAATCATCTATTATTTTTCACTTTATGTTTCTGTGTGGGAGCAAACTGTTGAAATACTTACTTAAGGTATACTAAGCTGATCTTCTGTATATTAAGATAATCGAAAATGAATCTTGATGTGAATGGAAGGGGAGAGGGAGTGGGAAAGGGGAGGGTTGTGGGTGGGAGGGACGGTATGGGGGGGAAGCCATTGTAACACATGAGTCGTACTTTGGAAATTTATATTCATTAAATAAAAGATTAAAAAAAATTTATATGCTGCTGTGATCAGGGTGTACAACCTCACAGAAGCTACCTATTAGGAATAAAACATTGTGCACGGTTCAGGATCGAATTAGAATCGAGCACCCTTAGAAGGCAGAGTTAGAAATTCCTTGGACAATACACAGACACATCTGGGACTGTTTAAATGGGAAATAAGGAGGAAAGAGTCAGTGACTTTGCTTAATAAAATTTCTTTTGAGAAATAGTTTTCATTTATGAAAAGCACTTCCTTCATTGCTAATAATTATATCCATGGCCATAATTCTAAACATCATTAGCTGGGTGTTCTTGAATATTCATTTGGAAATGTAATCTAATGGAAACTATGCACCCCAACTTACTATGGATGACATTTTTTCCAGTGCAGGGATTTTATTCACAGAAACAGTGCCTAAAATCACACCATATTTCCAAATCTACTGAGCAGCTAAGCAGAACCAGGCTTCCTGAGCTGAGGCCACGGTCACTGGGACCAGGGGCACTGACCCTACCTGGGGACATCAGCTTTAACTCTAAGGTTTCCTTCTTCTCTGGCCACACCTGCAGGCGCTTGTCCAGGCGTGAGAATGTGTGTTCGAGCCTGGCTTTTTCCTCGTCCTTCCCTCTCTAGTCTCCCTCCTACAGTTGTTAGAGGGCTGGTGCTTATAATAAGGTCTCCTTCTGAGTCCTCCTCCTCTTGGTGAGCATCTAGGTCTTAGGAAGCTCAAATCATGCACCTGCTCCTTCTCTGCTCTTCCGGACTTTCCTGTAGCTGTCCCCCCACCCCACCCAAACCCAAGACCCCATAAGTTAGTCAGAGTTGCTCCTCTCCTCTCCTCTCCTCTGCTTCCTTCCTTCCTTCCTTCCTTCCTTCCTTCCTTCCTTCCTTCCTTCCTTCCTTCCTTCCTTTTCCTCCCTTCCCTCTTTTTTCTTTCCGCAGGTAGAGAGTCAGAGAAAAAGAGTCAGAGAGCGAGAGAGAGAGCAGAGGGGAGCTCCCACTGGTTGATTCACTACCCAGATGCCCACAATAGCTGAGACTGGGCTAGGGCCAAAGCCAAAGGCCAGCAACTCCATCCAAGTCTCCCCATGTGGGTGGCATGGACCCAAGTCCTGGAGCTATCACTGACGGGATCTGCAGTAGCAGGAAGGTGTAATCATGACCTAGAGCCAGGTATGGAGCCTGCTGTCTGAGGCAAGACGGGGGCAGCTTTAACAGGGTCCTCTTCAGCAGGCCGACACCCTGTCTGTTCTTTTTCATCATGTCTGAGTGCTAAGAAGAAAGCAGCTGTCCTGACTGCACCTGCCAACAGCTGGCAGAGCACATCACCACTGATCGTCTTGTGCCATTCTTGCTTTTTTTAAAGATTTATTTATTTATTTGAAATTCAGAGTTACACACAGAAAGAGGGAGGGGGAGAGGGAGAGGGAGAGGGAAAAGGAGAGGGAGAGGGAGAGAGAAAGATCTTCTATCCGCTGGTTCACTCCACAACTGGCTGCAATGGCCAGAGCTGTGCTGAACCGAAGCCAGGAGCTAGGATTTTCCTCTGGGTCTCCCATGTGGGTGCAGGGGCCCAACGACTTGGACCATCTTCCACCGCTTTCCCAGACCATCAGCAGGGAGCTGGATCAGAAGTGGAGCAGCTGGGTCTTGAACCAGTGCCCATATGGGATGCTGGCACTGGCAGGCGGCAGCTTTACCCGCTATGCCACAGTGCCAGCCGCCATTCTTGCTTTTTGAGAAGAGCACTTATGTGGATATGAACAGGGGCAGTGTTTCTGCCTTTCTCCTAGAGCACTTTGGTTAATAAGCTGCACCCTGTATTTCTGTGTTTCACTCAGATGGCTGTTCCCGGATCCTTAGCCCATTACAATTGGCAAAGGCAAAATCATGCTTCTCTGGACTTCAAAGTGATGATAGGTCAGTTGTCCTGCAGGACATACATGTCAGTATCTTTCTAGACTGTGAGAATACACAGAAGAATAATTCCTTAGGAAGATCCTTGAGAAAGGCCCACTATGTCTGCTGGTGGAAGACCAGGAAACCTGAGGCATCAGCCCATGCTGGGCTTCCCAGTGATTTAGTTCCTTGATCAGCTTTCATTTAGAGAAGCCGCTGGTGGATCCATTCACATACATACTGGATGTGGCTGCCTGTGTACACTTGGGCCCAATCCCAAGAACCGTTATTAGAGTGGGTGCCACAGGTGTACAAATGTACTAAATGATAGCAGTGTATCTTGGAGAGCTGTCTCGGCTTTGTGAATTTGTGGTGTTGAATATTTGTGTAAATATTCAAGAGATCTGCTTGGATCCCCTTCCCCAGCACAGTGCACAGACCTTCACTACCTGCCTTGCCGTTTACTTGTTGCTATCAGTCCAAGTGCAATTTGAGGCTCTTACGGTTAAAGAACTATAAAACCATGAATGCAGGAAAGGTAAGTGTGAATTTTTTCAATATTGATATCCTGCAAGGCATTCTCTAGGAATAAAGGATTTCCTGGGGCCTGTGCTGTGGCATAGAGGGTAAAGCCACCTCTTGCAATGCCGGCATCCCATATGGGGGCCGGTTTCAGTCCTGCTTGCTCCACTTCTAATCCAGCTCTCTGCTAAGGCCTGGGGAAGCTGTAGAAGATGGCTAAAGTTCTTGGGCCCCTGCTCCCACATGGGAGACCCAGAAGAGTCTCCTGGTTCCTGGCTTTGGATCAGCTCAGCTCTGGGCCTGTGGCCATCTGGGGAGTGAACCAGCAGATGGAAGACCTTTCTCTCACTCTCTCTCTCTCTCTCTTTCAAATAAATAAAATAAATCTTTAAAAAAAAAAAAGAATGAAGGATTTCCCCTTGTAAAACACCATGGGAACAAGTTACAGCTGCAGGAATCTGGCTTTGAAGCCAATTAGGGCCAGCGGGCTTCTGAAAGCTGCCCCACCTGCCAGAGCAGAAATCCTAATGTGATGGGCACAGTGACAAGCTTCCTGTGACTTGCAGGTGCAATGTTAAGATTTGGGGGGAGGTCAGTGCTGCAGCGTAGTGGGTAAAGCCACCATCTGCAGTGCTGGCATTCCATATGGGCACCAGTTCGAGTCCCAGCTGTTCCACTTCTGATCCAACTCTCTGCTATGGTCTGGGAAAGTAGTAGAAGATGGCCCAGGTCCTTGGGCCCCTGCATGCATGTGGGAGACCTGGAGGAACCTCCTGGCTCCTGGCTTCGGATCAGCCAATTAGGGAGTGAACCAGTGGATGGAAGACCTCTCTCTCTCTCTCTCTTTCACTCTCTCTGCCTCTCCTCTCTGTGTGTAACTCTGACTTTCAAATAAATAAATAAACCTTTTTAAAAAAAATGATTTGGATAATTGATTCTTAGTGCTTAGCTCCACATAAGCTAGGCTGGCAAATTCAGGTTGGAGACTTGATTCTGCCATGTCCTACAGCTCTTACAAGCCCTTCTGAGTCACATGATCAGCTGGATGTGGGGACTTCTGACTTCAGAGCAGGCTGCGAAATGGCTGTGCACTCACTGTCCCAGAATGAGATGGGTTTGGGGGCAGGCTTGCCTGCCTCTGATCCCGAGTCCACGAGCTTTCCCTTGTATGCCGCATGCCATGCTGGGCTGATTGCCTTGTTTGCACAAAGAAATTCTGATTACTTTACATCTTTGGTGTCTATGATGTTGCTGAGATAAATACAATGCTGAATAGTTTCATTGAAATGAGGCCATTTGTTCAATTCCTTTTCCAAATGGTTGAGTGCTGTCCCGTTGTGTGATACAGAGTGTGCTAGTTTTGTCTGAAGCTAATAACAGACCCTACTTTCAGTCTTGGGCAGGGGAAAAAATACAGCCTGTTCCTTCATTATGATAATAGATACATGTGCTAAACACATAAGAGGTGTTTTGAGAGTACAGGAGAAAATGAAATTTCTTTTGTAAGTAGGTACTTTTAAGGTTTTTTGATGGTGTTAAGGACAAATACTTTTTAAATTTTTTAAAAGTTTAGTTTATTTGAAAGGCAGAGTTACAGAGAGAGATGGAGAGACAGAGAGTGAGAGATTTTCTATCCATTGTTTCATTCCCCAAATGGTCACAATGGTTGAAGCTGGACCTGTCAAAGCCAGGAGCCAGGAACTTCTTCTGGGTCTCCCATGTGGGTGCAGGGGTCCAAGGACTTGGACCATCTTCTACTGCTTTCCCAGAACAGTTATTGCAGTCATTTGGGAAGTGAATGAGGGATTAGAAGATCGCTCTCACCCTGTCTTCCTCTCAGTGTGTGCCACTCTGAATAAAATAAATATTTTTAAATTTTACCTATTTATTTTTAAAGATTTATTTGAAAGTTAGAGTTACACAGAGCCAGAGAGGGAGTGGGGGCAGAGAGAGAGAGAAAGAGATTTTCCATCTGCTGGTTCACTCCCCAGATGGCCCCAACAGCCAAGGCTGGGCCAGGCCAAAGTCAAGAGCCTGGAGCTTATTTGGGTTCTCCCACATGAGCGCAGGGCCCAAACACTTGGACCATCTTGTACTGCTTTCCCTGGTGCATTAGCAAGAAGCTGGATCAAAAGTGGAGCAGATAGGACTTGAACCAGAACCCATACGGAATGCCAGAATCACAGGTGGAGGCTTAACCCTCTACGCCACAACACTGGCTCCCATTTTGCATTTTTAAAGGCAACTAAATGGCAGTCTCTGTGAAAGCAGGAACACAAAGGGGACATGAGTTTGACTGAGGTGGAGTGCTTATGGGAGGCAGAATAAGTAACTGGGTTTGAAAAGTTTCAGCGAAACTGTAAACAGCCTTGGATTCCAAACGAAACAACCCAAATTGCTTTGGAATTTGGCTCCAGGCAGAAGAATCCAGCAGTGATGTAGTCAATTTTCGACTCTAGGAAGGCCTATTCCAAGGCTGACACCATCCAGGTAGAAGATGTCAACTTCCCGAATCTCTTGGTTGGAAAAGAAGGAATAGTTATGGAGATTTAAAATCCAAACTATGTAGGAGTAAATGAGATGCACGGTTTGGCATAATGAGCAAAGTATCATATGACTAATTTCATAGGACAACACGCTAGTGGCCGTTACTAGAACTGATGCCTCAAGGTGCATTCACGAACTAAATCATAGCAGAGTGCCTTGGTGAGCTGTCCCAGCTCCCTGAATTTGTGGCATTCAGTGTTTACATAAGTAAACAGGACCAGAGACTGCTTGGAACTGTCCCCCAGCACAATGCACATTCCTCCACTTCACAATAGCACCTGCCTTTGCCTTTTACTTATTGCTTTGAGCCCAGTGGCATTCAAAAAGGAATTTGAGATGCTTATGATTACAGAAAAAAGATTACTAACAGCTGGGTCAAGGGTCAAAGTTCCCAGGATTCAGAACCAAGTTTCTGTCTGTGTCTTCAGGTAGTCAAGATAAATGTAAAGATAAAACAACAGGCAAAACAAGAGCTTCACACAACTCTTCACAAAAATCAGGAAAGACAAGTGGACCACAATTCTGTGGGGTGTCTGGGGTCGCAGTGACGTGGTTTGAGCCACGAATGGGGTTCGGGTTTACTAATAGCACATCCCAAAATGGCATTGTAGTAGGCCCAGGCCATTTGCTAGAATCCAGGACTTCAGTCCAGCTGGATTCCAATCACCAGAATCCGACAGTCACACGTCTTTGGGATGATCCCAGTGGTGTATGTACATGTGGCTTTGCTCTTAAAAATTTGAGAGCCACTGATCTTGAGAAATAGCTGAAGGGTGGTCTCTCGATCTCTCTTCTATTTATCTTTCCCCAACTGCAATTTTCTCAGAAACTATGGACCAGTAGGTAGTTCTCTCAGGAGTCAGTGCACAGGTGCCAAGCTCTCTTTGTGTTATGAGGATGCTATTTTTGGGTGTTTGCCCAAGGAGAGGGCCATCTTTTTACAGCTGACCAGTTTTGATATTTTATTGCCATTTTTGGTTAACTTGGGTTCTCATATCCCAGATGTCGCTCAAAATTATTGTTTATTGTTTGGATAGGTATATCTTAATATTTGTCACCAAATTTAACTTTGAGTTGATCTCTCTGGTGACTTGAATGTAAAGATACTTTTTTGTGGGGCTGGCACTATGGTGTAGTAGGCTAAGCCTCTGCCTGAAGTGCCAGTATCCCATGTGGGTTCTGGTGCTAGTCCTAGCTGCTCCTCTTCTGATCCAGCTCTCTGCTTATGGCCTTGGAAAAGCAGTAGAAGATGGCCCAAGTGCTTGGATCCCTGCATCCCCGTGGGAGACCCAGAAGTGCCCCGTTCCTGGCTTTGGATCATCTCAGCTCGCGCCTTTGCAGCTTTTTGGGAAGTGAACCAGTGATTGGAAGACCTCTCTCTCTCTGTCTCTCTCTCTGTCTGCAAAAAAGTCTTTAAAAAAGATACCCTTTTTGTTTCTTTGCAAGGGAATACAGTTAACTGTCATACATCACAGTTTAAGTGAATGCAGGGCTCAGGAAAATTGCATATAATTTCTGACTTGGTCAGAGATGTGCATGTAAGATAACTACAGTTTGCTTTCCCAGTTGAAACACAAAAGTAATATTTTACAAAATAGTCACTTTTGACAATTAGCTCCTTGACATAAGTAATATTGAGCTTAATATATATTATGAGATAGCATAATTTTAATGAATTAACATTTATCAGATCATCTTTCTTATCTTTACACATGGATGGTGGCAGTAGTATCTAGATATTTTTTTATTCTTGAAACAGTGCAATGTTTTTTCTAAGACTGTAGTAGCTATTCTTTATTTTCCTGAATATTAAGTGCCCTGGTTGCTCACATCTTTTCATGTTGAATACAGAGGTTAAAAGATGTCTGGCTGTGGCCTGTCCTGTGGAGTAGGTTAATCCTCCATCTGCAGTGGCATCCCATATGGGCACCAGTTCAGTCCCAGCTATTCTGCCTCTGATCCAGCTCCCTGCTGATGGCCTGGGGAGGCAGTGGACGATGTCCCAAGCCCTTGTGCCTTTGTACCCAGGTGAGAGACCTGGAAGAAGCTCCTGGCTCCTGTCTTCAAATTGGCCCAGCTCCAGTTGCTGTGGCCATTTGGGAAATGAGCCAGTGGATGGAAGACCTTTCTCTCTGTCTCTCCCTCTCTCTATCAATAACTCTGCCTCTCAAATAAATAAATATTTTTAAAGGCATCTGACCTGACTTAGGGCTGCACAGTCTCTGTTTTAAATTTTGTATTTGTTTTGCAACCATTTATGGTCTATGATAAATTCTTATTGTAAAGTATAAACTAGTATGTTTCATATTAAAGACAGTAAAAACATAAATAGTTGAATTACTTTTTAAAAAAACTTTTTAATTTTAAAATTAAAAAAAATTAAACTTTTATATAGTAAATATAAATTTCCAAAGTATAGCTTATGGATTACAATGGCTTCCCCCCATAGCTTCCCTCCTACCCACAACCCTCCCAACTCCTGCTCCCTCTCCCCTTCCATTCACATCAAGATTCATTTTCAATTATCTTTATATACAGAAGATCAATTTAGTATATATTAAGGAAAGATTTCAACAGTTTGCACCCACACAGAACATGAAGTGTAAAATACTGTTTCAGTACTAGTTACAGCATTAATTCACATTGAACAACACATTAAGGACAGAGATCCTACATGGAGAGCAAGTGCACAGTGATTCCTGTTGTTGACTTAACAATTTGACACTCTTGTTTATGGCGTCAGTAATCTCCCTAGGCTCTTGTCATGAGTTGCCAAGGCTGTGGAGCCTTTTGAGGTTGCTGACTCTAATCTTATTTAGACAAGGTCATAGTCAAAGTGGAAGTTCTCTCCTCCCTTCAGAGAAAGGTAACTCCTTCTTTGATGGCCCATTCTTTCCACTGGAATCTCACTCGCAGAGATCTTTCATTTAGGTCCTCTTTTGTTTTTGTTTGTTTGTTTGTTTGTTTTTGCCAGAGTGTCTTAGCTTTCCATGCCTAAAATACTCTCATGGACTCTTCAGCCAGATCCGAATGCCTGAAGGGCTGATTCTGAGGCCAGAGTGCTGTTTAGGACATCTGCCATTCTATGAGTCTGCTGTGTATCCCACTTCCCATGTTGAATCATTCTCTCCCTTTTTGATTC
Source organism: Oryctolagus cuniculus (assembly GCF_051225735.1). Taxonomy (NCBI): domain Eukaryota; kingdom Metazoa; phylum Chordata; class Mammalia; order Lagomorpha; family Leporidae; genus Oryctolagus; species Oryctolagus cuniculus. The sequence goes on from NC_142882.1 coordinate 40,560,881, forward strand.
TATCAGTTAGTATTAGCAGACACTAGTCTTGTTTATGTGCTCCCTTTGACTCTTAGATCTATCAGTGTGATCAATTGTGAACTGAAATTGATCACTTTGACTAGTGAGATGGCAATTGTACATGCCACCTTGATGGGTTTGAATTGGCATCCCCTGGTACATTTCTAACTCCACCATTTGGGGCAAGTCCGATTGAGCATGTCCCAAATTGTACATCTCCTCCCTCTCTTATTCCCACTCTTATACTTAACAGGGATCACTTTTCAGTTAAATTTAAACACCTAAGACTAATTGTGTGTTAATTACAGGGTTCAACCAATAGTATTAAGTAGAACAAAAAAAATACTAAAAGGGATAAAGCATTAAGTTGTACATCAACAGTCAGGACAAGGGCTGATCAAGTCACTGTTTCTCATAGTGTCCATTTCACTTCAACAGGTTTCCTTTTTGCTGCTTGGTTAGTTGGCACTGATCAGGGAGAACATATGATATTTGTCCCTCTGGGACTGGCAAAAAAAAATTAAGATGTATTTTATTTATTTGAAAGGCACAATTTCAGAGATAGAGAGAGAGAGAGAGAGAGAGGCATCTTCCATCAGCTGATTCACCCCCCCAGATGGGCGCAATGGCCAGGGCTGTGCCAAACCAAAGCCAGGAACCCAGAGATTCATCCAAGTCTCCCCTGTAGGTTGCAGGGACCCAAGTATTTGGGTTATCTTCTGCGTTTCCAGGTGCATTAGCAGGGAGCTCAGAAGTAGAACAGCTATGACTTAAACTGGTGCCCATATGGGATACTGGCATAAAAGGCAGTGGCTTTGCCTGCTGTGCCACAGCATTTTAAACAACAAATGTACAAGTCCAGTTTTAAATAGAATAGATTGAGTTCAATGCTGCATAGCTTCCTGCAATCATCGGGACCTGTATCCATGAGAAAATACTGGCTTTTGGCATTTTGCAGCAGTCACAGTGATTTTCCTAGGCAATCTCACTGGAGATAAAGAAAAAGCCAATAAAACTGATCTTGAAGAACAGGATAATTGAGTTAAGAATACAGGACCAGGGCTGATGCTGTGGCATAGTGGGTAAAGCCTCTGCCTGCAGTGCTGGCATCCCATAAGGGTGCTGGATCGAGACCCTGCTGCTCCATTTCCAATCCAGCTCTCTGCTATGGCCTGGGAAAACAGTAGAAGATGGCCCAAGTGTTTGGGACCCTGCACTCATATGGGAGACCCAGAGGAAGCTCCTGGCTCTTGGCTTCAGATCAGCCCAGCTCTGACTGTTGTGGCCATCTGTGGAGCGAACCAGCGGATGGAAGACCTCTCTCTGCCTCTGCTTCTCCGTAACTCTGCCTTTCAAATAAATAAAATAAATGTTTAAAAAAAGAGAATACAGGACTTACCAGTCTTGGCTGCAATTTACTGCCTGTCCAATTTCTATTTACTCATTTAATAAAAGAAAGTCTATGATTGTGAAGAATGAATGAGATGCTCCATGCGTATGTATAAATGAAGAAAAGACTTGGACTGAATTCAGAGGAGAAAAAGGACAGAGCTAATGACTCCTCAAACCTGTGGAAGGAAGGAGAAGGCTGAGCTGGCCTAGGAGCACTCAGATGCACAGACTTGGTCAGACCCCCTCTCTCCATTTCTCAACCCTGCTTCTCCATTTCCACTTGTGTCTCCGTGAGATGAAAGTTGGAATTGTCTGTGTTGGTAGGCTCTACTAATAGGGAGGAGTAAGTCTCCTTTCTTCCATGTCCAAATTGGAAAACTACTAGAGAGTTCAGATGGCTTGGTTCTTTGACAATTTCTAAGTTTGTGTGTGTGTTTGTGTGTGTGTTTGTGTGTGGTTAAGGGTATGAGATGACCAAGCTTGGCCTAGCAGGTGGCTCCATGGACACATCTCTTTGTGAGTATTCCTAGATTTGCAAACCCACTCCAAACACAGAATCAGATAAACACATTTCAGAAGGAGGGCTATGCAGCAAGGAGGAGTGAGATGAAATTGTGCAGAAGTTAAATGACCAGTAGTACCACAGGTGGCAAGCACTCCCGAGCTGCTTGTGTTGCTTCGTTGCTGCTGTTGGCATGTGCAGCATTGTCTGGTGTGTCTTTTCTGAGATGTAGCTGTTGTCTTTCCTACCATAGCCTTCTGATATAAGAGAAATTGACTGCCAATACCAGACAACACTGCCAGGTAGGGGAAGTCTGTCTGCTCCACTTTCTCTCTGTTCTCTGTCAAAAGTCCCTCACCCTGGCAGCCTTCCTTCAAGTATCCCAAGCTGCATCATCACTTCTCCCACCATTGTAGCTGATGGGACTACTAACTGTTAGGTATGATTAATTCTATTTGTCCTTGATGAGGTCATTTTCTTTTTTCTTTTTTGCAAATTATTTTATTTATTTGAAAGACAAGAGTTACACAGAAAGGGAGAGACACAGACACACGCCTAGAGAGAAGAGATATCTTCCATCTGCTGGTCCATTCCCCAAATGGCTGCAATGACTGGGGCTGGGCCAGGCTGAAGGCAGGGGCCAGGAGCTCCTTCAGATTTCCCATGAGGGTGCAGGGACCCAGGGACTTGGGCCGTCTTTCCAGTACTTTCCCAGGCACATTAGCAGGAAGCTGGATCAGAAGTGGAGCAGCTAGAACTCATACGGAATGCCTGCATTATAGGTGGTGGCTTAACCTGTTATACCACAATGCCAGCCCCTAAGAGTATTTTCTAATGAAGAGAGGCATGCATACATTAATGAAGTCTTTGAAGAGGGTATGCATCTGAATTGGAAAAATCAACAGTGAGTGTAATAATTCTCCATTGTCTTTTTTTAAGGTTTATCTATTATTTATTTGAAAGTCAGTTACTGAGAAAGAAGAAGAGACCGAGAGACCTTCCATCTTCTGGCTCACTCCTGAGATGGCTCCCAGTAACCAGCGCTAGGTCAGGGTGAAGCCAGGAACCAGGAGATCCATCGGGGTCTCCCATGTGGGTGGAATGGCTCTAACCACTTGGGCTATTTTTGCTTCTTTTCCCAGGCCATTGGCAGGGAGCTGGATTGGAAATAGAGCAGCCTAGATGGGGACCAGTGCCTATATGGGATGCTGACATCATAGGCAGCAGCTTCACCTGCTAAGCCATAGCGCTGGCGTCATCCGTAGTCTTTTTTTTCACAGAGCGCAGGTACCCAGTCTTTTTTCCACAACTCTGTCAGTGCCCTATGTTCCATTTTCCTTTTTTCTCCTGGTCTTCCTTTCCCACATCTTCCAAGGATTGGTAGACTAACGGCTCATTTTCTGGAAAGTAAACACTCTGGTACAGGAAATATGCCATTTCTAGAGATTTGGAAAGGCACTTGAGAGAGAACAGTTCTGCAGAAATAAACACTGTAAATGAGTACTAAGTCTGAACTGCCTGTGTATTCTGAAGGCCCAGGTGTCCTATGGTAAATAAGAACAGAAGCACGGGCTGCTCTCTGTAGGTGGCTGCCTGCTCTGTGCAGAAGCTACAAGGACGCCACAGCCAACACTTCCACCCTCAAGGAGATTGTAGCTCTGGGAGGGGAAGCTAGAAAACAAACCCCCGACCTTTAAAACAAGGAGACAAGGCTCCAGCGGAAGAGGGAACGGGGCCAGGGAAGGTGTTACTGAGTAAGTCCGTTTTGAACCCATGAGGAAAGTTGGGTGATTTGTCACAGCAAACAGAACTTGAGATGGCCCTTGCCCTTTCTTGATAACCAAGTACAAGCACATTGAATTCCTATCTTCACAGAAGCCTTGCCTATAAAAATTGCCAGGGAGTGTCTCCCTTCTTCTCACTGCCTTTGAAAAGTTTCCCTATACTGACTGATAACTTATTAGGTTGTTGTGAACTGAGATTCTGATCTTCAGGGAGCAGTCGCCTCCTGAAATCCAGAGAGGCTGGCTGGCTCTCGTTCAGACGCACTACCTGGTAGTGTAGTGTCTCATGGACTCCTGGCACTGGACTCCCAGCACTATAAATACATCCATGGAACCAGCACGACCTGATGGCAGGTGAGAAGCTATTCCAAACGTCTGTTACTTTGAATTGAAGATTAGATTGTTGAGAGACCTCTAACCCATAGGCTCCTCTGGCTGGCTTTGGACAGAAATAGAACAGGCAGGAGCAGATAACAGGCTGTCTGTAATACTGCCATGAGCCTTCTTTCACTGCTTTTTTTTTTTCTTAAAAATGAGCAGGACCTGCACAGAATGTGTGCAGATGTTTAAATGTTGATATCTTAATTGTGCTGGCAGATGGCTACAGAGTGGAGGCGTGGTCTGAGAGGGGGTCTGATGGAGGTGCTGGGGTCACTGGCCACACGCCTTTGGAGGGTAGTTCCCACACAAGCTGGTTGGTAGAGTGGGAGTTTGGCTTAGGTCCTCGCTGCTTCCTGGATCACAAGTGCTGACTCCTCTGTACCCACCCTGCTGTGGCCAGTCTCCAACAGGACACCAGAGCTTGGGGCCTGAACTGTAACCTTCATACGGTGAGCTGAAACAAACCTTCCTCTCCCAGGAAGCTCCTCTTACACATTTCAGCTAAAGCAATGAAAAACTGATTCGTGTATGCCCCATTCCCTCAAATAGTTCCACGTCTGACATCCCTGACCTGACCCTTTGATTTATTTAACATTGGATGCTAAAGCCATCCCCTTTGCATCTTTTTTCCTCTTTTTGAATTGTAGTCTTGTTTCATTTGATTTGTGTTCATTTATTTTGTTTTTAAAAATTTATTTTATTTGTTTGAAAGACAAAGTTACAGAGAGAGGTGGGGAGAGAGAGAGATAGAGATAGAGATAGAGAGAGAGAGAGAAAGAGAGAAAGACTTCCATCTGATGGTTCACTCCCCAAATGGCCACAACAACTGGAGCTGAGCCAATCCAAAGCCAGGATCCAGGAGCTTCTTCCAGGTCTCCCATGTGAGTGCAGGGGCCCAAGCACTTGGGCCATCCTCTGCTGCTTTCCCAGGCACTTTAGCAGGGAGCAGGAACAGAAGTGGAGCAGCCAGGACTCGAATCTGAGCCCATATGGGATGCTGCCATTGTGGACCAGGGCTTTAACCTGGTGTGCCATAGTGCCGGCCCCCTTGTGCTCATTTCTGACTATGCCCACGTACACACTGTCTAGTATCCTTTTAGAAATGTAGCACGGACTTCATCTTTTGGAGCACATTTAAATTAATTAAGTTGTGCATTTTGCAGTGATGTATGCGATAGGGAGTCTGTGAATACTGAAGACCAAAGATATAATCATCTTTCTTTGCATAGTGGCGACCATAACCTTGATATCTATATAGAACTCCACAGCTTTCAAACTACTTTCATATATATATATATATATTAGCCTCACTCCTATTTGATGTCTTATTTTTTTCTTTCTTTCTTTGTTAGGGAAGGAAGGAAAATGTACTGGAACCTAGACTGAATAATATAAAAATGCTTTGTAGCTTCTTTGACAGAGATTCTCCCAGACATCAGGACAGTGGGTTTGTATCACAGAACTCTGCTGCATTCCTGCGTCAAAGGACTCTACCTACCACAGCAGAGAGGCCGATAGCTCAGCTGCTCGCTGGCTGTCCAGTGAAATGTCAGAGTTTGATGTCATGACTGCAGTTTACTGTGCTTTGCAAGAAGTCTTCAATAGGGGACTGGCACTGTGGTGCAGCAGGTTAAGCTGCCACATGCAGCACCAGCATCTCATATGGTAGCCAGTTCAAGATCTGGCTGTTCCACTTCTGATCCATCTCCCTGCTAATATAAAAGCAGTGGGAGACAGCCCAAGTGCTGGGGCCCTGCACCCATGTGGGAGACCTAGAAAAAGCTCCGGGCTTTTGGCTTTGAGCTGGCCCAGTCCCACATTTGGGGAATGAACCAACAGATAGGAGATTCATTCTCTCTCTCTCTCTCTCTCTCTCTTTCTCTCTTTCCTTCTATGTGTAACTCTGCCTTCCAGATAAGTAAATAAAATCTTAAAAAAAAAAAGAGGTCTTCAATAAAGTGTATTTATCTCCCGTGTTCAGAATTTCCCAAATGGAGACATGTTTAGGGATAACGTAGCCAAGTTAATGTGTTCCAGAACAATATAATAGTCATTAAATTTACATAGTTTATATAGAGGGGCTAAAGAATTGAAGATATGGTTTTGTATTTTTTCTTTCTTTATTTTTTTATGTCACAACGGGCCACAATGGCCAGAGCTGCGCCGATCCAAAGCCAGGATCCAGGAGCTTCTTCCGGGTCTCCCACGTGGGTGGAGGGGCCCAAGGATTTGGGCCATCTTCCACTGCTTTCCCAGGCCATGGCCGAGAGCTGGATCAGAAGAGGAGCAGCCGGGTCTCGGACTGGTGCCCATATGGGATGACGGCACTTCAGGCCAGGGTGTTCACCCACTGCAACACAGCCCCTGTATTTTTTCTTTCTTTAAAGATTTATTTATTTATTTGAGAGGTAGATTGACAGAGACAGAGAAAGAGGGTGAAAGAAAGAGAGAGAGAGAGAGAGAATCTTCTATCCACTGGTTCACTCCCCAAATGGCCACAAAGGCCAGGACAGGGTCAGGCAGAAGCCAGGAGCCTAGAACTCCATCTGGGTCTCCCATCTGGGTGGTAGGGACCCAAACACTTGCGTTTTTATCTGCTGCTTTCCCAGGCAGGGAGCTGGATTAAAAGCAGAGCAGCCAGGACCCCAACTGGTGCTCTGATACAAGAAGCTGGTGTTGTAAGTGGCAGGCCGCCCAACCCCTTGTGCTACAATGCAGGCACTGTGTTTCTTTCTTATATTGCTTTAAAAATATAAATAAAAAACATTACCACAGAGATTTTTTTTTGGTAACCTGGCCCATACAATGAAGAAAACAGGGATCAATACGTCAATTTTGCTTACCAATTATGCATGAGTTTAACAAGGAAAAAACAAAGATTTCTGGGATCCTGGTTTGGTGAGCTTTGTTGATATTTAGAATGAAAGTGATAGCAGTGTAATCAGCAGTTAACATTTAGGTGAGCTGAATTCTTGTCCTTCCGCTGTCAGCCTGACATGTTCACCTTGCCAGGATGCACCTGTTTCATCCGGGACCAGAACCCATGCTAAGAGCCCACTCCATTTGTGCATCTGTTTAAGGCATCATGCCCCCCACCCACCTCATAAAAAGAGGCGCAGAGGGGTAAAAGTTGTGGTTCAGCAGGTTCAGCTTATAGCATCCACTATAAGAAGACCTGGCTGCTCGACTTCTGAGCCAGCTCCCTGCTAATGTGCCTGGGAAAGCAACAGGAGATGGCCCCTGTGCTTGGGTCAGTGTCACACATAGGGAGATGTGCACGGAGTTCCTTGCTCCCAGCTCCCGGCTTTGGTCTGGCCCAGCCCTAGCCATCGTTGCCATCTGGTGAGTGAAGCAATGGATAGAAGATCTCTCTCTCTCTCTCTCTCCCTCTCTCCCTCTCCCCCCCTTCTCTCTCCGTCACTCTGCCTTTCAAATGAATAAAAAATCTTGAGAGAGAGAGAAAGAACAAGGGAGTGGTCTCGTCACCGTGGACCATGCTGAGAGACACTGTTGGAGTTTTCTTTCCGTCTTCCGCAGGCAACCTCCTGGCCCACTCATGATGAGTTATTTTCTGTGTGGGTTGGTGGCACACAGTCATACATGAGTGAATGTTTATTTTCTCACTGTTAAATAAATCCTATTCCTATTTGTGCATGTTAATAGAAATGATTAGTATTTTTTATCGGTGTATTAGACAAGAACCTGATTGGAAATTAATATGCCATGATCATACTAATGACAATGCTACATCAAAAAAGAGTTGGGAAGACAGGCTTCTCCCTCTCCCTCTCTCCCTCTCCCTCTCCCTCTCCCTCTCTGTATATGTATAGTTTTACTTTATTTATTTAAAAGGCAGGGAGACAGAGACACAGAGACAGAGAAAAATCACCCATCCACTGGTTCCTTCCCTAAATGCTGACAACAGCTGAGGCTGGACCAGACCAAAATCAAGAGCCAGGAACTCAGTCAATATCTCCCACATGGATGGCAGAAATCCACATATATGAGCCATTACCTGCTGTCCCCAAGGTGTGCATTTGCAGGAAGTTGGGACGGGAAATGGAGCTGGGACTGGAATGCAGGCACTATGATATGTGATGCAGATGTCCCAAGTGGCCTCTTAGCTGCTATACAGAACACTCACCCCAACATGCTACACTTAAGACACACAGCAGAATATAAAGGAAGTGAACTCTAGTTGGATTATTTAGGTGAAGTAATGAAAGCTTTGTACATTTTCCTTTTCTTATGTATGAAATAAGGAAATTCTAGCTCTAAACATTAAAGCCATTGTCTCTTATTTTTTTAAAGATTTTATTTATTTATTTGAGAGTAGAGTTACAGACAGTGAGAGGGAGAGACAGAGAGAAATATCTTCACTCCCCAAATGGTCGCAATGGCTGGAGCTGTGCCAATCCAAAGCCAGGATCCAGGTGCCTCTTCCGGTCTCCCATGCAGAGGCCCAAGCACTTGAGCCATCCTCCAACTGCCTTCCCAGGCCACAGCAGAGAGCTGGAATGGAAGAGGAGCAGCTGGGACTGGAACCCGGCACCCATATGGGATGCCAGCGCCACAGGAGGAGTATTATCCTATTGCGCCATAGCGTCAGCCCCTGTCTCTTATTTGTATTACTGCTAAACTCCAAGTATGTGGAGGACCAATCTTATACTAGAATAAGGGGAAAGTCTTCATGGCCATGAGTGTGGACAGAATTAAAAAGGGATGAAGGTGGCTGAAGCACTGGGAAAAAACTCTTGCAAGAAGAAACTCCGTGAAGTCTATGTTTACAGCTGCAGGGTAGAAATTTCTTTTATGTGATGTCCCATCCACAAAAACACTAAATGAAAATGGAATTTTTAAAATTTTCCATTGATAAGAATTCCAACAGTTTCTTTATCCAAGATAAAATTAATATTTCATGAAATTATAGGAACCTACTTTGATATGGAAAGCTTTGAAACTTTCTAGAAAAGCAACTTTAAAAAAAGAATCCATATAACTACATAAAGTGTATATAAAACATCACTATAGCTACATATAATGATACATAAAATGAGAGAGAAGCATGAAAATAAATAGCATTTTTCTAGGTGGCAAGGCGTGTTTTCCTAGTTATTATTCTGGATTTTATTTTTAATAAAGACATTCATGTACTGAAAAACATAGAACATAAACTATATACATGACATGATAATCAGTAATGAAATAGCTTGTAAAATACGTGAAGTAGGGTAGGTGTTGGGCACAGTGATTTATACTCTAATTGGGACATTCGCATCATACCGGAGGTTCTGGGTTCAAGTCCAGTTCTGCTTCCAATTCTACCTTCCTGCTTCCATGCACCTTGGAAGGCAGCAGATGATGGCTCAAGTACTTGGGTCCCTGCAACTCATATGGGAGACCCTGACTGAGTTCCTGGCTCTAGACTTTGGCCTGGGCCAACCCAGTTATTGGGAATATTTAGGAAGCTAGCCAGCAGACAGATGATCTCTCTCCCTCTCTCTCCCTCCCTTTCAAATAAATAAAAATAAATTTTAAAACTACATGATAAAATCCAGGGATGTGGCATATGGGTGAAGTCTCTGCCCGTAGCATCAGCATCCCATATGGGCCCCGGTTTACGTCCCGGCTGCTCCATTTCTGATCCTGTTCCTGGCTAATGTACCTGGGAAAGCAGCAGAAGATGCCCAGAATGCTTGAGTCCCTGAACTCATGTGGGAGACTCGGAACAAGTTCTGGGCTCCTGGCTTTAGCCTAGCCCAGCCCCAGCAGTTGCAGCCATTTGGGGAGCTAACCAGCAGATGGAAGATCTCTGTCTCTCCCTCTCTCATTTTCTCTCTCTCTCTCTCTCAGTAACTCTTCCTTTCAAATAAATAAAATAAATCTTTAAAAAATGTTAATAGGGGCCATCCCTGTGGCGCAGCAGATTAACGCCCTGGCCTGAAGTGCTGTCATCTCTTATGGGCGCCGGTTGGAAACCCGGCTGCTCCACTTCCGATCCACCTCTCTGCTATGGCCTGGGAAAGCAGTAGAAGATGGCCCAAGTCCTTGGGCCCCTGTTCCTGCGTGGGAGACCCGGAAGAAGCTCCTGGTTCCTGGCTTCAGATCAGCAAGCTCCGGCCATTGTGGCCAACTGAGGAGTGAACCATCAGATGGAAGATCTCTCTCTCTCTCCCCCTCTCTCTCTAATTCTGACTTTCAAATAAATAAATAAATCTTTAAAGAAATAGTACATGTTCTCAGAATACTTATCTATCCTGTCTACTGGAATCAAGAAGTTTGTAATACACATACAAAGGAACCTCCTCTTGCTGATGCAATACTTATAAAAAGGAACAGTCAGCTGGATATTAAGTATATTGAATATACTAGAACAGATATAAATTGTATCTGGAACATAGAATATAGTTGGAAATGATGTAGAATATAGAAAATAAGAATACTGAAATACACATAAATATATTCAACTGTATATAAATAGTAGAGAACATTATTGTAGAGGAACCATTCATCACCATATACAGGTTGGACTCCAGGGCAGTTTCCAAGTAAGGAGAAGTCCCTCGGGGCAAGGAAAATAAGACAGCCACAAGTTGAAGTGACAAAGGAGGGTTTGTACTGAGCAGTAGCTTTGGTTTGCTGAAGCCGTTGTTTCAGAGGCTCCAGAGAACTGAGATCTGCATAGGATCCAAAAATGTAGCTATTTTTAAAAATGAATAATTCACCTGCAAAACAAGAGAAAAGGGTAGATTAAATGTAGGTCATGAAGCACCTGCTTTCTCCCCATTCAAGCAGAAACGAGGAGTCCAACTTGTAAGAATAATCTAAATGATTTGAGTAACTAAACAAATGAACAAAACTCCTGTTTATTAGCAGGAGAGAGAGAGGAAGAAAGAGAGATTGATTGATTTTTGTGAATATTATTCCAAATTTTCCCATCACACTGGTTTCTCTAACTTTGTCTCATTGTACACAGACTTTTAATCCACACAATAAAGGTGTATAGTCAAATACCATTATATATTATAATAGAGTTTCTTGTAGAACCCTGACCACAAAAACTTAATCTATAGAATGAGAATGACAATCTGGAAGACTGATATTTGTCATATAAAATGTGCCAATTCTGGATCTCTGTTAATGCAATCACATTTAGGTACCAATTTTTTTTTCTGTTTATGCAAAAGATAAAGTGTAATATTACATATCTGACTTTTACAGATTTTTATATCAAAACTCTAAATAATCATAAAATGTATAATAAAATCATTGTTTCTTATTACTAAACTTGCAAGTTGACAATAATGATTTTCTTTTTTATTTTGTAAAGATTTACTTATTTATTTGAAAGGCAGAGTTACAGAGAGGCAGAGGCAGAGAGAGAGGGGTGGGGGGGCTCTTATCTGCTGGTTCACTCCCCAGATGGCCACAATGTCTGGAGCTGGGACAATCCAAAGCCAGGAGCTTCTTCCGAATCTCTCATGCAGGTGCAGGGCCCAAGCATTAGGCCATCTTCCACTGCTTTGCCAGCTCTTAGGCAGAGAGCTGGATCAGAAGAGTAGCAGCTGGGACAGGAACCAGCGACATACAGGATGCCAGTGGTGCAAGCAGAGGTTTAGCTACTATGCCACAGCGCAGGTCACAACAATAAGGATTTCCAAGGAGCATGTGGAACAAAGGGATCTGCCAAACACTTGGGTAGAAAGATACATTGGTAGCTCTTGGAGATGAGGTTGACCATATTTAGAGAAGTTAAAGGCCTACACATTCTGTGTCCCACATTATTTCACTTAGGTACTCCACAAAAACATTTACACAGTGTGGAGATACATATATACATAACAATGAGATATACATTTGAGCTTTGACACAACTTATATTTTAAAGATAGATATTGGGACATTTGGCATAGCAGTTAAGGCACCCCTTGGGATGTGTATCTCCTGAATAAGAGTGCCTGGATTTGAGTACTGGCTCCACTTCCAATTCTAGCTTCTTGCTAGCATGCAGCCTGGTGGACAGCAGTAGTGGCTCGAGTACTTGAGTCTCTTCCACTGACATGGAAGAAGAACTGGATTGACTTCTGGTCCTCTGGCATCGGCCTGGCCCTGTCCTGGCTGTTGCAGGGATTTGGGAAGTCAATCAGTGGATGGAAGACCTCACTCTATCTGTCTTGTTTTCCTCTGTTACTGTCTCTCTGCTTGTCAAGTGAAAAATCAATAAATAACAATTAAGAAAACAAAGATAGATATTGGAACTTCTGGAGATGTGTCTGTATACACACACACACACACACACACAATGGAATACTATTCAGCTGTGAAAATAAATGAACTAGAGCTACGTGGGATAACAGATGAACCTCACAAGCATGATTTTGAATAACAAGTAAAAACATAATAAAAGAATACAGGTGGGATAGGCAACATAGCACAGAGTGTTAGGATACTGCTTGTATCCTCTATCAGAGGGCCTGCTTCAAGTCCTGGCTACTGCATTTCCAAGCATTCCAGCTTCCTGCTAATGCATCAGAGAGGCAGTAGTTGTTGACTCAAATACTTGAGTCCTTGCAACCCTTTAGGAGACCCAGTTGGAGTTCTGGGCTCCTGGACATTGTTGTGGGCATTTGGGGAGTGAAATCAACATAGAGAAGACTTCTCTTTCTGTCTCTTCTTCTCTCTTTCTGTCATCCTAACTTCCAAATAAATCAATACATATTTTAAAAAAGAAAAGAATACAAGTGTTATGATGCCACTAATGAAAATTAAACTAAGATGTGATTTTATATGATGGTACTTCATAAAGTTTGTTCAGGGCAGGTGTTTGGCATAGTGGTTAACATGCTGGTGAAAGGAGGTCTTGGTCTATCTAACTTTGTCTCTCAACTAACGTTTGAAATTTTGTGGAAAGTCTGGTCTTGTAGCACAGCGGGTTAGTTGCCACTTGTGATGCCAATATCCCATATTAGAGCACATGTTTAAGTCCTGACTTTCAATCCAGCTCCCTGCTAATGTACTTGGAAAGCAGCAGAAGATGGCCCAAGTACTTGGGCCCCTGCCACCCATGTGGGAGACCCAGATGGAATTTCTACATCCATTTGGAAAGTGAACCCAAGGGTGGAAGATGTCTTTCTCTCTCCCTTTCTCTCTGTAATTCTGCCTTTCAAATAAATAAAAGAAAATACTTTTAAAATTTCAAGGAAAATAGGGACCAGTGTTGTGGTAAAACCATAGTCTGTGGTGCTGGCATCACATATGGTTGCTGGTTCAGGTCCTGGCTGCTCTACTTCTGATCTAGTTCCCTGATAATGTGCCTGGGAAAGCAGCAGAAAATGGCTCAAGTACTTGGGCCCCTGCACTTATGTGGGAGACCTAGAAGAAGCTCCTGGCTCCTGGTTTTGGTATGGCCTATCCCTGGTCATTGTGGCCATTTAGGGAGAGAAACAGTGGATGGAAGGTCTTTCTCTCTCTGTCTTTCCCTCTCTTTTTGTAACTTGGCCTTTCAAATAAGTAAATAAATAAATCTTTAAAACAATTGTGAAAAACAAAATTGAAAGAAAATTTATTTTAATTTATTAAAATGTATTAAATATTGGTGAAAATCATTCTGAAATTCATGCATACACATTTCCATGAATATTTTGAAGCCCTTTCATTATACTATAACTTATACACAAATGCAAATGTTCAAGAATCATACTTCATAATAGCTACTTCTGGGATCATGAGTTGAAAGGGACTACCAATTGGGAAATTGCATCCACAAACTTTTAAAAACTTGGTGATTATTTAAGAGGAGTGGACATTCATATAGGGATTTGTTTCTTTTCAAATGTATATTTTTATGTATTCTGAATATTGTGTAGTTATTTTTAAACTTCAAATGGAAGTGTTGCGTAGAAGCTTGCATTCAATGTGCACAGATATTTTATTATTCCTGGTCAGTTAGGAAGTACATTAAACAAATCTCAAATACTAGTTCATGCAAACAGAAGAGGGGGCCAAGTTGGATAGAAAGACACCATACGTTGTCAGCAGTGGCTTCTCTCAGGAGAGAGAGCAGAGGTTTAAACTAATGTTTCATCCTATATAAAGCTGATTCCTTTACAATAACATGGTCATGTATTACACAAATAAAGAAGAAAGAGAGAGAAGAGAGGATGTAACATTTTTAATAGAATACATTTGTTCCCAGATATTTCAGTTGAAAATTAATTATATGGTGAGATAAAATTTCATTTTTTTTAATTTAAGAATATAGACTTGTTTTTAAATGAACAGCTTCATATATTGGTATGATGAATAAATAAAGCATTTTGTAATAATGGATTAATTCTAAGCTCTCACTGCACTTCAAGATTCTTTAATCTTTGAGTTTCATTCAATGTAAAAGAAGTACATTATTGGTCTCTGGGTTGATTAGATTTGATTCATAGAGTGCTGCCATGTTTTCTTACAAAATGAGATGGAAAATGATTATGAACATTCTTCATATGGATTTGGAATAATTTTGAACCACACACCACTGTTTAAATCCTGTGAGTAGAATCAAGTGCTGTGTGTATCATTTATCTTTTCTAAAATGTTAGGTGCATTCATGGTCACTTCAATATTAGCCATCTTCGAAGTGAAGAGCTTAATCATGTAGCAGATCATTTAGAAGTTATATTTATTTTCAGGTAATTATATTTCAAATTGAGCAGATATTTTGTATCAAGTAAAGCAGTCAGACTTGGAATGGTCTTATCTTTCACATTTTTGGAATCACATTAGCCTGCTGAAACTGGATGGATGCTAATTTCCAAGTACTCTTTAATTTGTTTTTTAAGATGTATTTTTTTTTTTATTTATTTGAAAGACAGAGTTACAGAGAGAAGTAGAGAGAGAGAGAGAGGTCTTCCATCCACTGGTTCACTCCACAAATGGCCACAACAGCCGGGCCTAAGCCAATCCAAAGTCAGGAGTCAGGAGCTTCTTCTGGTTCTCCCATGCAGGTACAGTGGCCTAAGGACCTGGGGCATCGTCTACTGCTTTTCCAAGCCATAGCAGAGAGCTAGATCGGAAGTGTAGCAGCCGAGACCAGAACCGGTGCCCATATGGGATGCCCTGCACTTCAGGATGGGGCTTTAACCCACTGTGCCACAGCACCGCACCCCCCTCCAAGTTCTCTTGCATCTAAGCTGCAGACTCATCACCACACAAAGGCCAGTGCTACTTAAGAAGCAGGAACAAAGCTAAGCCTCCGTGGGGTCCCGTGGACGGCTCAGGCAGGGACAGACTTGGGAACCAGGCAGAGCAAGGAAAGATGAAATGCACAGCCTGGTCTATTGATTTCTGGTGTAGGGGAGAAGGGATGGCCGGGAAAGGCAGCCAGTGCTGCTCAACCAGCACCTGCTTGCTCTGCAGTCCCAGCAGGCTGCGGAGAAGCAACCCTCCCATCCAGTGAGCTTGCTATGTGACTGGGTCCCCTCGGGCCCTGTTTAGGATTCTAAATATGCCTCTCTCCAAACAGCCTGGGGCCCCTGCCCTTTAGAAAACCAGAGAACAGCGTGCAAAGATTGTAATCTTGCTTAGCTGAAATCTGCTTGCCCAGGTTACAGGAAAAAGAAGGACATCTCTTTCTGGGTAGGCAACAGAACTCAGTGTTAGGGTTGCCCAGACTATGCCTATTTTTAGTAATAATCTCATCGCCCTTGGCAGCTTCACTTGAATGTCTCTTAAAAAAAATCAATAAAACCTGCTCTGCACAGGATTCACTTGCTTCCTCCCCAAACCGGTTTAGCACTTTTGTTTTCCCTCCTGGGACTGCCCAGCCACCTGCCCTGGCCATTCTCCTTAACTAGGGTGAGTCAAAAGTAGGTTGACTGCTACCCTTCCTTGCTGTCCACATACTGTCTCTTCAGCCTTATTCTCCATAGCACTGAAATCTGTCTCTCTCGCTACCCACTCCCGGTCACAGGATGGCTTTCTACATCTGCACCACAGCAACCACTGCCCACAGAGTCCCCTGCTTCACCCCTGCAGTTCTGGCCCAATCTCTTCATCACAGGCTGTTTGGAACTGAAAATCTGAGGATGTAACCCCTTTAGGTGAAAACCTCAAAGCATCATGATTTTCAGTATTTCAGAGAAAATTGATGGAAAAAAGTTTGCAATGCTTGATATGTATTTCCATGTGCAAAATAAAATTATTTGTCCATCTTGAAAAAAAAAAAAACACTCAGGATGAAATCTTAACTCTATCACAGTTCAAAAGACTCTCCACATTCCTCTCCCCACCTTACTCCTCATTCTTACTCCCCAGTTACCTGGCTCACTTCCAAGGCCATCGTTTGCCAGTTTTTCCATGAGTTATGTGCTCACGTCTTCCACAGGGTTTGGGTCTTACAGGATCCCGTGGCAATGCCATTTACTCTATGAGAGTAGGAGCTGTGCTTGTGCTGCTATCATCAACACAGCCCAGATGCCCGATCAAACATTTCCTAAGTGAACACGGTGACCTGGCACAGCTGCTTTTCCAGTCACTTCTGTTCCCTGTGTCCACCCACCTTAAACGTTATGATCTAGTTACACTGAGTTTGTTTTCAGTTTTCTAAAATCGTGCTTTCTCTTACCTCTGGCCCTTCACACACAGTCTTCCCTTGCCAGGAAGACTTGACTTCTACCTAGGTGCTCCCCAAGTGTGATTTTCCTGTTCCAACATTTATGAGACTACATGGCAATGCATGAGTACCTCCCACCCGGGAGCATGGCACTGTATCTTTCCTTGTTAAAACCTCCAGCATCTGGGCCTGCGCCGCGGCTCACTAGGCTAATCCTCTGCCTAGCGGCACCGGCACACCGGGTTCTAGTCCTGGTTGGGGCGCTGGATTCTGTCCCGGTTGCCCCTCTTCCAGGCCAGCTCTCTGCTGTGGCCAGGGAGTGCAGTGGAGGATGGCCCAGGTGCTTGGGCCCTGCACCCCATGGGAGACCAGGAAAAGCACCTGGCTCCTGGCTCCTGCCATCGGATCAGCGCGGTGTGCCGGCCGCAGCGCGCTGGCCGCGGCGGCCATTGGAGGGTGAACCAATGGCAAAGGAAGACCTTTCTCTCTGTCTCTCTCTCTCTCACTGTCCACTCTGCCTGTCAAAAAATAAAAAAATAAAAAAAAAAACTCCAGCATCTAACAGAGACACAGATTGTATTTTTTTTTCTAACATGTATGTTTGATAAATAAAAAGGTTAAGGAAACAAATTAATATGCGTGGAAAATGTGGAGGGAATGCATATAAGATAAAAATGTTCCAAGGAAAAGACACCTGGACCATATGATGAAAATGATAAAAAAAAGTCTGTATAGAAAAATGATTCTGAAAGGAGAAAGTTCTAAAATGTCAACATGACAGGGCATGAAGAGAAAGACTGGAATAAAGTTTTTTTCTACTTTTATTTCTAACGGTGTTTAGTGTATGTTATTCACATTATATTTTAAAATATTTGGAAACTGAAAAAAAACACATATAAGTGTGACTAGTGAATGCATCAGTATCTTCTTCCAGCATGTTGCTGTTTTTATGAATATGTGTCTTGCTAATCTTCTTTATAGTCACTGTTACGTAAGAGAACATCCTGGAGTTATTTGAAGAAAAAACAAGACATCAAATTCTGCATCTGTGTATTCTGATTTCATTTTCTTTTTCTGCTGAGTGTGTGAGTCTGAGAAAATTATATCCGTCTTTCACTTGTGTGACCCGATGCGTTAGACAACACACAAGCCCTTTGTCAAGCAGAAAGACACAAACGCACGGAGTTGCGCAAGCAGAGCTGACTCCCTTCAGGCTGATGGAGGCACTTAATGAGAGACACGTGCAAACTCAGCCAGGCGCTCAACAAGTCTGTGCAGTCCGTCCTATGTGAACCTGACTTCAGCATCTTTGGATGACTCTAGCAGTTATTTGCCTGTGGGCTCTTCTAAGAATGATTTGCAAAGACAGCCCTCTGCTTGTGTAGGACCCACCCAAATGCCGACATCCCAAGAGCAGCCGGCCTTATCCCCAAGGGTTTTTCCAGAAGACAGGGGTCCTTATCTGCTCAAAGAGACAGAAAGACCCAGACAAAGGGTCTCCAGGCTGTTATTAGGGATTGCCAGTTGCCTCAGAGCCTGTAATTACATATTTCAGAAGGTGTGGTTGTAATTATGCCAATAGAGATGTGAGCTCCTCTCCTCTGTGATCCAAGGGAGACAGAATTAAGTGATTTTTCCCCTCTGTTCTCTTGGGTTTTTATAATACAGAACAAATTATTGACCAGAATCCAAATCTCTCTATCTCTTGGTCTTATAACATGTGCTGGATTGAGTTGGTTAAACACTAAACAAACATAAACTATTCTCACTTAAATGTAGCATTCAGAATGACACACAGTGATGAACATTTATTCATGTATGCTAAGTGGTTTTAACTTAAAACTTTTTAACTAATTTGAATATCTTTAATGTATTACTTCAATAAAGAAATGCCGAAGAGCAAGTGAAACTAGACGGAGATGTGGCATTTTTAATAGAGTCCTTCTTTCATGATTTATGTGAATTAGATGGGATGTTGTTATAACAGGAAAAAGAATCGCTGAATGTTTTAGTTAGGAAAAATAACCAAGTTCTAGTCCTCATGAAAGTTTCCTTTGGAAAACCATGTAATGCAGATTTTGCTGTGTTTGCTTGTAAAATGGGAACAATGAGGACAGCTGTCCCTCTGCCTTAAAGGATCGATGGAAGGAAGGTAAGTGAAGCAGTGTAGGTGAAAGTTGTTGGCAAGTGGTTCAGCCCATATACATTCCAAGGCAGACACTGTGTTGGTTATGGAAACAATAGTTTGTTTTGATTTCCTCATCTTTGCCATGTGGACCTGGTCCAAGTAATATCTTTAAAATTTATTTTTATTTGAAAGGTGGAGATACCCACAGACAGGCAGATAGAGATCTTCCTCCTACTGATTCATCCCAAATGCCTGCAACAGTTTGGGCTGAGGCAGGTCAAAGTCAGGAGCTGAGAGCTCAATCAGGATCTCCCATGTGGGTGACAGGGACCCACATTCTTGAGCCATTACCTGCTGCCTCCGAAGGAAGACATTGGTAGAAAGTGGAACATGAAGTGGAGCCAGGACTTGAACCTAAGCACTCTGATATCGGATGCAGCCATCCTAAGTGGTGTCTTGACCACTGTGTCTTACATCCATCCCTTGCCCAAGCAATAATTGACCTAGACCTTGAACAGCGAGTTGTACTTGGAATAAAGAACATAAAGCATGTAAATCCAGGACTACTCTAGGCCAGAAATGGTTTCCTTAGTTAACTTAGAATGCCATTCACCCGCTGTCCCTGTGAGGCATAGGATGATATTCAACTATTTCATTTTAGAATTCTGTGTGTGCCTCTATCTGAATATCAAGCAACTTTACAAAAATAGCTTGCATCCTTATGGGGATGTACATATATCTTGAGCCTTAAATCTTTATAGATACATGAGACAGATGTTACACTCATTTTAGCAGTGAGGAAACCTAGACACTGAAAAATCACTGCTCTAATTAAAAAGTCAGCAGCTTATTTTTGTTGTAGATGATGTTGGGTAAAATGAGGGAAGGATTAAAATTCAAACTCTTAGGTTAAAATATGTCTTATTGCAAATTATTGTAGCTCCATAATTTTGCTCCTTTTCCTGTAGCTGCTCCCCTTATTGCTTTATCTAGCTCCTTCCCTGACCTAACACCTACTGACCTGCAGCACCTACATTACCTTTCTCAGACACATTCCCTAATGTGCTCATAGTTCCAACAAAAAGTTGATCACATACCATTGTCTGTCAGTTTTCTTATGCCTCATCTACTAGTCTGTGGAAATCTTGATCATTCACAGAATATAATACATAGTGTGTCAATAAATAAAATCTCCATGTTATAATAAAGGATATAGATCTGATTCTAAAGACCTACCTGATTTCTGCAAATTTGCACACTTGGTTGATACTTTTTTGCAGATAAGTCTGTATATTTTTCTCAGCATCTGACTATACTGCTTTCCAAATGTTTTATATAATCGTGTTCTTACTGGTAGCTATGTTAATCCAGGCAGGGGGAGGTTTTTTTTTAAGATTTTATTTATTTATTTGAGAGGTAGAGTTACAGACAGTGAGAGGGAGAGACAGAGAGAAAGGTCTTCTGTTTGCTGGTTCACTCCCCAGATGGCCGCAATGGCTGGAGCTGTGCAGATCCAAAGCCAGGAGTCAGGAGCCTCTTTGGGTCTCCCACATGGATGCAGGGGCCCAAGGCCTTGGCTATCTTCCACTGCTTTTCTAGGCCATAGCAGAGAGCTGGACTGGAAGAGGAGCAGCTGGGACTAGAACCAGTGCCCATATGGGATGCCGGTGCCGCAGGTGAGGATTAACCTACTGCACCACCGCACCAGCCTCAGGCAGGGAGAGTTTTTAAAGGCTTAGTTTAACTGTCTGTATTCCACCTTTTCCCTTGCTGCATAGACTGGCTCTCAACTTACAAATCAACAGGGTTTTTCTTTCTTTCTTTTTTTTTTTTTTTTTATTGAGCCTCAATCTCCAAGGTCAATACTGCACTCAAATTTTCACTTTTTTTTTTTTAAAGATTTGTTTACTTATTTGAAAGGCAGAGCTACAGAGAGAGAGAGAGAGAGAGAGAGGAGAGAGAGAAGAGAGGGGGGAGAAAGAGAGAGAGAGAGAAAATCTTCCATCTGCTGGTTCACTTTCCAAATGGTCACAATGACCAAGGTTGGGCCAGACCAAAGCCAGGAGCCAGAAGCTTCCTCTGGGTCTCCCATGTGAGTGTAAAGACTCGAGCACTTGGGCCATCCTCCACTGCCTTCCCAGGCATATTAGCAGGGAGCTGAGTTGGAAATGGAGCAGTTGAAACTTGGATCAGTGCCCATATGCGATGCAGGTGCTACAGACAGTGGCTTTACCAGCTTTGCCACAATGCCGACCCCAGTTCTCATTTCTGAATCCCAGTGTTGGGAATCTTGGTCTTGAAATGCAAATTTTCTTCCACTGAGTCCTCACTGGTAAACTTCTGTTGAGTACTCTGAAGTTTTTCTGGAATATTCTAAAATACCCTTCCAGGTAAGTTTCCACTTTTGTGCAGTCATTTCTCCCTCTTACTCATCCCTGGTGGTCATAGGCTTCACTTCCCAATGAACTATTTTCCTACCACCGATAATTTCCCTTTTTCTAGGTGTTTTAAGGATGGATTACCTAGGGCTTCTCTGCCATTCATTTCCATTCACCTGTTCTTAAGTATTTGATGATTTGTATTGAACTTCTAGAATCTCCCTGTTCTGTTCCACATGCTAATCTCTTGCCTAGACTATGTGTGGTCAGTAAATGAAAGTAACTGTGCTGATCTTTAAAGCCACAGCCCCAGCTTCAACTTCCTAAGAATGTTCCACAATTCACCCCCTGACTCCTCCTGGTGCCCTTTGTCCTGATGAACTCCATTATTGCACCCAGATCTTGGACTTGGCTCCAGCAAGTTCAGCCTACTGCCTTTAGATTTCCCCACCCCAACCATAACACATGTGTGCAACAGAGCTTCCACTTACTGAACTGGCAGGAAACCAATCGTGAATGTACAACAATGAGAGAAAATACAGAATACAGAGAAACTTTATCCCACAGACTTACAGGTAAACATGAAGCCACCTAGTCTCATCAAACATCAAACATCAGTGTAGTGAACAAAATTTATAATAATAATAATATTTGTTTTAATGATTTAATTCCATGTGAATTAATCTCTTTCAATAACTCCATTAAGATACATGCGATACAAAGGTAATACCAGAGAACAGTTTTATAATAATTATTTGGTATTCAGATGCATTCTGCCCCTATTTCAAGGAAGCAAATGCATCAACATATAAGTGTTATCAATCACAAAGACATCCTTTTATATTTATAAATACCAATTTTGAATAATTTTAGAGCAACAAAATTTGTTTATTTGTGATTGACTTTGTTGCTATTTTAAGGACTTATGTAATCCAATAAACATTCCATGATTTTTTTTTTCCTAAAGCTAAAGTGTTTTCTGGGTAGTTCAGAATTCTGACATAAAAACCGGAGTTTCCTTCCCCATAATTACCATAATTTAATTTTCTCTCCCAAGGGCAGGGGATGATTTTCTCCTAGGATAATCTGTGCAATAATGGAGAAAAAGACCACTGTGATTTTCTGTCTAATCCAATTTAAGGGCATAACTACGGAAAGAGACTTTCTACCATAGCATGTACTTCCAGTGGCCTTTGTGGTCAGCCCCTTCACCAGGGTATTTCTCGTTGCCAAGAGAAATGAGGTGGCAGCAAACAAAATATTACTCAGAATGATGGGTCTGCCTGCTCTCTGGCTCCATGGCAAAAGCCAGTTGTTATTTATCAACTTTACTTCTTCAAGTGATGGTGAAGCCTGAGGCTGTTTACGTAAGATAATACAGAAATTGTTTATTCACTCCCAGTGTGTGTTTTTTCTTTTTCTTTTTTTAGCTTGTACTTTAAATCCTACTGTAAGAAAGTATTCTTGGGAAAATTAAAAATCCAGAAGTAGTAAATTCTAAAAAGAAGTGATTATGTAAATCTCCCAGTAGTAATTTCCTTTGTTTCTATAAAATTCTCATTTAAGCATTCTTTAAAACTTAAGAATTCTTAACATATTTTTCAGCTTTAACTTATTGAAATGTTTTCTTAGTCTTTTTATTCTCTTGCAGTGTTCAGATGTTTAATATATTAATCTATTTTGTTTACGTTGCCAGTGATTAATTAATACAATTTATTCTGGCAAGATAATAATTTGTTCCCAGATATGATAAATCTTCTATAATTTTCTGTAGTTCCTCCTGCCTTTTACAATTTCCTTAAATTTTTACTCAGCTGGGGGGATTGTTTGGTTTGTTGTTCCAGATATATTTTTAAGTTTTCTTTCCAAGTTCCTAGTTACCACATTGTTCTATTTAGTTATTATTTTTAGAATAATCTTTTTCAGGTCATTTATTTTGTAATCATGAGGGACCTTAATAATGTTTGCATGTCCAAAGGTTATACATGACATACATATACAATGCAAAATGACAGACATGTGAGCAGGTGCAACAATACTCTTTTTTTTTTTTTTTTTTTTTTTTTTTTTTTTTTTGACAGGCAGAGTGGACAGTGAGAGAGAGAGAAACAGAGAGAAAGGTCTTCTTTTGCCGTTGGTTCACCCTCCAATGGCCACTGCAGCTGGCACACTGTGGCCGGCACACCGCGCTGATCCAAAAGCAGGAGCCAGGTGCTTCTCCTGGTCTCCCATGGGGTGCAGGGCCCAAGCACTTGGGCCATCCTCCACTGGACTCCCAGGCCATAGCAGAGAGCTGGCCTGGAAGAGGGGCAACCGGGACAATCCAGCACCCCAACCGGGACAGAGTCCGGCACCCTGACCGGGACTAGAACCCGGTGTGCCAGTGCTGCTAGGCGGAGGATTAGCCTGTTGAGCCGTGGCACTGGCCTGCAACAGTACTAACTCAACAATCTGTTTAAGAAAGGATGAAGTCCCCAGGTGTCTATCTTTTGTTTCTCCATGGTAGCACCATCCTCTAAGTTATTCTCTTATTTTCTTTTTAAATTTATGTCAATATTTTCCAGTTTTGAAAATTCTTCAAAATTTACACAGTCTTTTTTAAATTATTTATTTATTTGAGAGTCAGAGTTACACGGGGAAAAGGGAGGCAGAGAGAGAGAGAGAGAAAGGGAGAGAGATAGAGAGAGAGGCCTTCCATCCACCTGTTCACTCCCCAGTTGGCCACAACTGCTGTGCCGATCTGAAGCCAGGAGCCAGGAGCTTCCTCCAGGTCTCCCACGTGAGTGCAGGGGCCCAAGGCCTTGGACCATCCTCTATTGCTTTCCCGGGCCATAGTAGTTGAGAGCTGGATAGAAGTGGAGCAGCCAGGTCTTGAACCGGCATCCATATGGGATGATGGTGCTTCAGGCCAGGCATTAACCCACTGCACCACAGCGCCGGCCCCAACATAGAGTCTTAAACATGTGTTATTGTGTCACTCACTTTTTCTAAGCATGATTTATAAGACAGTTTTGTATATTACGGGAAGCTACAGTTCACTCGTTTGTATTATCCTAGAGAGTTCTATTGTATAAATGTTACCAAAATGTACTTATTTGTTCTCTAGTTATCTATGGAATTTCACTTTATTTTCAAGATTTGGCATTGAAATTATGCTGCAATGAACACTGTCTCTTTAACAAAGCTGTGACACATGCACAGGGCCTTTTGTGACTTTTAAATTGTTCAGATACCCATATGGTTATTGCTGTACTCCTGGGACCGTAATAGTCACTCTGAAGACAATTGGGATGATTTTAGACGAGTTGTTTTAAGTTATATGATCATGATAAAAAAAAATGCACCCAAAACACTAGTGGTAAGAACCAGTGGGTCTGGTTCAAAGAAATAAAGGAGTTTATTTACTGAGAGGAAAATAGACTGCATATTAGAACTAAACATTCTAAAAAGTATTTAATGGAAAAAATTCATGAAGTTTTATGTAAGTTTTTTTAATGATTCGATTTACTTTTCTGGAACCAATTGCTGGATATTATTAATAAGCTTGGTGCATCAACCTCTGATTAAATCAAAGTCTGATGACTGCTTTCTTCTTTTCTCTCCCTCAGAGCCGATAGTTTGGTATATTCACGTTTCCAAAGCTAACTCATTAGTAGTAAAATACAACTCTTTAAAATCATTTTCCTCTTTGGAATGTCATAGCAGGTTAAAGATCCCTTTCATGAGTGAAGACAAACAGCTCACTCCATGTCAAGGTAAACAAAAGCAGAGTGATTTCCCACGGCAAACAGTACACCTGTGCTATAGCTGGGGATAATACCTATATCTTCAAAAGTAGACTTTGAACAACAGACCACTGATTCTGGAAAGGAAAAGCAGACTGGCGTCAACTTCCATGGTGTAAATAAAGTCTAGATTGATACTGAGACATCAACAATAAATAGACAAATGTTACGACACACGATTTGTGTGTAGTAAGTCAGTGCGCAGGTTGCAGGATCTGTAGGTTAAGGAAAGGACATGGATTTGGAACAGCTGCCCCTACATGAGCCCCACCTCTCTACCTTTAGGCTGTGTGAAGTTGGACTCCTGACTGCAATGCGTCAGCTATGAATGGCGGTGCAAGTGGAACCTACTTCATACAGTTACTCTGGGATGAAGCAAGATTTCCCACCAGAAAGCTCCCTGTGTGGGCTGACATCTGCCCCTCGTGACCATGAGCACGGTGGCTCCCCGAAGGACTCCAGGAGAAACACTACCCGCTGCTACAGCGCAGCGAGCACGCAGGACTCCTGTGTCAGCAGATCAGTGATGTTTGATTTACTCCTTCTGGAAAAATCTTGGCATTCGCTTTCAAGATATATAAAATTGCTAAGCAGTTTTTTTCTCCTCAAAAATACCTCTATACATATATTTTAAACCAAGAACTTTAAAATTGGAAAATAATTTTATGCTAATTGATGTTGTCTGTGGCAGGATACCAGTAATAACATGGAAGAGCCAGCAATAAATCCACCAAACTCTTTAGAATAATTTGCAACCATTAACTAGGACAACTAAGGAGATGATGAGAGATATAAAAGGGCTTGCAAGGTGGGAAAAAGTCAGATAAGACGTGTGTATGCAGGTGAATGTGCATGTGCATGTGTCTGTGTGATGTAAATGTGTGAAGAAGCAGAAGGAAGACAGTGTCCCGTGGACAGTGACGATGAATAAGCGCCAATGGGCCTTCACAGGGAGCAGTCCACTGACGTAATGCAAAGGCGTTCTTTACGTGTGAGGAAAAGGAGGCAACACCTGGCGTCACCTCCTGTGGGTTTCTCAGTCCATGTGGGAGCAGCCTGAGCAAATTTCCTAAGGGCCTGATCTAGCCCACAGCAACTCAGCTTTATCTCTATCCCAGACAACTCCCATCCTCCACTCACTGGCCTACATGTTTCATCAAGAATGTGGCAATAACAAATCAACTCAATCTGGAGTCCTCGGGGGAAAAAAATGAAGCCACGATGCTGATGTGCCAGTGCCTTTCTGAGCAGAACAGCTTCATAATTACGTCCTGATTACGAGGAGAGTCCGTCTTGTCTTTAAACTGCTCAGCTGCCAGACAAACAAGCTTAATAGCGGCACTACAAATACAAACGCAGTTTGTTGGCCCAAACGAGTCGTAAGTTTGCCAGGGTGCAAGGACATGAGAATGAGCTTGCTGATGAAGTTCAGAGACCAGCAGCTGATTGACAGATGGAATCACTCACATTGTTAGACTCCTTGGACCTAAAACTCCAAAGCTTTGTTTTTTTTTTCCATCAAAGATCAAGATTTATAAGGAATGAATCTTTAAGGAAGATCTTTTTCCCCCACTAACCCGTATGGACTTGCTCTATTTCATTTTCTAATTCAGACTCTTCTACCTTTCTTCCACCAGCACAGTATAGGTCATTGTTGTGGATGACGTGTTCTAAAGTTCTCCGTTGGTTCTGTCTGATATGGTACAATCACACAAGACAGCTGTTCTCTTTAATAATGACACATTCTGTGATTTCACAAAGGTGTATGGCAGGTGGAAGGGTTGCAGGCAACAGCTGCTAATGTAGTACAAAGCCCTCTGCATTATCAAGTGAGCGTGTTGACATACATGCGTTAGGTTTAGGGGCGTGATTGACAGCAAAAGCTAAATCTGTTTCATTTAAGAAATAAACCCAAGTGCTCATTGTTGTAGTGATATGTTTGTTGTTAATATGAAATAGCTACTACAATATATAAAGTGGTCCACTGGGTGATGTAAGACATGGTGGGAAAAAATTGCACTGGAATTAATTCTTCCTCTCCCTCTAGCCCCCAAATAGAGCTCCGTTCGTTTCACATGCTGTAGACCATGGAAATGTCTGAAACAGACAATACAAAGAATCAGATGCCATTACACGGTGCTACTAACCTGTGACTAAGGATCACGCCTGGCAGAATTGTAGAGGGTATCTCTAAGTAAGTCTTTTACTGGTTCCCTCCACTCCCACATTAAATCCCTGAAACCACAGTAAAGTTGCCACCCCTCCCCCTCCCCCCAGTTCCACTGTCCAGCGCTTCTCTTTAAGATTCACAGTAGCAGGAACAACTGAAAAACACTGACCAGAAATGCTTTCATTTCCTTCACTCTGCATTTGTCCTCCTGAAGCAAAAAGAATTTTCAGTTGCCAAATCATTATTTTCTGCTAGAAAGTGAAATCTGTTTAAATATGCTGTCAAAAGATGTTTAAATATACTGTCAAAATATGTCAAAAGACGCTCCCATTTATCTATTTGTCTAACATGCATTAAGATCTACTTTGTGCTTGGCACTGGGATGAGACCCGAGGGTATAATAAAAACAAGAAATGTTCTCTGCCTTCAGAAATTTACAAGCTCCTATGGCCTCACCACACATAATTCTATGTTAAAGAATTTATCCTCCAAAGAGTTTAGCAAGTCCTGCTAAAGAATAGCATTTTAACCTCTTTCATTTCTCAGAATCATTTCTCCTGTGTCTGAGAAAGGTGACTAAATATGGGACTCATTTAAATAAATGTGGCTTCAGTCTACCATCACAACTGAAGAAACCAAGCAGGCCATGTTTTCTGAAATCCGAAAGGTAAAGAACAGTAGCAATTAGAAGAGTTCAGTTGCCCTTGATTTCAGGTTTTTCAAGGTATAGCCTAGGTTAAGAGAATAAGTCCATGGTCAGCAAGGCAACAGAAGAAAACACACTCTTTTTTGGGGAGGTAACATTTGAGTCATAAATAAAACAAGAATGTGTAAATAACAACTCTGTTGATCAGACTTACTCCACTGGAATGTGGGGATGACCGTGTACATGCACAGATGTGGCATTCTCGGAATATTGTGGGCTGTGCACACTTTTTGAAGACATATCTGTTATCCCTTATGCTAGTTTAGCTGTTAGCCTCCAAGGTACAACTGTCAGCTGCAGCTTCTCCAACAGCTTAATGGAAGTGAGCCACACAAAGCCTGCTACTTACTAAGCCACCATGCACCCGTCAGACTCCCTGTCTTTTTAATGTTATTTTGTTGATTAAAAAAAGAGAGAACACTACAGCAACTTGTCCAGATTCTTATTTAATATACTGCTTGTCTTTTGGGATGATGAAAATTTAATATAATGTCATTATTTTAATGCTTTGATCATGGAAGTAAGGTGGGTGGAATTATTACAGAGAACATTACATATGGTGTAGAATAGTTGTTATGCTTTCTAACTATCAGATTTACCCAAGAACAAAAGTGGTAATTTTGGGAAGAAGAGAGATCATTATCATTGGACACATTCAATACGGTGGCCATGTTTTCTCTTTCCCTCACTTTCCCTCAGAAAGTCCTGATGCATCACTGAAGGTACCAACAGTTCTGGAAAAACCAACTTCATTTTTGGTTGTGAGAGTAGAACACTTGATCAAAGCCAAGGCAAACAGAAGTTTAACCCCTGGGCCACAGTGACCAGCTCCTGAGTGAGCATGTGATTCAGGGCAGCGTGTCTTAGCAAGCCTGGAACATGAAGTGGGTGATTAGGCCACCATTCCTCCCAGAGGTGCAGAAGGTGGAAGGTGGTGCTGGGAGCTGTTGGCTGTTCCATAACCTCCAGGGGGTTTACCTTTAGGAGGATTTGACATCATAGAGACCTGGATAAGGAGGTAGAGCCATTGCGGTCATGTTTTTATAATTGAATTAAGAGTCCTTGAACTCTAGCCTGCTTGTGAACTTTATGTAAACCAACAAATTACCTTTATTAGTTAATTGAAGTTGAGATTCTATTATTTGCAACTTTTATAAAAAGCATTATCGTGGATACAATCAAATATGTGCCAGGTAACAACATGGAGTAGGGGTTGGAAAAGGGATTCAGACCACACATTGGTAGTTGAACTGTATGTTCTCTAAGAAGGCTTTCAACACTGTGTCTCATCTCCACATGAGACTAAAAATATCAACCAAATTCCCTCAATTCATTTATATGTCAGAAACAATGTCTGACATTACAGTTTTGTAAGTATCTTAAGGACAATACAGTTCTTATCTCAATTTGATTACTGTGCCATGAGCCTTTAATTATTCTCCTTCATCCAGATGGCCCTTGATTGATTCTAATTAGGATACTTATTTCTGAGCATGATTTCTTCCTAGTGGGTCAGAATTAAGATTAAAAGAAAATACTTGGAAAAGTTCTAATGTAAAATGTAGACAACATCGGTTATAGCCAAGTTTTTGCATGTGTTACATTGCTTCATATCTGTTTCAAAAGAATGCTGGGGAATATCATTTTTGGTTTCATTAAGTAGCAAGGATCTCTGCTAAAGAGGAGCATGTCTCTCTCAGGAATGAAATTTGGGACTGAAGTTTGTTACGAACCAGTTGCCTTGGAATAGTGTTCTGGTGAAATGGTTATCAACCATGGAATGCCTGGAGGCAGCCTAAAGCCCTGCCTTAGGAATGCAGTGATGAACGAGACAATCTCCAGCACTGACCAAAAGAAATCACACCTCTGTGCTGCCACGAGCCAAGATCTACGGCTTCTTTCTGAGAAGGGATTGAGCTAGATCATGGGAACACAGTAGGGTGGGGGGACTCCAGTGCCTTCGTGACCTGCTGCATTCCAATAAGAGCTAGCATCACTTACCTGAGCTTGTATGGATCATTTCCAGGACACGATGCCTGTCTTACAATGGATGTCTATTGTCTTCTTCCTGGAAGGAGTGATTCAGAGCTTCACTTTATTGGCAGAGATGTCTGCTTCTCTTGGAGCCTATGTGTTCTCTCCTGTGGTCAATAGCATTTCCTTCCTTACGAATTGTATACGCTTCTGGGGCAGAAGGAATCTTCCTAAAGCAATCTAGTCATTGCATGTACTTCAGGAAGCTCTTCTGTGCTTTTTAAAAGATCTTAAATCTCTTTTAGGAGTTTAATATTTTGGTAGTCTCCATGCTCGACCAGAGTCCAGCATGTAAGGGCCGTAAGGGCAGGAGAGTTCAAAGCTCTCACAGTGACATGGATGCCAGGCCTGGATGCTCAGAAGGAGAGTCGTGTGTATTTCTTGTGAGTGCAAATGACTCTATACTGACATCCAGAAGATGTTTTGAGGTCACTTCTTAGCACTTCTTTCTACTGAGTGTTTTATGCCTATTCTGAGAATTGTTTAAAAACATAAAGATTTATTGCTGTCATTTTATGTTGTTTTATACATGCATTGAGAGAACAAAATCGGACCACACTGTAAGTTAAAATCCAGTTTGCAAGCAAAAGACTTAAAATACACTGGGAGATTAATCTGAGGAAATTGCTTATGTCAGCAGCTGTCACAAACATGTGGCCTGCCTCAGAATCTAGAGCAGCTGCCATACTGAAATACTTTTGCTTTTCACAGGGAAATAAGAATATCAGTGGAATCTGTCTGCTTTGAAGTGCTTCGGGTCTTTTATTTCTAATTTCAGATGTCAGCAGCCTGGTTGGGATGACTAAGTAAGGCAGAAAATGTTCTGCTGAGCCCTAGTATCTGGGGTATTCCCCAGTAGCAGAATGTTTCCAGCACAGCTGGGTGGGAAGCATCCCTTCCTTGTGCCGGATGCCAACAAGTCCAGCAGCCAAACATGGCCCGGCTTCTGTGAAGGTGACAGAGGCTTCCCTACAAAGCCATCTCTGGGAAGCTTCCTGGAAGGAGCCGGGACTCTGTGGCACCTTAGACCAGGGCTGTACTCGAAAAAGTCACGCCCGGCCCTCTTAGTCTGCAAATGTCTTCCCCTTCTCTCTCATTACTCCAGTAGCTTGGGAATCCTTGCTGGACAGAGACTTGCCTGGTTAAGAATGGTTAACTATGCAAGGGACAACACCCCAGATATGCAGAGGCACAGACATTCAATACATACTTGCTATTTTTTTTTGCATTGATTTGCTTTAATTTGTATGTCTCTTGAAGTTGTTGAACATGTAGACTTCATGTAACTAGACATCCTGTGTATTTTCTGAATTTAAAATAGACCAGGGGTAGGTGTTGTGGTACAGCAGGTTAAGCAACTCCTTGGGACATCCACATGCCGTATCTGAATGTCCTGGCTACCTCACTTCCCTTCTAATGCCTTTGAGAAAACCAGATGAGTCCCTGCCACCCACGTGGGAGACCCAGCTGTAGTTCCAGGCTCCTGACCCAGCCTAGGCTGCTTACAGCCTTATAGAGTGAACAACCAGATGGAAGATCTCTCTCTTCCCCTCCTGTCGTCTTTCAAATAAATAAATCTGAAAAACACAAAATGGCTCAATGCAATAAGATGAATCCTGAGTAGAATCTATGTGATAGACCAGTATCTGACCCATTTTGTACCCTCTGCTCTGAACAAAGTGAGCCACGGTGGGTTTATAGGTGCCCGATGGTTCGTTAATGGTGACTACCAGAATTTAGTGGCTTCAGCCATACTTGTAATGCCTCTCATTTCCTTCCTGACCTGTAAGATGAGGATGGCAATGATGCCTTCTTCAGAGGATTGTTGTAAGGTTAAATTGAAACAATGCACATGGGTGCTTAGCATAATGCTTACTCTAATTGACAAAATCAGCCACAGGACCGCAAATCAGTGAAAAACCCTCTTCAGGCCACTTACTACTCATGATTACAAGGAAGTAAATGTTGCCAAATTGTAGGAAAGGTAAAAAGTGAAGACAGGAACAGGAGTCACTTTTGTTAGAAGAGAAAAATTGAAAAACAGAGAAGACATAGTAGATCACATCCATGCATCCATAGTCACAGGATACCCATGATTACTACTGGGTAGGTCAGTTTTGCTGAAGGAAGATGGCCCATTAGAAACAATTTATAAAGCACAAAATGACATCCACATATCCAGCATTGCTTTTATAAGAAAAGGATTGACAAGAAATGGACATTGTGTCAGATCTGAGACAACAGAAAGACAGAACCCAAAGGCAGGAGGTTAAAAAATAACAGGTGTTTAATATTATCAGAGACATTAAGTGATCTTAGAACAAAAAGGGTGATTGCATTGTGAATGGATTTGTTCATTTTCAGAACACTATTGTGCAGTCTCTATAAAAGATAAAATGGTCTTAGAAAGTATGAGTGTCAGGAGAAGTGAAAGATTGCTCCAAATGGTTAAAGAGCATTGCAAAGTGATAGGACAAGAGAAAAGGAGGTAAGGTATAGAATTAAGTGAAAGTTTAGCAAAGATAAAAGATATACTTCCAACAGATACCCTTGATCATCTGTCACATCATATCTTGATCATCTGTCATCTATCTAGCCAATACCAGGTAAGGAATTTGAGATGGAAATGAGAATGGTAAATGATGTTTAAAACAAAATTACTGTTCTCAGAAAAATAGAGAAGAGTCAGGAAAAACACAAAAGAATCAGGGGGAAAGAGAGAGGTGAGGGAAACAGAGTGAGGCAGGGAGGGAGGGAAGAAGGGGAAGGAATTGAGGGAAGGAAGGAAACGGTGGGGTAGAAAGTTAGAAAGAACCGAAATAAGGCTTCTTGCAGTGCTGGGTAAAAACAAACAAGATAAAGCTAAGGTAGAAGTTTAGGGGGTGGAAAGAGAGGCTGTTTCCTCCACAAATGAAATACAAAGTAGCTGGTGCAAACATAAGAATTCTAAGGATTTCCCTGGCCTCTTAGATTTCAAAATTACCTTTACAGTGGAGGAATCCCAAGTCTATTCTACTGTCTATGTGCTGTTCCACACTTCACCTGAGAAAGGGGCTCCTCTCTCCTTGTGGCGTCAGTCAGTTTGGAGCCACACGTTTTCATTCAATAGCCATTTCTTGTAGTCACTGTTCTCCAAGCACTGCCCAGACAGTCACACATTGGCTATGAACCAGGGGTGGACATCTGGTATAGCAGCTAAGACAGCACTTGGGATGTCTGCAGCTCCTATGGGCAGAGGACGTGGGTTTGAGTCCCACCTCTGCTTCTGGCCCAGCTTCCTGCCGATGAGCATTCTGGGGGGCAGCAGGAGATGGTTCAAATATTTGGGTCCCTGCCACTCATGTGGGAGGTCTGGATGAATTTTCAGGTCCTGGCTTCGACACGGCCCAGACCTGGATGTTAGTGACATTTAGAAAACAAACTGGCAAGGGCCAGTGGTGTGGCACAGCAGGTTAAACTGCTGTCTACAGTGTCAGTGTCCCGTTCGGACACCGGTTTGAGTTCTGGCTGCTCTACTTCCAATCAAGCTCCCTGCTACTGCACCTGGGAAAGCAGAGGAAGATGGCCCAAGTACGTGGGCCCTGTACTCACATGGGAGACTCAGTGGAAGCTCTTGGCTCCTGGCTTCAGACTGGCTCAGCCCTGGCTGTTGCAGCCATCTGGGGAGTGAGTCAGTGGATAGATGATTCTCTGCTTCTCCCTCTCTGTTTGTAACTCTGCCTTTCAAATAAATTAATTAATTAAATAAAAAAGTTAACCCCAGATGGAAGATCTCACTGGTTATGTCTCTCTCTGTTTCCCTGCAAACAAATAACTTTTAAAGATTTTTTTTCTTAAAACAAGAAATAAAATATTGACAGGATCTGTCTAATCTCAGGAAGTGTCTGGTGGGAGACACAGGGATGGAGACTCCTGACTATGGCTGGGAAGGGTATGGTGAGTCCTGTCACTGCAGCAGAAGCACCAAGGAGGGTGAGAGCAGTAATTGCCTGCCCGCACGTCTTGCAAAGGCACCGTCTGAAAGTGCACCCAAACTCCTTCAGCTTCCAGCATGGAATTTCAGCCACCTTGAGTAGAGAATG
Organism: Oryctolagus cuniculus; assembly: GCF_051225735.1. Classification (NCBI taxonomy): domain Eukaryota; kingdom Metazoa; phylum Chordata; class Mammalia; order Lagomorpha; family Leporidae; genus Oryctolagus; species Oryctolagus cuniculus. Next base: position 40,594,823 of record NC_142882.1, read on the forward strand.
TTGAGCTCTTCCACATCATGTTGAATAAAACAAGCTGGACACAGGAAGATGCATACCACATGTTCTCTCTTACATGTGGGAGATAGAATTAAAAAACAATAAAAAAAAAAAAAAAGAAAGCAAACAAACAAAAAAAGAAATACTTCTGTCTCTCCATATGCTCCAAATGTAGTTTTGTCAAACTTTGTCAAACCAATGGTTGAGGATGATACACTCCTATAGTTCTGATGCTCTGTGATTATTTTAAAATGTATTGTAAATGAGTGAAATGGTCATCTTTTTATTTGATTATTGTTTGTAGCCCTTACCTATATTCCCATTGTATTAGGATCTTTTCAGTTTTGACTCATTGAACTATTTAGTGGATCTTTAAGTCTTTGACTGTAATAATGTAAATTAAAAATATGCTATCTTAAAATTAAAAAGAGTGGCCAGCACTGCGGCTTAGCAAGTAAAGCCTCCTGTGATGCTGGCATCACACAGGGGCACTGGGGTGAGTCCTGGATGCTCCACTTCTGATACAGCTTCCTGCTAATGGCCTGGGAAAAGCAATGGGAGAGGGCCCAAATATATGTGACCCTGCCCCACATGGGAAACCTGGGGGAAGCTTTTTTTTTTTTAACTTTTATTTAATGAATATAAATTTCCAAATACAGAATATTGATTACAATGACTTCCCCCCCATAACGTCTGAGGGAAGCTTTTGACACCTGGTTTCGGTCTGGTTCAACTCTGGCCATTGCAGCCATCTGGGGAATGAACTTGACTTTCAAATAAATAAACAAATCTTTAAGAAAATTTAAAAAGAAAGAAAGAAGAAAAGGAGAAGGTGGGAGGGAGAGAGGGAAAGATGGAGGGAAGTGTTATTTTATTAGAATTGTATCTATGAATTATATTGAGTCTGTTCTTTGTATTAATCTCACATTAACATGAGAATTGATGAGAATTGTGACTATTATATTTGACTATTATAGTCAAATATAATAGTGACTATTATGTATTTGCTGTGGCTCTGAGAATCAATGTATTAATAAACCCTTAAAATATGTTCTGCAAAAAAGAAAAATAAATATTAAAAAATAAGACAAATATCCATTATTTAAAAAGAGAAAAAGAAAAGAAAAGAAAAAAAAAATGGAAAATGTACTTAAAGGCACAGGTGAGGAAAATCTGCCCTGAAGATCCCAGGGGAGGTCTGCCTGTCACCACTCGTGTGTAAAGTTTTAGCCACAGCAGCCACCACTCCCCCTGAGGGTAAACAGCTGGCTGGTTGGCCAGAGAGGAGTTTCTTGGAAGAGTTACTCTTTGAAAAATCAGATTAGAGAAAAGCACATCATTTAATAACTAAGGGCCCAATGGCCATGCCAGATAAGCAAACTACTTAAAGTGTGTCTACCTTAGTGTTGCCATGTAGCTAGTCTGCTTCTCTCATGTATTATATCACCCAATTTTCTTTATCTATTAATTCACTCATACAACAAAAATAATAATGACTGTAGTGTTAATATGAGATCATGTGCTTCACAAATGGGAGGGAAGCTCTAAGGCAGAGAGATCACTTAGAAAACTATTTATGCCATGGGCCTACAGACACAAAATACACTCTATTATATGGCAGAGACTGTGTCAATGTGGTCTATCCTGGATTCACTGATTTTAGGCATTGGAATAGCATTCAAGTAGAAGTAAGTTTAGGCCGGCGCCGCGGCTCAATAGGCTAATCCTCCACTTAGTGGCGCCAGCACACCGGGTTCTAGTCCCGATCAGGGCAATGGATTCTGTCCCGGTTGCCCCTCTTCCAGGCCAGCTCTCTGCTGTGGCCAGGGAGTGCAGTGGAGGATGGCCCAAGTCCTTGGGCCCTGCACCCCATGGGAGACCAGGAGAAGCACCTGGCTCCTGGCTTCGGATCAGCGCGGTACACCAGCTGTGGCGGCCATTGGAGGGTGAACCAACGGCAAAAGGAAGACCTTTCTCTCTGTCTCTCTCTCTCTCTTACTGTCCACTCTGCCTTTAAAAAAAAAAGTTTATATTCAGGGAAGGAGAAAGAGCAATCTGTGTTAACTGGTGTGTTGTTCCTTATTGAAGAGTAAAATTTAACTTAGATATACTTGTATTTAATTGAGCTGTTAGTATTTCTACAGATGCAAACATTTTATTTTCCTTAAGACTTATTTATTTATTTGAAAGGTAGAGTGACAGAGTTTGTTAGTTTATTCCCCCAATGCCCCCAGTTGGGTCTGGGCCAAGGCGAAGCTAGGAGCCAGTAACTCCATCTGGGTGGGTGGCAGAGACTCGAGCACTTGAGCACATTAGCAGGGAGCTGCAACAGAAGTGGAGTAGCCAGCACTTGAACCAGCACTCTGATATGGGTTGTGGGTGTCCCAAACAGTGGCTTAACCTGCTGTTCCACAAATGTCTGTCCATATCACAAGTACATTCTGTGAATTCTCTACATGTAACTCTTGCAGGAATCCTATGGAGTAGCTATTCATCTCAAAATTCTTCCATGAATGTGATCTCCTAGTGGGTAGGGGGATCCCAAGCCAGACAGGCTCTGATTTCACCCAGCATACGTGCATCTCCATGGCTGCATGGCATCCTTTCTTTCCTTCAGTCCCAATGCCTACATCAGATCCTTGCTTTCTTAATGGATGACTGGCTGCGTGTGGTTCACTGCTGTATTCTCTATGAGCAGAACAGTGCCAGGACTGTGGTAGGACTCCATAAATGTTGATTAAAGGAATGAAACGATGCACTGATTAATGAAGACACACACATACGTACATACATAAAACTGCACAAGACCCAGATAATTAATGCAAGTAATAATCACTGGAGCCACTGCTAGGAAATGCTTGGATATGAACTTCCTGAATTTCACAGTGCAAGAACTGCTCAAGGAGAGACCTTGTCTTAATTGTCTGTATCCAGTTATGCCTGCAGAAAACTAACACATTGCCTTCATTCAGTAAGGCTCTGTGGGGATGTTAAATTTCCAAGAGACATGTTTTTAGTGGAGCTTTGATGGTTACAGTTTCCTGAGTTGAACAACCTGTAAGGAGGTTGGAGTTTCTTTTACCTTCTCCCTTGAGATTTGAACAGGTCCAGTGGCCAGATCACACTCTTTGATGTCTTAGTCAGGCACCCTGAAACTCGAGAGACACATCTGTTTCCAAAGAAATACTCAGCCCAAACTGTTGAAAGACTAGTATGGAAAGAAAATGTTAGCAACCTCACTCTGGTGCCACAAAGCTGTCCAACTTCTAGCGTCCATGAAAGATCTGTGTAACTCCTTCTTCCCTTTCACCCTAGAATGTGCCCATTCTCTCCATCCCAAGGTACTTTGCCTCAGAGCTACCAAGTACTTCGCTGAATGAACAGACGAATAGATTCATTGAGTCTCACATTATTTGAATGTAGAGATATACAATAAAGATGGTTTTCCCCGTGGCTATGCAAACTACTTGAAGAATGTCTACTCTAGTGTTACCACATAGCAAGTGCTTTTTAAATAAATAATTAAATAAATAAAAAGAAAGTTACAGTTTGGCTGGATGGCAGGTAGAATCATTGGCACCAACATCCTGACTGAGATGGGGATGGAGAGAAACAGTTTCCTTTGACCTGGTATCTGTGCTGCCGGGATGCACCTGCAAAGGCAGGAGCAGTTACTGGGGATGTGTGCTTCCCATGCATTTGCTTACACTGCAAGTATTTGCTGGGCATTTACTATTTTCCAGGCATTCTTGTAGGTGCTAAGGATACACCAGTGACCAAACAGAATGGATGCTGCCCTTCCATAGCTGACATTCGAGTTGTGGGAAACAAAATATATGACCCCAATCATGTGTGCTGAGGGAAATAGGACAGGAAGGAAGGAAGGTGGGGACTGAGTGTGTGGAAGGCAGAAGGACTGCTGTTTCCAACAGAGTGGCCAGGGCGGCTCTCACCAAGGAAGTGAGCAAAGGCTGAGGGGCTGCGGACATGAGCCACACTGAAATACAGGGACGGCATAGGAGCGGCAGGAAAATAAGGCCCAAGGAGAAGCAAGGAGGCTAGTGTGGCAGTGGTTGGGCAATGGAGAGTCCCTGAAATCGTAGGGGTGTGGGGAAGATCTCAGAGCACCCACAGCTTTCAGAAGGAACCTGGGCTCGCTCTGGATAAGAAAGGGAAATGGAGGTGAGTTTGGTGCAGAGAAGGGATGTGGTGTGGCGCATTTCCCACAAATGTTCTGGTTGCTCTGTTAATGACAGAGTGGTGGATCACTGGAGAGTAGATGGGCTGATGGCCTCCAGACAAAGGCACACTGGGATGGACAAGGGGCCTGCCTGTGGCGCAGTGAGTTGTTGCTGCTTGGGATGGTTGCATCCGTATCAAGTCTGGGTTCAAGTCCTGGCCACTCCATTCTTCTGAATCAGCTTCTTGCTAATACTTCCCGGTGGGCCATCTTCTGCTTTCCCAGACACACTAGCAGGGAGCTGGATCAGAAGTGCAGTGGCCAGGACTCAAACCGGTGCCCATATGGGATGCTGGTACTGCAGGCAGGGATTTACCCACTACACCACAGCACTGGCCCCCGCTAAAGAGATTTTTTTTTTTCGATTAAACACCCCTCATTTCCATTCTTACACAACTTCTAACATTGTCATTTTTCTCATCTTCATGGCTGCCATGAGAGAGTAACCTTCAGGAAGCTTCCAGGTTTGGAGGGAGGATAAGAGGCTGATTGTCATCTCTCTCTTCCATTGACTGTGTTCTCAAGTGTAGACATTGGACTTTTTGGATTCAAACTCATTTCTCTGTCCCTTTCTCTATATGTTATTTCTAATAAAGGCTAGGATAAAAATATTTGCCATGGATCTCCCACACTTTCTTTTGGATCTTATAGTTTGTGCCATTGATCTCTATAGATCTAGCACCCATTATATCATGAGAATGTATGCCATATATTATTCAAAATTATGTTTTACTGCTGTGGAATCCAACTAACAACAAAATAGAAAAATTCCAAACATGACTTAAAGCTGTGCTGGTAGATCTGAGACTTTTGGAGAAACTCTTAATTTCATATTCCCATTGGTCTCCTAAATGTCTAGAGTTCAGACCTAAATTTAGCTCCGATATTGCAGGTGATTATGGAGACGTAGCTAGTTTAGAATTCAGGTTGTGGATTTCCTGCTTAAGATCCATTTAAGCCCAGGAACTGAAACGGCTCTGACATTTATAAACTGACAGGGCTGTTCATCACTTCTTAATATGGTTAGAGTTTTCAGAGCACGTTGCTGTGCTGTTTAGGGTCAGCTCTATACCGGCTCAGTATCCATAGATCACTGTGGAAAGAATGAGATAATGGCCCCCTGAAGACAGAACGGACCCAGCATCTCTGGGAGCGAGTCATAATTTTTGCTTTGATCTCCAGTCAACATTTGCCTTAGGAATCTGAAAGACTGTGTTTAGTTTTTTTTTTTTTAATTCTGATTCAGATAGCTTAATAAACTAAATCAATAAGATAAAATTTGCAATCTGTTTTGTCAGTTCCTGAGCTCTGGTCACACCAAATGATCACATCAAGCATGATTATTCATTGTAATGACCCAAATTGAATGAGGCAACCATTCCATTTATTTTTGAAACCATTAGTCAATATTTATAATTCAGTTGTGAGAATCCTAAGGAAAATAAAGCTTTAGTTTAAATCACTCTGGGATGACTTTCACTGTTCTCTCCTGATGCACGCCAGGATCCCTCTGGTATTTGACCTGATGCACTGAAGTCTCTCCTCTATGAAAATTTATCTTTCTAAAACTGTGCTAAGAATACATCTCATTTTTGTCAAGTACCTCCCCCACCCCCTGCCAAGTCAACTGGAACAGACTTAAGAACTTCATAAAGTTGTGAATTGGGTGGAATATATTCTCTTCACACTCTGCATAACTCAATAAAGGAAAATGGAAGAAGGGCTTAAATTCTCACCAAAATTGTACACATTAAAGTCATTCTAAAATGGCTCTGTTTTGTTCACAACATCACTATCTCTATTGCCCATTGGTTATGAGTGCTGGAGTTATTTAAGATCCTCTGCTCTTCACAATAGCATGGGACTTGCAAAACCTTAAACACAGTAAATAGAACTGCTTTGGTGAATATGGCTCCGTGTAAAAATGGCCTGGAAATTACATTTTTGCAAACATTTTGTAAAAAGAAAGGAAAGAAGGAGGCGACTAAAGGGAATTTGGTTATCTCCTTAGAATTGTATCTATGAAATACATGAATATGTTCTCTATATTAACATAAATTTTTTAAAATGATCTGGATATCCGAAGAAAATTCTGAAAGTTTAGAGACATTTTTTACAATGGAATTTTCTATGATGGCAATGAGGAAACGATTCATTTCCTCCAAAGGAAATAAGATGCCAATTTGATTTTTTTATATTCTCCCATGATAATACTGCCATGACAGATCAATGGTAATGTTTTTTTCGGATCTGATTTGACTGTTTCTGTCATTCATGATTCCACAGTTACTCTTCTTACCTAAGACGTCTCTACATATTCTTTTCAGTCTTGCTTTCATATCTACCATGTGCATGTCTAGGAACATATCTGTGCATGTGTGTTAAGTATGGATTTTTCCTAATCCTTTGATAAGGAAATGAAAGAGCTGGTAGAGAATGCCCTTGAGTCAAAAATCATGGACTTGAAAGCTTTGCTTCTGAGGTAATTCACTGAAATTTTCTGAGTGCTGAGAAAATGGGCATTCAGTCCCATACAGATCATTGGGAAAATGAACCGGACTCAAAATCTTGGCTATAAAAGTCACGGAGAGCATAAAACATTGTCAGGGATTTCACTGCAGTGATTCATAGCTGTGTAAGAATCGCTTTGCAGGAAATAGGCACTTGGGTCCTCAAACAATGGCTCTCATTTTGGATTTCAAAAACCTTATACTGTATGATAAATCAAGTTGTTTTAGGAAGTAGGATAATCATACAGTAAACAGATACTGCAGCATTAGTGTTTCACCTGATGCCTTACCAGTCAAGAAACTTTTGATAACTATTTGTTGTTTTGTGGAGAAAAATACAATTTCTTTAAATTTTTTACTGATATAAAGAGAGCAGATTTCATGTATTTCACAGATACAGTTCTAATGATAGCCATACTTCTCTCCATTCCACCCTCCCTCAATACCCCTCCTTCCTTCCTTTTATTTTCCTTTAATTTCTGCAATAACATACTTTCAATTTACTTTATTATCACAGACTTAAAGCACCACTAACCATGGTGTTCAACAGATAAAAAGTAAAAAAGACCTCTGTTCCACAGAAATATAGGCAAGGGCTATAAACAATAATTAAATCATAAGATGTCTGCTTCATTCTTATACTTTTTTCATATTCTATATTAACTACCATGTATCAGAGAAAATGTTATTTTTTGGAATGTCTTATTTCACTAAGCATAATGATATCCATTTGCATCCATTTTTTTGGTGAAAGACAAGATTTCATTCTTTTTTATGGTTGAGAAGTATTTTATCAAAAATACCATTTCCTGATTTCTCCTTTCTGACAACCCAGTAATGTTAAATGGGAATTAAATATAAATTAACAATTCACTGATTTGCTCATTCATTCCTCAGTGCCTGAAAAGCATTGAATTATTCCTGACATAATGGTGCTCACAATAGTAAGTCTTATAGTAATAGTAATAGCAATAGTAATAGTAATAGTAAGTCTGATAGTCTTGCTATCAGAGTGAGAGAGTTTTACAAGAGGTAGTTTGAATTTTCTTAAATTAGCTTCTGAGACTAAAGTTTGTCTTGGGCGGGTGTTTCCAGCTGATTACTATCTTGCTGAGCATGTTACCAATTCTGAAGTTTAGTGATATGTTAGTAGTATCTAGGGAACTTGCAAATACAGATGGATAAGCCTTATATTGTACTTACTAAAATAGAATCTATTGAGTTGGGGTCTAGCATCTCCAAGAAGCTCCATGACTTCCTGCCCTCTGGGTCTAACAGCTGTTTGAATACTGTCTGCCAACCAGCTGAGCCAAAGACTCACTGGTGGGAAAGAACTCACCCAGACTTTACCAAATGCCTGCACTATCATCCAGGATCTAGTTTCTTAGAACACAGGAACTTGGGAAAACTGCCATGGTCTCAAGTGACCCTGTTGATGGCTCTGAAGAGGGGCTGAGAGATATTGAACCACAGGTTTTCCTCGAGGATGCATCAAAAGTGCCTTCGATTGTTCTGCTTCAGAAAGATGTCTCACTGCCTTAGCCTGTGGGATGTACATTGTTTGTGTTCCAATGCAGAGGTTGAAAGGCTCTCCATGAAGAGGCTGATGCAGAGTCTGACTTTCTCCTCATTATTCAGAGGTGGAGTACAACAGGCAACATTTTGTATCAAAATAGAAACACATTTTTAAAAAAAGCATTTATTTAATGAATACAAATTTCATAGGTACAACTTTAAGAATATAGTGGTTTCCCTCCATACCCACCTTCCCACCCCCACTCCTGTCCCACTTCCTACTCCCTCTCCCATCCCATTCTTCATTAAGATTCATTTTTAATTAACTTTATATACAGAAGACCAACTCTATTCTAAGTAAAGATTTCAACAGTTTGAACCCCCCACACAAACACAATGTAAAAAGTACAGTTTGAGAACAAGTTTTGCAGTTAATTCTCATAGTACAACTCATCAAGGACAGAGGTCCTACCTGGGGAGTAAGTGCATAGTGGATTCTGTTGTCAATTTAACAATTAGCACTTCTATTTATGACTTCAGTGAGAAACACAAATTTTTATTTGTTCTTATTTTTGAAGAGTGAGGAGAGAATGAGAGTTTTTCTTTAGTCAAGAGTGGTCAGGCCGGCGCTGCGGCTCACTAGGCTAATCCTCCACCTGCGGCACCAGCACATTGGGTTCCAGTCCTGGTTGGGGCGCCGGATTCTGTCCCGGTTGCCCCTCTTCCAGGCCAGCTCTCTGCTGTGGCCCAGGAAGGCTGTGGAGGATGGCCCAAGTGCTTGGGCCCTGCACCAACATGGGAGACCAGGAGGAGGCACCTGGCTCCTGGCTTCAGACTGGCGCAGCTCGCCGGCCATGGTGGCCATTTGGGGGGTGAACCAATGGAAAAAGGAAGACCTTTCTCTGTCTGTCTGTCTCTCTCTCTCTCACTGTCTAACTCTGACAGTAAAAAGAAGAAAAAGAAAGAAAAGAGTGGTCAATTGTTAATTTAAATAAAATGTGTACCTTATTTCTTTATCCCCAGCTACTCTCTGACTACAACAGGCTAGGAGACCTTGGGTTAGGCCTGCTTAGTTGGACCCATCAACCATCAGACAATGATATTATTATTGCTTTAAATCATAACTCTAGGTGATTTGTTATTTATCAAATAAAAAATTGATCTTTTCTCTCCTTTGCAATTGTTTGTTAAAAAAATTTACTTATTTAAAATGCAGAATGAAAGGGAGAGGGGGAGAGAGATATACAGAGAGAGAGATCTTCCATCTGCTGGTTCACTCTACAAATGGCTGCAAGGGCCAGGGCTAGGTCAAGCTGAAGCCAGGAGCCAGCAAATCTATCTGGTTCTCTCACATGGGTAGCAGGGGCCCAAGTACTTGGGTAATCTGCTGTCTTCCCAGGCATATTAGCAGGGAGCTGTATTGGAAGCAGAGCAGCTCAAATCAGCCCTGAAATGTGAAATGTGGGTGTCACAAGAGGTGGCTTAGCTTGCAGCACCACAATGCCAGCCTCCCTTTCAAATTTTTACTGTTGTTATTGTTGAAGGGAACCAGATTGCTTTTCCTGTAGCATTTCCTGCAGTCAAGATACTGAGAATTGTATTTGCCATATGGTTTAACATGATCCTCTGTTGTATGATTCATTTTTTAAAATAAAATTAGGTGTAATTGTGTTAGAATGATTTAAAAATTATATAAAATTTGGGAATGCAAAACTCAAATTATCAAATGTGGCTAATTGCTGTACGGCAAAAAATCAAACTGAAGTGTTTTTCCGCTTGCTTGCCAGTTTTTGTATAGCTGTATATAAAAATTCATAGTGACTATTAAAATTCATATTTTCAATAAAAATGAAGCATAAGAGTAGTAAAATATACTTAGAATACTTTAAGAAATATGATAGGCATTATTTTAAGAAAAGATAAACATTAAAATTGGTGAAACTTTATTAATTTTTTAGTCTTGAAAAACACTATTTAATGGAACCTTAGAGTGTTATATATTTTGATCTCTGTTAAACAAGGGAAATTTTATAAATCTTCTCTTCTTTCAGAATTATTTTTAAATTGAACTTAAGTTGAAGAATATTTTAATATTTATCCCGGTCCTAAAAACTAAGTTAATTATGCCGCTGATTTTTATGCTGTGGGTTGTGATTCTGTTAGTCTTTTACATTTTTTTCAGGTGTGACTTGACACTTGGCAGAGACAAATACTGTGAAAAAAAAATCCAAGCAAATACAAAAGAATATACAGGTTTAACTTACTGACTGTGGGAATCAATGAGGGTCAGAAATGATTTTTTGGCTTATTAGCATAATTTTAAATCAACCTAAAAATTACTTCTGCTTTCAGCAAGGTCTTAATTTCTGCAAAGTTTTCAGCATCTTCATGAAGGCCGACAACTACCAGGCCATTAGTTTTTGATCTTTTTGCTTGAATAGCCATTGTTTTCACTAAGGCCTGAGCAAAGCCAGAACAGCCTGCATGAAGCTCCTTCTCCAAGTCCCTGTTTAAAGAACATTTTAAATTTCATTTATAGGAGGGACAGCCAGCATGTCCATAACACACTGGAATTAGCGAGCATGTGCATTAGCACACTGGAATTAACCAGCAAGTCCATTAGCACACTGGAATTAACCAGCAAGTCCATTAGCACACTGGAATTAACCAGCAAGTCCATTAGCACACTGGAATTGGCATGTCCATAACACACTTGAATTCACTAGCATGTACATTAGTGCATTGGTTAATTGGCATGTCCATTAATACACTGGAATTAACCAGCTGTCCACTAGCACACTGGAATTAACCGGTGTGTCTATTAGCACACTGGAATTAACCTGTGTGTCCATTATAACACTGGAATTAACCAGTGTGTCCATTAGCACACTGGAATTAACCGGTGTGTCCACTAGCACACTGGAATTAACCAGTGTGTCCACTAGCACACTGGAATTAACTGGTGTGTTCACTAGCACACTGGAATTAACTGGTGTGTCCACTAGCACACTGGAATTAACCGATGTGTCCACTAGCACACTGGAATTAACTGGTGTGTTCACTAGCACACTGGAATTAACCAGTGTGTCCACTAGCACACTGGAATTAACTGATGTGCCCACTAGCACACTGGAATTAACCAACATGTCCACTAGCACGCTGGAATTAACCAGCTGTCCATTAGCACACTGGAATTAACCAGCTGTCCACTAGCACACTGGAATTAACCGATGTGCCCACTAGCACGCTGGAATTAACCAGCTGTCCACTAGCACACTGGAATTAACCAGCTGTCCACTAGCACACTGGAATGTGCACATTGGACCAGAAGCACAGCAGATTGCAACAGCATTTCTAGACCAAACCTTTGGTGACACAAATGCTTTGCCTGTACTTAATTGAGCTGAATATAAAACTGATTTAGAAGAGTGCCTATTTTATTATCTGAGTGGCTTACATTTTTAATAATCTAATTTCTTTCCTGAGATGGCCCAGAGCAAGTGCTTCTATGGATGAAGCCGTTGGTGATCACAGATGGTCTGGGATTGAAACAGCAGGGTCTTCTGTGACCTCTTTCAGTGTCTGTTGTCCACATGCAAGACCTTGGTTGCAGTTTAGTCTCACCACCACCTAACTTCTCACTCCCCAGGGGCCTGTAACAAGACCAGATGGCCAGATGGAGTTAGCACAGTGTCTTTATTATCATGAAGGGGACATTTAAATTATAACCATTAATATAGATCACTCCCTGCCCAAATAACCTGGTTACTAAGACTTTACAAAATCTTTACTTTCTATTTTTAATTTTTTATTTATTTATTTATTTTTATTTAACAGGTAGAGTTATAGACAGTGAGAGAGAGAAACAGAGAGAGAAAGGTCTTCCTTCCATTGGTTCACTCCCCAAATGGTCACCATGGCTGGCACTGAGCTGATCCGAAGCCAGGAGCCAGGTGCTTCTTCCTGGTCTCCCATGGGGTGCAGGGGCCTAAGCACTTGGGCCATCCTCCACTGCCTTCCCGGGCCACAGCAGAGAGCTGGACTGGAAGAGGAGCAACTGGGACTAGAACCTGGCACCCATATGGGTTGCCGGCACCACAGGCAGAGGATTAACCAAATGAGCCATGTAGAGGAGATTTTAAGAAGGAAGTGTTTGGTTCATCAGGAGAAAGGAAAGTTTAACAACTGGAAGACTTAGAAAAAATGACTACCGGGCCTTTTGTGCTCACCCCTATGAATGCACTAAACCCTTTCCATCTCCTCTGTTGGTTGTAAATGGGGATGCCCATTGACTCTGGATCTACAGTTTGTCAGATTCTCTTTCTCCTACACAGGTGCCCACAACATGCAGAGAGTTGGATTGGAAGTGGAGCAGCCGGGACTCAAACCGGCACCCATATGGGATACCAGCAGTAAAGGCGGGGCTTCACCCGCTACTCCACAGTGCCGGCCCCTCAGCTGTAGTAACTGCAGATTTCCCATATATGATCACTTTATAATTTATTTAAACAGAAATTTGTGGCTAGATATTAACTGCTTCCATATCCAAGAAATGCTAAAATGAGTATCTTTGCACGCATCAATAAGTGATGTCTGTAGGAGAAGCTAAAATGCAGAAGTGATCCCAGTTTTAGAAAATATATGTATCTTCTAGAATATTGAATTTCTATTTCGTATGATGGAAGAATTTTAACTGTGTTTGTTCCTGGGGTAGAAATTGGGCTTTAGGAATAGAAGGACGTCATTTCATGATATATTCAATTGGGCTTTAGGATTTTTTTACCTTGTGTATATGATGTATTCAGTTACTTATCAGATATGGAGAAGATTCTGAAATGGAAGTGAGGAGAGCAGGCTGCAGAGCCTTGTAGAAGCTGCGGTCCTGATTTCAAGGGGAACAAAGCCTGTTCATGCATATGTAACTTGAACTCACAAGAGACTGGAACAAAGGGAAGAAAAACTATAAATTTTAAAAGAGGAAAATAAAATAATGCTGTTGGGAAGACATCAAAGAGATCTGAATTCGTTTCTAATGATTTTTCTAAATTAGCAAAATTAGATTCAGATCCAGGAAGCATGCAATTAATATTCCATGACAATGCTATTTAAACTAATAGAATGTGGTCTTAAAAATTAAAATTTTGACAAGAAACACACATGTGCTTTTATTAGTTTAAATTCTATCTTTCCTTCCTGTAAAAACTGCACAACTAGGCCGGCGACGTGGCTCACTAGGCTAATCCTCCGCCTACGGCGCCAGCACCCCGATTCTGTCCTGGTAGCTCCTCTTCCAGTCCAGCTCTCTGCTGTGACCAGGGAGTGCAGTGGAGGATGGCCCAAGTGCTTGGGCCCTGCACCCACATGGGAGACCAGGAGGAAGCACCTGGCTCCTGGCTTCGGATCAGCGTGGTGCACCAGCTGCAATGTGATGGCCACAGCGGCCATTGTGGGGTGAACCAATGGAAAAAGGAAGACCTTTCTCTGTCTCTCTCTCTAACTCTGCCTGTCAAAAAAAACAAACAAACAAACAAACAAACAAAAAAAAAACCACAACTGCACAACTCTGTTAGAGTATTACATAGTGCCTTTCTGAAAATTATCTGCTAAACATACATGATTGAGTGAAAAACCAAATCACCAAGCAAAATTAAACAAGCCAGTGTTTGATTTGTACCTCATATTCCAGATATAAAACAAATTGCTGAAAATGTTATGAGATTGGCAACTGTGCTCAGAAAGCAGAGTATTGCAGATAATATGATTTTATTTAAAGTTTGTGCCAAAGGATTGAGGTTTCTATCTAGCTTGCAAATTCAAGAATCATTTTCTTTTGGGCTTCAGTGGAAATAAAATGGGTAAAAGAGGGGTTGGGTTATTTCATGCATGAATCTGTGGATGTAATGTATTCCTAGTTAATCATAATAAATAGATATTTCATCAACCTTCTTTATTTTCATATCTTGGTTGTATTAAGAATATTCGAAGTAAAATAAAAATGTAATAATAAAGTATATGGAAAAGAAAATGAGGACTTCGACGTATTTAGTTGCTTTTCCTCAAACAGAATTTGCCATTGTGTGCTGACAGATTTTTGTCACTAAAGTAGCAAGACTTTTACTGACTGTTAATGGTGAAATCTGTCTTCCCAGCATGCTCCCAGACCTCTTTACATATCTGCTCCAGAAGCATCTTTTCAGTCGGACCAATCTGACCATCTCTTTTCAAAACATTCACCCACCCACGTCTTTATTGGAATTTTTCTTGCTGTCTTTGGTGTGCTCACTTTTCATATCACTCTCTAAATTTCCTTATCCTTCTTATGTTTCTGAATATGTTTATCTCTGCTCTGGAAACCCAACTTCCTTTCCCTTCAACTACCCTTTCCCAAGACTACACTAGGAAAGCCCTCACTTTTGATATGATCAATTTTGGCATCCAGGCTTCTGACCCTAATTCCTATCTTTTGTTCCAATTTTAGTATATGTGCTGCCGAGCCTATCTTTCCATCAAATTCAGTTACCTAAGCAATTATCCAAACTTCAACTAATCATGAACCAAAAAGTCGAGCCCTTTGCCTATGGAACACGGGGCAGTGTACATGTAGCACCTGGAATGATGCCGGTGCGCCATACATATTCAGTAAATATGTGTGAGTAAATGAAAGTACTCAAAAGAAACTACTGGCCATTAAAGGGCAATAACGCAACGATTCATCAGGCAAGACTAGAGATTAAATTCCCAAGGACTTAAAAGCATTCATAATAGACTGAGTGGAGGAAAAAATTAATTAAAAATTTAGAATCTATAAAATATTTATGAACTACTTCTGTGGTAAAACACATTAACTGAAATGTATGATTGTGTTAATTATTAATTATTAAAATCATAGTAAATTTTAGCAGTGGTAGCTTAAAGAAAAACAACTTATTTTCTTAGAAAGAACATGCTTGTATTAGCTCCTTCAATCACACCCAGAAGACTTCCTCCTAGACTGTGGACCTCTGGGTAGATGTTGCATCTTTGCTTCCAGTTTCCTTCTTTCCTTTTAGCTACCCTCTTCCAGGACTACACAGAGAGACTTTGCTTTTGATACAAGCAATTCCAACTTCCAGGCTCCTGACCATAACTTCCTATCTTTCCCTCAAACACAGCTATTCAACCAGTTCTGCAAATGTAATTCAACCATCAACCAAAGGGCTGAGCCTGTGCCCACTGAACATTTTTCTGAGCCTTAGAGTATCAGCCCGATTTTGCAGTAGCTTCTCATCCTTCAGAAGTTGGATTTTATGATCACTTCACTCACTGTCTTTCTAAACAGTATCAGTATTTGTATTAGTTTCTTGCTAAATTTAACACCAATATTAATGACTAAGCATTTGCGAGCATTTTCTGCCTGTCCATTGCTATCTTAATCTCTGTGCATGTTGTATCTGTTTAGTCCTCACAGTTCTAAAGGTAGTTTCTGTGTTATCAACATTAGACATTTGAAAAGATTTAAGGGAAGTATGGTTACCAGTTTTGCTTAAAGTCACAGAACTGAAAATCAGGTACCAGAGTTTGGGCTCCTGGTGATATCTGCCCTCACCAGTGGACTAAAACTGCCCCTGCAAGATTACTTGACTCACCCTGTGCTAAAGGTAAGGACTTCCTTTTCTCCAGGGCAGGTGGATGAATGTATATTTACAATCTCCAGATTCAGCTGGGCTCTTAACTCTTCTCCAAAGGTTCCCAGTTGGCTGGCTGGCTCTCCAATTTTCTCCACAAACTCTCCAAGTTCTCTGTCTTTTCCCCAAATGTTTTCCCCCTGTGCTCTCCTTTTTCAAATATAACAATGACCTTTGTGTTAGAAAGGTAAACTAAAGCAGAGTAAGACATGGAGTTTATCTGAACACACAACAATTCATGAATTGGGAAGCAGATAATCAAAAGTGGTTCACAAGTTTCGCTGAGAGAATGCACAAGGGAGACTATTACAGAGGGAACTCAGAAGTAAAGCAAAGGAAATATTTGGTTATGGTTGTAAAGTTGTCTTCTTCATCCATCCTGTTGGAAATTCTTTATTTATGTAAGTTCACTGACTGCTTCTGATAGGCTGAGCTTAAGTTCTGTTTTTGTTAATGCTTGTATTGGCATTCACAGCAAAATAGCTCATGTTTCATTTAGATTTGAAACTGATTTATAAGGTTAAGGTCATTTATGAGGTCTCATGGGTTTGCTGGCTCAGATTCCTCAGACCGGGTCTCCTCTGTAACTTAGTTGAACCCTTGTTTCATGGAGAAAGAAGAAACCGTCAGGCACATTTATTCCCTCACTACCAGGGAAATGTGTTTCTCTTCCTGTTGAGTGCTGTTTCCTTTAGCGTGGCTCTGATCCTCACTTCCTCCCGCTCATGAAGGAGGCAAGGAGACCTCACCCCTCTGACTTTCATAGACCACGTCAGCCTTTTCTGTGATAACAGCCAAGGCCTTTGCCCTCACTTCGAGGACTGCTTCAATTCTCTGTTGCTGCCTTTTCATTCTCCGTCCTACTCATCCACTCTGGTGTTTGTCAGGATTTAGCTCGAGGCTTTATTCTTTTATCACACTACACACTACATTTAGACTCCATCCTCCATTTCCACAGTTTCAGTTACTGTATGTAAATCTTGGGTTAAAAATTCTCCTGAGGTTTAAACCAGTTATCTAACCATGTTCTGGATTTCTCTCCTTGAGTGTTCTAAAGCTGAACTCTCATTGTCTTCCACAACCCTTCACGTCCTCCCATAAAATGTCTCAGGGAATCAAGATCATGATCCACTCTGTTGTACAAAACAAATGTTGTCTGTCTCTCAACCCTTCCATCCGACCAGGCTTCAAAACTCGCTCATTTTACCTCTTGTAGGTCTTTGGAGTCTACCTACTTCCCCCATCCCCCACCCCCACCCCCTAAGATTTGTTTATTTGAAAGGCAGAGTGGAAGAGACAGAGACAGAGATCCTCCATCTGGTGGTTCAGTCCCCAAGTGACTGCAATGGCCGGGGCTGGACCAGGTTTAAGTCAGAAGCCTGGAGCTCCATCTGGGTCTCCCACTTGGCAGGGACCCAGTGTTTGGGCCATCCTCCATTGGCTTCCTAAGAACATTTGCAGGGAGCTGGATTGGACAGAGCAGCTGGGACTCAAACCTTGCCCGTATGAGATGCTGCTGTTGCAGACAGTGGCTTAACCTGCTGTGCCACAGCGTGAGACCAGAATCTATCTACTTTAAATCAGATAATATTTCTCTGATACAGGTAATTTTATATATGTATGTGTATATACACACACACACACACACACACACACACACACACATATATATATATAAAACGAGAGAGAGAATTGTCAAAGCTTCCAAATCACTCATTCTCCCTCCCATCCCCAGCATCACAGAGTTCTTTCTGGTGTTGGTAGTGGGAGGGTTCATTGTTTTCTTAGCCACAATAATTGGACATGACAATATCAAAACAAAATCACATCAAATAAAATAACAAAAGGCCTTCCTTCCCATTCAGCTCTATTTATGTTACTTCACTGATAGGAGAATAGCTTGGTCAGGATAATTTCCGCAGAATGAAAAGGTTGTACTCTTACTTCACCTCACTTGATTGAAGAATCACTTCATGAGTGTTGACCATTCTGCCAGCCAAAGAAAAAAATAAAAACATAAAGTTTTCCTGCACTGAAGCCATACACCAGCTTTCCTAACCCCCTAATCAATTCAGAGCTTCTAAGATCCACAGCTGCCCAATGGTTAGCTTAGGATTAAATGCAAATCTCTGAACATGGAAAGCTAACATGATCCAGGATCACATTAATTTTGAGAACAAAACAATCTTTAGATGCACTTGTCTGAAATAACACTCACTCTTGCTAAAGAATATGTATTGATAGGAGCTAGTCTGGCCTTTAATAATGCAGTTATGTTGCTCTGAGAACATATCAATTCCATCAGATGCCTCTTTGGGGAGAGACAAACCACCGCTTCTGTATAATCTTTCTTCTAGAGCCCTCTTTGCCACCTCTTTCCTAAATCTAGTTTAGCATTTTGTACAGCTCAGAGAAATACAAATAACTCGTATCTGTCCTTGAGGAGAGAATGTTTATAAAGCAGCAAACAGCAATGACTGTGCATGCTGGGCAATTTTGCTCTTCTTTAACAAGGGTCTCCTGACCTAGGCAGTGTTAGAGTATTTAAAAAGACCTTTTCTGATTAGTAGCATAAGATTTTTTAAAGATAGACAAAATTATGTATCCACAAAAAAAGCCTGATTTTTCACCTTTTTCAAGTAAGGCGCCTGTAATTTCAATTCTCTTCTACACTTCAGCATAGAGTTCCTGTCACAAAGTGAATGTTCAATCCACTCACATTGTCATGGTAGAAACTGGAATTTTGTCTTTCTCAGGCATTGATTTTGAAAAAAAAAATCACTATGTCTTCTGTGTTGCTTTTGAACATGGTGTCTGCAGTGGTTGGTTTTGTAGTTGCTTTGTTAAACAGATTTAGGTTTTTCTGAGCCCCCTTCCTTTCACAATCCTGCATTAGATTGACCAAAAGGGAAATCTGGGTGAGGTGTGGAAGATGAAAAGGGAGAATCGGTTGGATTCCCTGCAGCCAGTGTGGGGAGGTATGGCCAGGACCTGAGTCGAGGGCAGATTCCAGCTTGTCCCCTCCCTCCCCATCCATCAACCTGATTGCTGGGCCCATGACCAGACCTTACAAGGCTGACCCACAGAAGCAGCAGCTACACACAGGAAGCAGCTTTGAAGAGGCTTCTCTGCTGGCAAGCTTCACAGTCCCCATCAACGGCCGAACTGCCCTCACCCCCTTGCAAGCTCCAACTTGTCCATCTGCACCAGAGCTCTGACAGTCACTGGCTCCAGTAACAATGCTGTAATGAACATGCAAAATCCTGGGGCACCAGCATGGAGGGATTACCTAGGAATATTCCAAGTGTCTGCTTTGAATTAGACCTGGTGAACATTTATCTGGTAAATGCTAACCAGTGTTATACAGGAACTAAAATTTTAATTCACATAATCTTGATTTACTCAAATTTGAATTTTCAAATTGAAGCAGTGTAAAGTATTTTAACATTATTACATTATTTTTTGCATTATTGCATCAGTACATTCATACATTTTACATTATTAATATAAAATATTGAATACAGCTTTATTGTTTTGACACAGCTATACTGTACTTTAACCATAGTGTTACGTAAGATATTTTTGCATTATTGTTGGGTGTAGGTTGGGGACATGTTCCTAGTCATCATCTGTGGACTTGTTCAGTTTGCACACTTCTTTTCTACATATGAGTGAGAATTGCAGGATGCTTACTTGACATTTTATCCAATCATAGCTGTAAAGTCATGTTGTGGGATGCCAGTGTCATAGGGGGCATCTTAACACACTGTAGTTCTACGTTGGACCCATTTTTTAATATTTTGAATGGAAGTTGACAATTGATTTGGCATTGAGTGGAATTACTAGTACTTGAATAATAGCAGAGAAAAACAGATTACAAGTTATGTATGGTACAAATTTCATGAGGAATGGCAGCTGCATTTCACTAGGATACAACAAAACAAAACAAACCTTTTTGTTGTTGTTGTCTAAAAAGTTCTCTAAAGGAAATAAAATTAACAACATTAAGAGACATTTTCTGGAGCCAGCACTGTGGCGTAGTGGGTTAAAGCCCTGGCCTGGAGCACCTGCGTCCCATATGGGCACCGGTTCTGCTCCATTTCCAATCCAGCTCTCTGCTATGGCTTAGGAAAGCAGTAGAAGATGGCCCAGGTCCTTGGGCCCCTGCACCCACGTGGGAGACTCGGAAGAAACTCCTGTCTCCTGGCTTCAGATCCATGCAACTCTGGCCATTGTGGCCATCTAGGGAGTGAACCAACAGGGGGAAGACCTCTCTCTCTATCTCTATCTCTCTTTGTAACTCTTTCAAATAAATAAAATAAATCTTTTTTTTAAAAAAAGAGACATTTTCCAAGAATTCACAGGAAATTTATTTCCTTTCAACAATTGCAACAGCAACAACAACAACAAAAAACACATTGCAATCAGCCACTTACAGTGAAAATTTAAAAATACACAACATGAATGAGTTGAAAATAGAATGAAATGTGTAACAAGAATTTTAAGTAATTTTTACAGAATCTGAGTTTGTAGATAAGTTGGAATTTTACATCAAAAAGGAAACAACATTCAAGTGGAGAGATGTCAACACATTATATTAAGTTCACCTTTTTATTTTTCATTTTTATGGATCTACTGTACATGTGTTATATCTCTTTTGGACGGCACTGATCTAAAGTATATGTGAGAACTTGAGTGAAAGAATCTTTCACACAAATCTGAAGTGGCAGAAAAGGTTTTCTTTCAGTGTTCCATCTCTACAGGGATTTTTGCAAAATGTATTTTAGTGTTTACTAAAAGATTTATCTTATGTATTTGAAAGGCAGAGTTACAGATGGGGAGAGAGGGAGAGAGAGAGATCATCCATCCACTGGTTCAAACTCCCCAAATGGCCAGAAGCCAGGAGCTTCACCCAGGTCTCCCATGTGGATACAGGGGCCCAAGCACTTGGGCCATCTTCTGCTGCTTTCCCAGGCACATTAGCAGGCTGCTAAATCGGGAATGGAGCAGCCGGGATTCAAATCAGCACCTATATGGGATGCTGGCATCACAGGCAGTGGCTTAACCCATTATGCCACAACATTGGTCCCAAATATTTGATATTTTACTGTTAAAAATACTGGCTGCTGGTGCCTATAGGTATCAAGAAATAGGGAAATACTAAGGAATGATTTTTTCATAAACTTAGCAAGTGGGTAGAAAAAAAACAATAGTTATCGTGTTACCCTAATGCAATCACTGTTAGCTTTTTAATAGCTTTTCTTTTATAGCACAAAATATCATTTGTAGTAGAAACATCTTTGAATACATGAAAAAAGACACTATTGGAAATAATGACTTAAGTCTAAGCACAGCTAATATAAAATCACACAGTTTACAAAATTGAGAAAGCTAAAGTTGCCAATGACTGTCAATTTTCACAAGTGTCTGGGACTAAATATTTGGTAAAATAGCAATAGTAAATATGACAATGTCTTTATTGTTTCATTCTTGATAACTATATTATTTATTGTTTACTATTTTCATATATGCAGAATAATATTTGGTAGCACTGATGCACTGAAATATTAATAGTTGATCTTGTCCACTTAACAATTAATTTTCTTTGGCTATGATATTTCATTTGTCCCACTTCTAATGAGATTGTATTGTTTCTGGAATGACTTATCAGATAAGTTAGCTCTTTGCAAAAAGTATACCAATTCACAGGTCTGGTTACCACATGGGAGATCCGGAGGAAGCTCCTGGCTCCTGGCTTCATCCTTGCCCTGCCCTAGCTGTTGTGGCCATTTGAGGAGTGAGCCAGCAGATGGAAGATCTCTCTCTCTCTCTCTCTCTCTCTCTCTCTCTGTGTGTGTGTGTGTGTGTGTGTGTGTGTCTGTCTCTCTTCTTGCTCTCTGTAACTCTGCTGTTCAAATAATTGAATCTTAATATAAATAAATCAACAAATAAATAAAGGTTGGGTTACCAGACTTGTCAACCAAACATAGCTTAATGGCTACTCATATCCTCTTCAGAAATTTAAACCTGTTCATCTCCTTCAGGCAATTTTAAGCATGTTAGATCTGTCAGAGACATGACTTGCTGTTTTAATGAACAGTTACCAAATGATCTTAATGCTTGTGGAAAGTGTTTGCTCCTGGAGTTGCCGATCACCTTGGCTGACATTTGGTATCTTCTCAAGGGATCTTTGGAAGAAGGGAATTAAACATTTTAGAAACAGCAAAACTTACTTTGTGTCATTCTTGAAAATATTTATCAACTTCAAATAAACTTAAGTTTAACAAAATATGAAGCAGCAAAGCTAAGGTATAGATCAAATCTAAAGGTATAGATGCTCTTGCTCTCTGAATAGGTTTATAGGTTCTGTGAGTACAGAAGTTGGAGGGGGCCTTCACAGACAAAGCCAGATGCAGAACAGTTTTGGTACCTAATTCAGGTTATCTCAGTCCTATTTGTGGAGCTCACATGGAGGACGCCGACAGACATAGGAGTCACCACAAGTTAAAATGCACTTCTGCCATTCTTCTCATTTCATAATCTTGACCTTGCAAAGTGGAAGAAGAAATGCCAAAAGTGGTTGCCATGCAGAAGATGCACTTGTGCTACCCGGTTAAACACCAAACTATGGAATACAAAGGAAATGGGGCTTTCAGAATGGCAGCAGAGGGTGCCTGGTGAACCATTTGCCAGGCAGCACAGCAACCGTTAAAGTGTCCAGAAATTGTCCTCAGACCACAGAGCGAAAGTAGAACAGTTCACTCAGAAAACCACCAGAGCTTGAGAAGAACAGTGAGGGTCTGGCCTTTGGGCCATCACCTGCTTTCCTAACTT
The DNA here is from genome assembly GCF_051225735.1 of Oryctolagus cuniculus. Classification (NCBI taxonomy): domain Eukaryota; kingdom Metazoa; phylum Chordata; class Mammalia; order Lagomorpha; family Leporidae; genus Oryctolagus; species Oryctolagus cuniculus. Next base: position 40,617,583 of record NC_142882.1, read on the forward strand.
CCACCCCTAGCTCTGTGTTGCAGAAGCTCTGCTCTGGGTGTTCACCTCTGGACCAGTTGCCTCCAAGAGAAGAGGGGCTCCACAATGGGCTTCCATCTCCCACTGTCATCCTGGTTTACCATTGCAGAAACAGTCTTCCAGGCAGAAGTAGCTGAAAGACACAGCTTTCTTTACTTCCATACTCAGTCCCTGTTCATAAATGATGAAGCTCAGCCCGCCAGAAAACAAGCTGAAATTACTAGGACCCCAGCTGCGGTTGCTCCAGCTTGCTTATGTCATGCAGGCTGCTAGGGAGGTCTGGAGAGCTGGAGGTACTCGCAAGCCACTCAATCCCCCCACCCCATCCTGTGTGTAATTCTATCCTTTTACTTGCCAATCAAAATGCCCCCTCTCTCAGGATGCATGTGGTTCATCCAAGATCTGGAAAGAAGATGCCATGAAAATATGGATATAAACTCTCAAGTGACATCACATCTGAACAGGCCCCCACCCCCTACCTCGTAAAGGCCAGCAACTGGGGTGAGTTCTCTCTCTCTCTGTCTCTCTCTTTCTCTCCTGGTGAAGACCATGGCTGAAAGTAAAGTGGGGGATATTGGGTTTAGTTTTGTATTCCAGGTCCCTGCCCTCTGCTTAGAGAAATATTCTAAGTACAGGCACATGTATGGTGCACAAAGTGCTAAAGTTTATTTAGAAGGTGAGAAAGCAAACCCACATACACATGGGCATAGCTGAAGTGCAGTGGGACAGAAGGAGAAAGGGGTGGGGAGGGAAGCAGAGCAGGGCAACTCAGCACCTCCTTTAGCCTTGGTCTCCAGGAAAGAGGGAGGGATCATCTCCCAGCACTTCCATTTATGAGGCAGTCACCCGGGAGATTTACGACACTACTATAAAATGCCATGTGGAGCTTTATATGCATATTTACATGGTGACCATTCCCCAGGATCCAGGTGAAAACAAGGCATCCTGGGAAAGGGGGCTGTTCTGATTGACAAGTTGGTTAGAATTAAAATGGTGCAGGGGCTTGTGGCTCCGCTGGCTGCCTTATTCCATGCCAGAGGGACTGCTGGAGGCCTTCTCTGCCTCCTTTCCCTTATTTGTGGCCCACTGTCCACTCATGATAGTATATCTGTATGGGGCAACCCATGCTCACGTGTGGGTGTGGGTGGGTGTGGGTGTGTATGGGTGCTCACTTTCTCACCATTTGAATACAATTTGCCTTATAGGTGTTGGCACCTGGAATTCTCAGCTGCATGCATGACAACAGGCTGGAAGCGAAGGGTGAAAGTCAGGAAGCCCAAGTGGAAAAGATGAGGGGCAGCCACCCTCTTTCCTCCTGCCACAACTCAGAGAGAGCAGTGTCACTGCAGGAAAAGCAGGTCACACCCCCAGTTCTGCTGAAGCGTGCTGGGGCTCTGCCCTAAGGTTAGGGACCTCTGCAGCTCTGCCTGAGGAAATTGGTTTGACATGGAGAATTCTCTGAAGGAAGGAAGACAATGGATGAACAACCAGGACTTTAGTAAAGAGAGCTTGAGAAAGAGAAGAATCCTCTTAAGACCACAGTCAATTCTTGGGGTGAGGAAGGCTGCACACAAGTGCTGGGCCACGTCCTTTTAGGAGCAATGGGAGCAGGCTATGAGCACACTCACATCTCCCAAAACCCCATCCAGACCCACAAATGCAGGAAGGGACCTTCTTTGCAATAAGGGGCTTAAACACCACCTCTGATAAAAAATAATGGGCTTTGATCTGGGAGATAAATACAAAATAAAATCACAATAATCCATGACAGTCTGAGAGACTGTCTATGCCAAAAGCTACTCCTACTTGGGAGGTTCAAAGGCAGATGGTGGTGGGGGGACTTTAAGAGACTAGTCCTTGGGTTAACATAAGGCAACAACACACAGACTTCCTCAACTCTGATGAGAACCACAAAGCTATGTTACATTTAGTAACCCAGTGGCTTATGCCAACCCATAGGTGACACCTAATGACATGGAACTGTGTTACCTGGCTTTTTACTCCAGACTCTTGTCCCCTGGGAGGATAAGAATTCAAAGCAGGAGTAGGATTTATTTATGGCCAGAGTGAGTAGACATTTAGGGTGAGTGTAGGCAATGTAATCGGGAGAGAAGCTCCCTGTGTGAGGGCCAGAGAGAAAAAGGGCTGCCCACGAGGAAAGAGTGTGAGAAAAGGCAAAATAGGGGATGCTCCCTACCCAGTGTTCCCTGATGGGATGAACAGTGTGCCCCAGTTGAACACACCTATGGGGTGGATTGTGGGTGGGGTGAACAGTGGTGCCCCAGCTGAACACACCTATGGGGTGGATTGTGGGTGGGGTTTAATGTATGTGATGTTTTCTGGGAGAGCTTCGTGCCCACGTGATCGTCACCGCGTCTTCTCCTTCCTGGTCCAGAGGAGTTGCTGGTGCACCATGGGAAAGTAGGTACCTGGAACTGGCCTGTGAGGGGTGGAGTCAGGCAGCAGGGCTGCAGAAAATCATCCAGCTCACTTACTCCACATCTAACTTCACTGCCTATTATGGACACCTATCACAAGGAGTCAGGCCAAGAGACACAGACAAGGGAGGAAATTCTGAGCAGGGAGTTCAGGGGCTGCACACATGGGTGGGAGAGTTAGAATTCTCAGAAATAATTCAATCAAGTCATTAAATCGGCAAAGGGCAGAAACAACTCCCTGAGGTTTATCAGTGTCCAGATTTGCTGAAAGGTATTTAAAATATTCAGCTTCCAATAAAAGTAAAACTGCCATAAAATGGGAACTGTACACAGGAAAATGTGGGAAAGAATAAAAATTGCCTTAAGGGGATCTTGGTGATAGGATGGTAAGCTTGAAAGCACTTATTAAAGGGGCCGGCACTGTGGTGCTGTGGGTTAATGCCCTGGCCTGAAGTGCTGCATGCCATATGGGTGCCGTTTCGAGACCTGGCTACTCCACTTCTGATCCAGCTCTCTGCTATGGCCTGGGAAAGCAGTAGAGGATGGCCCAGGTCCTTGAGCCCCTGCATCCATGTGGGAGACCCTGAGGAAGCTCCTGGCTCCTGGCTTCGGATCAGCACAGCTCCGGCCATTGTGGCCATCTGAGGAATGAACCATCAGTTGGAAGATCTCTCTTTCTCTCTTTTTCTCTCTGCCTTTCCTCTCTCTGTGTAACTCTTTCAAATAAATAAATAAATCTTAAAAAAAAAAAGAAAGCACTTATTAGAAACATATTCAAAGGCTAGGAGACACTATGTCTAACAAGATAAAGGAAGGTATAATCAAGTAGTACATAATAATACAGCTAAAAATATTACTGAAAAGAGGAAATGGAAATTCTGGAGTAGAAATTTAAAAAAAAAGATGAAGATGAAGATGACAATGGCAACAACTAGGAGAAGGAAGTGTCAGAGCTGAATATAGACCAGTAGAAGTTAGGCAACCTGAAGATCAATAATGGGAAAAGAGAATAAAAGCTGAGAGGACTGGGAATGCTACTAAACACATAAAAATACACGTAATGAGTGTATCAGAGAGAGAATTAAGGAGGAAAAGTACAGAGAAATATCCCTAATTATGAATAAAAAGGTTGATTTCCATATTCAAGAAGCTCAACCAACAGTAATAGAAACAGAGCGACACTGAGAACCAGTTGTTTTAAAGTCCAGCGTTGAGTGACAAGGGCAGATTGTGAAGCAGCCAGAGGAAAACAGCTTGTTATATACAAGAGGTTCAATACCATGAACCGTTAACTACCCACCAGAAATGGTGGCATGAAGAGGCACTGGAAATTCGTCATCTAGTGGTGGAGTGAAAATGAAGTAAAATACCTTATATCCAGAAAAACCACCCTTCAAAAATGAAAGAAAAATTAAGACATTGCTAGACAAATAAACACTGGGAGTATAGGATGCTGGAGTTCCTTCTTTCCAAGAAATAACAAAGTCCTTCAGGCTGAGAACCAGTTAACACATGCAGCATCCTTAATCTGCAACAGAAAACCCAGAGTGCTAATAAGAGTTGTTATGCTGATAATTATAAATATAGCACAAACTTCACACTCATTTTCCTTTCTCTTCTGGGATGATGTAATAATTAACTGCATTGTCTTTTGGTTGCTGTGGGGATATTGGGCCCAGAAGCCACTCCGGATAATAAAATCTAGAGATATTCAGTCAAGCCTCTTATAAAATGACTTAATTTATTTTTATTTTTTTAAAGACTCATTTATTTATTTGAAAGTTATACAGAAAGAGAAGGGGAGAGAGAGAGAGAGAAATATCTTGGATCCATTGGTTCACTCTCCAAATAGCTATGACAGCTGGGTCTAGGCCAAGCTGAAGCTAGGAACCTGGAGCTTCTTCCAGTCTCCCACATGGTTAAGGGACCCAAGGACTTGGGCCATCCTACATTGCTTTCCCAGGCACATTAGCAGGGAACTGGATTGGAAGTGGAGCAGCCGGGACTTGAATTGGTGCCCATATGAGATGCCTGCGCTGCAGGCAGAGGCTTAATCCTCTACATCACAACGCTGTCCCCAAATGATGTAAATTTTTATACAACCTACAGATTTCTTCTTGTATAATACCTTTTTTAAGAGCTGTATTTAGGCCAGTGCCGCAGCTCACTAGGCTAATCCTCTGCCTTGTGGTGCCAGCACCCCTGGTTCTAGTCCCGGTGGGGGCGCCGGATTCTGTCCCGGTTGCCCCTCTTCCAGACCAGCTCTCTGCTGTGGCCAGGGAGTGCAGTGGAGGATGGTCCAAGTGCTTGGGCCCTGCACCCCATGGGAGACCAGGAGAAGCACCTGGCTCCTGCCATCGGATCAGCTCAGTGCGCTGGCCACAGCGCGCTGGCCGCAGCGGCCATTGGAGGGTGAACCAACGGCAAAGGAAGACCTTTCTCTCTGTCTCTCTCACTGTCCACTCTGCCTGTCAAAAGAAAAAAAAAGAGCTGTATTTATTTATTTGAAAGACACAGTGACAGAGGTAGATGGAGAGTGAGAGACAGACACAGAGAAAAAGAGACAAGGAGAAACAGCTAGGCAGAGAGTTCTAGTTCACTACACTCCCCAAATGCCCACAATGATTAGGGTTGGGTCTGTGCCAGAGCCAGGGGTAATGCAGATTTCCCACGTGGGTGAGACGAAACCAATCATTTGAGTCCCCACTGCTGCCAGGGTCTACATTGGTGAAAAGCAGGAACTGGGAGCAGAACTGAGACTTGAACCCAGGCATTCAGAAATGGGATGTGGGCATTCCCAAGTGGCATCTTAATTGTTTTAACAAACACCTGCCCCAGTAATTTCTTATAGGAGGATAAATGACAATGTAAAATCAAGAAAGTGAATTCAATATTCCACTTTTCTAATGGACTGTGGGCAATGTCACTTTGCTCATATTGCATTACCACATGAAACCCCTGATCCTTCCAAGACCCTGATAAAATGATTACTTGGTTAGGAAACCTGTTGAAGTGAAATGGACACTATGAGAAACAGTGACTTGATCAGCCCTTGTGCTGTTGATGAAAAACTTAATACTTTATCCCTTTTAGTATTTTTTTGTTCCACTTAATACTATTGGTTGAACTCTGTAATTAATACACAATTATTCCTAAGTGTTGAAATCTAACTGAAAAGTGATCCCTGTTAAATATAAGAGTGGGAATAAGACAGGGAGGAGATGTACAATTTGGGACATGCTCAATAGGATTTGCCCCAAATGGTAGAGTTAGAAACGTGCCAGGGGATTCCAATTCAATCCCATCAAGGTGGCATGTACCATTGCCATCTCACTAGTCCAAGTGGTCAATTTCTGTTCACAACTGATCATAATGATAGTACTAAGAGTCAAAGGGATCACATAAACAAGACTAGTGTCTGCAAATACTAACTGATAGAATCAAAAAGGGAGAGAACGATCCAACATGGGAAGCAGGATACACAGCAGACTCATAGAATGGCAGATGTCCTAAACAGCACTGTGGCCTCAGAATCAGCCTTTAAGGCATTTTGATCTGGCTGAAGAGTCCATGAGAGTATTTTAGGCATGGAAAACCAAGACACTGTGGCAAAAAAGAAAAAAGAAAAAAAACCTATATGAAAGATCTCTGTGAGTGAGATCCCAGTGGAAAGAATGGGTCATCAAAGAAGGAGGCACCTTTCTCTGAAGGGAGGAGAGAACTTCCACTTTGACTATGACCTTGTCTAAATGAGATCAGAGTCAGCCAACTCAAAAGGCCTCCAGGGCCGATGCAGTGGCTCAATAGGCTAATCCTCCGCCTAGCAGCGCCGGCACCCCAGGTTCTAGTTCTGGTTGGGGCGCCGGATTCTGTCCCCGTTGCCCCTCTTCCAGTCCAGCTCTCTGCTGTGGCCTGGAAGTGCAGTGGAGCATGGCCCAGGTCCTTGGGCCCTGCACCTGCATGGGAGACCAGGAGAAGCACCTGGCTCCTGGCTTCAGATCAGTGCAGTGCGCTGGCCGCAGTGCACCAGCTGCAGCAGCCATTGGAGGGTGAACCAATGGTAAAAGAAGACCTGTCTCTGTCTCTCTCTCTCTCACTGTCCACTCTGCCTGTCAAAAAAAAAAAAAAAAAAGAAAAAAAAAAGGCCTCCATAGCCTTGGCAACTCATGACAGTTGCTCCTCCTCCAGTCCAGCTCTCCTGGCTCCTGGCTTTGGATCAGCGCAGCGTGCAGGCCGCAACGCGCCAGCTGTGGCGGCGGCCACTTGTGGGGTGAACCAATGGAAAAGGAAAACCTTTCTCTCTGTCTCTCTCTCTCACTGTCCACTCTGCCTGTCAAAAAAAAGGGGGGGAGGCTGTGATGAACTTAATCGTTTGTATTTCATTCATGGATATGAATAAACAAAGAAACATATATTCATTTTCTTAAATCATTTAATATTTCTAAATTCTGTTGCCAATGTCGCTACACATAAGTATGATATAAATTACTGTATGAGCAGTAAGAATATAAAAACCAGGACTGAAGTGGTTGATGGGTACAAAGAACTCAAGCATTCTGGAAAGCTTGAAATTACAGTGGAGTTAATCAGTCATTTGTTTTTGTGTACATTTGGCATGCAGTTATTCAATGCAGAGTTGTTTAGTGTCTCAGTGGATAGGGCTTGGCACTAGCAATCTAATGAGATGATATTTTATTGTGGGTTGGATTTGCATGTCATTGATACTTCATGATGTTGAGCACTCATTCACATACCTTTTGACCATTTGTCCATCTTCTTTAGAGAAATGCTTATTCTTTTATTTGATTAAATTTTTATTTGAGTTATTTGACTATTTTTGCTTTTGACTTGTAGGACTTTCTAATATAATTTGGATATTAACCCTTTACCAACAATTAATGGAAAATGAAATTAAAAGATAAGTTGATTTTGGTGTAAAAAATTGAAATCCATGCATTTAAGGAACTTTAAAAATTTCATGAGAAATGAATATATAGAAAAACAATGCATGAATTTCTTTTTTTTTTTTTTTTAACTTTTATTTAATGCATATAAATTTCCAAAGTACGACTTATGGATTACAATGGCTTTCCCCCCATACCGTCCCTCCCACCCACAACCCTCCCCTTTCCCACTCCCTCTCCCCTTCCATTCACATCAAGATTCATTTTCGATTATCTTAATATACAGAAGATCAGCTTAGTATACATTAAGTATGGATTTCAACAGTTTGCTCCCACACAGAAACATAAAGTGAAAAATAATAGATGATTTTTTTAAATGATGATGAAATCAGAGCAGACCTATTGTCATGTTTAATCCCAGTGAGAGTCAAGTTGGGAATTGATAATTTCTTTCTTTTTTTTTTTTTTTTTTTTTTTTTACAGAGGATCAGTTTAGTATGCATTAAGTAAGGATTTCAACAGTTTGCACCCCCATAGAAACACAAAGTGAAATATATTGTTTGAGTACTCGTTATAGCATTAAATCTCAATGTACAGCACATTAAGGACAGAGATCCTACATGAGGAGTAAGTGCACAGTGACTCCTGTTGTTGACTTTACCAATTGACACTCCTGTCTATGGCATCAGTAATCTCCCTATGCTCCAGTCATGAGTTTCCAAGGCTATGGAAGCCCTCTGAGTTCTCCAACTCTTATCTTGTTTAGACAAGGTCATAGTCAAAGTGGAGGTTCTCTCCTCCCTTCAGAGAAAGGTACCTCCTTCTTTGAAGACCTGTTCTTTCCACTGGGATCTCACTCGCAGAGATCTTTTGCCAGAGTGTCTTGGCTTTCCATGCCTGAAATACTCTCATGAGCTTTTCAGCCAGCTCCGAATGCCTTTAGGGCTGATTCTGAGGCCAGAGTGCTATTTAGGACATCTGCCATTCTATGAGTCTGCTGGGTATCTCACTTCCCATGTTGGATCACTCTCCCCTTTATTTACTCCATCAGTTAGCGTTAGCAGGTACTAGACTTGTCTATGTGCTCCCTTTGACTCCCAGTCCCTTCACCATGACCAACCGTGAACTGAAACTGATCACCTGGAACAGTGAGATGGCATTGGTACATGCCACCTTGATGGGATTGAATTGGAATCCCCTGGTATGCTTCCAACTCCACCACTTGGGGCAAGTCAGCCTGAGCATGTCCCAAATTATACATCTCTTCCCTCTCCCATTCCCACCACCATGTTCAACAGGGATCACATTTCAGTTAATTTTCAACACTTAAGAATAACTGTGCATCAATTACAGATCTAAACCAGTCATATTAAGTAGAACAGACAAAAAAACTACTAAGAGGGATAATGTATTTAGTTGTTCATTAACAGTCAGGGCTATGCTGATCAAGCCACCATTTCCCATAGTGTCCACCTCACTCCAACAGGTTTCCCTCTTGGTGTTCAGTCAGTCGTCACCGATCAGGGAGAACATATGGTATTTGTCCCTTTGGGACTGGCTTATTTCACTCAGCATGATGTGTTCCAGATTCCTCCATTTTGTTGCAAATGACTGGATTTCGTTGTTTCTTACTGCGGTATAGTATTCTAAAGAGTACATATCCCATAATTTCTTTATCCAGTCTATCGTTGATGGGCATTTAGGTTGGTTCCAGGTCTTAGCTATTGTGAATTGGGCTGCAATAAACGTTAGGGTGCAGACCTCTTTTTTATTTGCCAATTTAAATTCCTTTGGGTAAATTCCAAGGAGTGCGATGGCTGGGTCGAACGGTAGGGTTATCTTCAGGTTTCTGAGGAATCTCCAGACTGACTTCCATAGTGGCTTGACCAGTTTGCATTCCCACCAACAGTGGGTTAGTGTCCCTTTTTCCCCACATCCTCTCCAGCATCTATTGTTGGTAGATTTCTGCATGTGAGCCATTCTAACCGGGGTGAGGTGAAACCTCATTGTGGTTTTGATTTGCATTTCCCTGATTGCCAATGACCTTGAACATTTTTTCATGTGCCTGTTGGCCATTTGGATTTCCTCTTTTGAAAAATGTCTATTGAGGTCCTTGGCCCATCTCTTAAGTGGGTTGTTGGTTTTGTTTTTGTGGAGTTTCTTGATCTCTTTGTAGATTCTGGTTATTAACCCTTTGTCTGTTGCATAGTTTGCAAATATTTTTTCCCATTCTGTCGGTTGTCTTTTCACTCTCCTGACTGTTTCTTTTGCAGTACAGAAACTTCTCAATTTGATGCAATCCCAATAGTTGATTTTGGCTTTGACTGCCTGTGCCTCCCGGGTCTTTTCCAGAAATTCTTTGCCTGTGCCAATATCTTGAAGGGTTTCTCCAATGTTCTCTAGTAACTTGATGGTGTCAGGTCGTAGATTTAGGTCTTTAATCCATGTGGAGTGGATTTTTGTGTAAGGTGTAAGGTAGGGGTCTTGCTTCATGATTCTGCACGTGGAAATCCAATTTTCCCAGCACCATTTATTGAATAGACTGTCCTTGCTCCAGGAATTAGTTTTAGATCCTTGATCAAATATAAGTTGGCTGTAGATGTTTGGGTTGATTTCTGGTGTTTCAATTCTGTTCCATTGGTCTATCCATCTGTTTCTGTACCAGTACCATGTTGTTTTAATTACAACTGCCCTGTAGTATGTCCTGAAATCTGGTATTGTGATGCCTCCGGCTTTGTTTTTGTTGTACAAGATTGCTTTAGCTATTCGAGGTCTCTTGTGCCTCCATATGAATTTCAGCACCATTTTTTCCAGATCTGAGAAGAAGGTCTTCGGTATCTTGATTGGGATTGCATTGAATCTGTAAATTGCTTTTGGGAGAATGGACATTTTGATGATATTGATTCTTCCAATCCATGAGCATGGAAGATTTTTCCATTTCTTGGTATCCTCTTCTATTTCTTTCTTTAAGGTTTTGTAATTTTCATCGTAGAGATCTTTAACGTCCTTGGTTAAGTTTATTCCAAGGTATTTGATTGTTTTTGTAGCTATTGTGAATGGGATTGATCTTAGAAGTTCTTCCTCAGCCATGGCATTGTCTGTGTATACAAAGGCTGTTGATTTTTGTGCATTGATTTTATACCCTGCTACTTTGCCAAACTCTTCTATGAGTTCCAATAGTCTCTTAGTAGAGTTCTTTGGGTCCCCTAAATACAGAATCATGTCATCTGCAAAGAGGGATAGTTTGAGTTCTTCCTTCCCAATTTGTATCCCTTGAATTTCTTTTTCTTGCCTAATAGCTCTGGCTAGAACCTCCAGAACTATATTGAATAGCAGTGGTGAGAGTGGGCATCCCTGTCTGGTTCCAGATCTCAGTGGAAATGCTTCCAACTTTTCCCCATTCAATAGGATGTTGGCTGTGGGTTTTTCATAGATTGCTTTGATTGTATTGAGGAATGTTCCTTCCAAACCCAGTTTGCTTAGAGTTTTCATCATGAACGGGTGTTGTATTTTATCAAATGCTTTCTCGGCATCTATTGAGAGAATCATATGGTTTTTCTTCTGCAGTCTGTTAATGTGGTGTATCACATTGATTGTCTTGCGCACATTAAACCATCCCTGCATACCAGGGATAAATCCCACTTGGTCTGGGTGGATGATCTTTCTGATGTGTTGTTGCATTCTATTGGCGAGAATTTTATTGAGGATTTTTGCATCTATGTTCATCAGGGATATTGGTCTGTAATTCTCTTTCAGTGCTGCATCTTTTTCCGGCTTAGGAATTAAGGTCATGCTGGCTTCATAGAAAGAATTTGGGAGGACTCCCTCTTCTTCGATTGTTCTGAATAGTTTGAGAAGAATTGGAGTTAGTTCTTCTTTAAACGTCTGGTAGAATTCAGCAGTGAATCCATCTGGTCCTGGGCTTTTCTTTGTTGGGAGGGCCTTTATTACTGTTTCAATTTCTGTCTCAGTTATGGGTCTGTTTAGGGTTTTCGATGTCTTCCTGGTTCAATTTAGGTAGGTTGCATGTGTCCAGGAAGAGTGGATAGTGAGAGAGAGAGACAGAGAGAAAGGTCTTCCTTTTCCGTTGGTTCACCCTCCAATGGCCGCCGTGGCCAGCGCGCTGCGGCCGGCGCACCACGCTGATCCGATGGCAGGAGCTAGGTACTTATCCTGGTCTCCCATTGGGTGCACTCCCTGGCCACAGCAGAGAGCTGGCCTAGAAGAGGGGCAACCGGGACAGAATCCGGCGCCCAGACCGGGACTAGAACCCGGCGTGCCGGCGCCTCAAGGTGGAGGATTAGCCTAGTGAGCCGCAGCGTTGGCTAATGCATGAATTTCAAAAAAAATTTTTTTGCATCATAATCAATGTATATTTTATTTTAATTTTCCATGAACTTTTTGAAGTACACTTGTATATACTTTTTTTTTTTTTTTTTTACAGAGAGAGAGGGGAAGAGAAGAAGAGAGGGGGAGGGAGAGAGAGATCTTCCATCTGCTTATTCATTCCCCAAATCACCAGCAGTGGTTGGGGCTGGGCAAGGTGGAAGCCAGGATCAGAGCTTCCTATGGGTCTCCCACATGGGTTCAAGGGCCCAAATACTTGGGCCATCCTCTGTTGCTTTCCCAGACACACTAGCAAAGAGCTGGTCAGAAGTGGAGCAGCTTGGACTTGAACTGGCACGCATAGGGATGCCGGCACTGAAGGTCGGGGCCTCAACCCACTGTGCTACAGTGCTGGCCCCTCCATGTCAATTTTATCATTGAGTTTTCTAGTTCTATAACATGTACAATTGGGATTTTAATACAGATTGTGCTGAATCTGTACATGCATTTGGATGGTATGGATACTTTAACAAAATTACACACACCTTCCAAAACATGAACCCAGTATGTCTGCTCATTCATTACTTCTTTTTATTCCCTTCACCAATTTTTTATAGTTTTTAATGTACAACTGAAGTTTAGTCTTTTATTCTTTTTGATGCTGTTATAAATGACATTGTTTTCTATCTTGCTTTTCAGAAATCTCATTGTTATCTGTATAGAATGCAGCTGAATGGGGTCTGCAATGTGGTGCAGTGGGCTAAGCCATCACCTGCAATGTAACCATCTCTTATGAACTCTGGTTCAAATCCCAGCTGTTCCACTTTGCCTGGGAAAGCAACAGCAGGTGTTCCAAGTATTTGGGTCCCTGCAACCTACATAGGAGACACAGATGGAGTTCCAGGCTCTTGCCTTCAGCTTGACCCAGCCACAGCCATTGAGGCCATTTGGTAAGTGAATAAGCAGTTGGGAGGTCTCTCTCTTTCTCTTTCTCTCTCTGTCTCTGTCTTTCCATCTTTCTCTAGTAAGTAGAAAAAATATTTTTAAAAAACAAATGCAACTGATTTCTGTGTGTTGGTTTGTATCAAGAAACTTTGTTGAATTCATTTTTTAATTTATATTTGTGTGTAGTCTTGAGAGATTTCTACAAGAAGGTTCAATCTTTTGCTAACAGAATATTTATAGCCCTTGCTTTCCTCTTTGGATTTTTTTTTCTTGTTTACTTGCTGTGGCTAAGATTTCTATCATTATATTGAGTGGATGTTGCAAGAGTGGATATCCTTAGCTTGTTCATTATCTTTAAAAGAAGATTTGATTTCAACCATTGAGTATGATATTAGCTATGAGCTTTTTACATATGGCCTTCATTATGTTGAGGTAAGTTCCTTCTACACATAGTTTGTTGAAGATTTTTATCATGAAAAGTTTGAATTTTATCATGTGTTTTTTCCAGGTTTATTCAGATGATCAAGTGATTTTTATACTTCATGCTATAAATGTAGTGAATAACATTGATCTGTGTGAGAGGAACTATTCTTGTAACCCAGGTATGAATCCTGCATTTAAGGAATTAACAAATGAACAAACAGATGGGAAGACTTTGATCATCTAGCTCTGCCTCTTTCTCTCAAATAATAAGAATCAGTAGAACAGTTGCAATCAGAAGAGACTTTTCTGGTTTAGAAGCATAGATTTTGATGTTTTTTATCTTATAGTTATTAAATCCACAATGGTTTTTATTCAAGACATTTTCACTAATTGTAAGATGCTTTCAAAAGATTTTCTGGAAATTTTAGCAAGCCTCATCTGCAAAGTGGGAGAAGTACTTGGTTTATGATTTTTATTAGAAGATTATTAATATGATTGTACAAGTATCTATTAAATTTTGCAATGTTGAAGACCTTTACCAAGTGTCTTGGCTGTTGTGGGTCTTTTTGAAAAAATAAAAGAATTATTTTATTTATTTGAAAAGCAGAGTTAACGAGTGAGAGAGAGGGACAGACAGTAAGAGAGGTCATCCATCTGCTGGCTCACTCCCCAAATGGCCATAATGGCTGGGGCTGGGCCAGACCAAAGCCAGGAGTTTCTTTCTGGTCTCCATGTGAGTGCAGTGACCCTAGCAATTAGGCCATCTTCCTCTGCTTTCCCAGGCATATTAACAGGAAGCTCAACTAGAAGTAGAGCAGCTGGGACATGAACCAGTGCCCATATGGGATGTGCTGCAGGTGGTGGCTTAACCTGCTACACCACAACACCAGGCCCTGTTGCGGGTCTTAAGAACCATTTTAAGAACACGTTTTGTCTCTGTGGAAGAAAAAGTCTTAATGTCAGCTCACAACTTTCCCTCGATTCTTTTCTTTATTATTTAAGCTTTAGGAAGTTAGGAACCATTTTCTGGGGGTGACTTAGTGCATCCCTTTGAGTTTGCTCCCAAAGAATGGTAAAGAATGGTGTCCATTTTACTCATATTTTCAGACAGACTTCTGTACCAGGGTAGGACTAGGCAAATGTTTCAAGGGAGAAAAGGTTGGCCTTGATCAACATTAACCCGCTTTTCCCCAGTCCCCCTTCATTTTTCTGGACTTATACTTACAATTTAATGTTGTCTGTCTTCTCTGAAGGTCTCTAGGCTGTTAGGAAATTCTAGCAAACCAAAGTGAGAGTCCAACTATTGCATTCAAGCCACACAATCCTAAACTTTTTACCTGTGGGAATTGGATAAAGAACTGTTTCTATATTTAAGTGATCTTTAGAACTATGGTCACTTTTGATCAATCATCCAGAAGTCTGAGATCCATATTCCTTCGCTCTCTATTTTCATCTCTGCCTTCCCTTTCATGCAACCATCAGAGATATGGTCTGTTTCCATTTATCACAGATGTAATAGTGCTAACTTCAACTCATTCATCAAGCTCCTACATTATTTCCTGACTTTTCCTAAATTCCCTGTCTTGCTTAAAAAATAAAAAAAAGATTTATTTTATTTGCTTTAAAGGCAAAGTAACAGAGAAGGAGAGACAGAGAGAAATCTTGCATCTGCTGGTTCACTCCCTAAATGGCTGCAATGAAGCCAGGTGTCCAGAACTCCATCCAGTTTTCCCACTTGGGTGGCAGGGACCCAGGTACTTGGCCCATTCTCCACTGCTTTCCCAGGTGCAGTGGATGGGAAGTGGAGCAGTCAAGGCTTGAACTGACACACCAATATTGGATACCAGTGTTGCAGGTGGCAGCTTAACCAGCTGCAACACAATGCCAGTCCCTTCTTGCCTTTTTCACGGCATAGACAGTTGTTTCTGTTGTGTATGATTTATTCCCCTGTGTCTCTCATCTGCATCTTTGTAACAGATTGAGTTTGCCTATTTTGTGATGCTACTTCAAAAACCTGCACATTATCAAACTACAAAACAGCACTTGCTCCTGTTAAGGCACTCTCAGGCTCCCACTGTGGTGTTACGTATCACCTACATTAGTCAATGATACTATATGATATTCTATAGTATGTCAAAGTGTGATCCACTAACTGGCACAGTTGGCATCGCCTGGGAAAGTTTTGGAAACAGAATCTCAAAGACTATAGAATCTGAATCTTTACTTTAATAATAAGATCCTTAGCTTCTTTGAATGCACATAAAACTTGAAAAGTACAGCAATGATCCATGAACACAGTTTTACTAGCAGCTTCTTTCATTTTCTACTCTGTTTCCTCCTTCTAACTGCCCTGAGAAAGCCCTTCTCTTACCTACCTGTTAGTAATTTGACTATGGGCTGGGGTGGAGGAACTTAGTAGCTGTACAGTCAGATCTCGAATGACTTCAAGAGGCTGTACTCCAGGCATTTTTCTTTCTTCTTCATTTCTCTGTAACATAATCTGTAGCCTTTAATTACAAGTAGATAACTCTTTCCCACTAACCTACAGCGTGGATAGGAAACCTAATTACACAGCCTTCTGCTTTTCAACTTTCCCAGACATGCTGAAGAATTTGATGGCTGGTATCAAGTGTTTTATACACCTTGAGATTATGAATAGTCCCAAATATTAATTATGGAAGTGTTTCCTTCTATGTGCAGTTTTCTTTTTACTGAATTCTTCACTCATAAATTTCAGTAGCATGTGTACATATTATATACCTTTTTGAACTGCCCCTTGGAATCTCAGGTGCAATTCAATAAGCATGTGTGACTAACTCCTTCCTGGTCAAAGTGATTTTGCCATCTGAGATCAATAACATCTTAAATCTAATGTCTATCATTGCTCCTAGACTTGGATTAAACATCATGTGACAGGGCATGAATTTGTCTCCATCTAGCTCTCAAATGGGATGGATGATTCAGCCTAAACAATAACAAAATCCAACTGGGGATAATTTGACCAATGAGAGAGAGAGCAGACCAGAAGTATCAGATAAACTATCCTTCACTTGCTCTAGCTGATGGAACTCTCCAAGAAGCAGTCTCACTGTTTATCACCTGTGTAGGTTGCTGCATGTGGCCAGGGGGTTATCTGATAAGATCTCATGGAGCATAAATCTGTGTGGCCATGTATCACATTTTCTACTTCCTATATTTCTCTACTTTGTTTTCTTCAGATTTCAGCTTCAAATAAATCACTAGCTGTTAATGCTTGCCCCAGCTGCTGTTTTGTTGGAAACCAGGGTAGTACCACACAGCATACTTTAAGGAAGAGATTTGAAGATGGGTTGTTCACTCATGTACAGCTAGAGGCTCCCATGCTGGTGACAGTGGTATGACATTAACTTCTGGCATGCTATGGCATCACAGTAACCTCAACTTTCATTGGTTCACTGGGGAGAAGTGCAAGTGGAGAGAAAGCATTTAGAAGTACAGAATCTGCAGTTCTTCATTATTATGGAGACAGTGATAATATTGCTGATAATAAAATGAAATAACTGCTTTTAACTGTGTAGAAGATTTTGAAAGGAAAAAGGTTTAGGACAGTTAATTGAGAACTTAAGAATCATGTTTAAAAGTCAGAGGGCCCGTGTGGCAAGCTATAAAGGAGATTTTTATGGCCTGCAGCCACGTGCAGACTTTGCCAAAGCATGAGGTCCTAGAATTTGGCTATTTACTTACAAGGAGATGAAATCCTCAGGCTCAATAGGTCTTCTGTCAAAGACAGGGCCCTGATGAAGAAGGGACAGAACTCTGAGACCTGGGAGGGTAACATTTCAGTGAATGAACATGAAAATCTGGGACTCTCTCCAGTCTCCTAGGTCCTCCTGGCTAGCAGAAGAAGTCATTTCCCACAGCCAGAAAACAGTGCAATGTTTCTGAAGTAGATGTCTTCTAAGATGATGTCTTTATCCCACAGGACTCATCACCACTGCCAATCATTTCTCCTAAAGCTAGAGCAAAAATTAACTCTTAGGACAACATGGGCAGAGAAGCACAACTAGACCTTTATCAGTAAGGAAGATGCTATATTCCAAAGGAATTTCAGTGTTCATTTAGCATGTGCTGACAAGATCCAAGGAAGCATGGGCAAAAACAGGTTTTGATGATGTAACCTTGGAAGAGGATTGGATATAAAGCTGAATGGGAAAGAATTCATTGTCATGAGGGTAGACAGGTTTCATATTTTGGCAAGAACACTTGGAGCCAGGGAATCTGGTCCCATATACTCTAATAGTGTTTGGAGACTCTTTGTGGAGCAGCATGTCCTGAGGACTGTTTCAGGTTTTGACAGCAGTGGTCTTCAGTAGGAGGTTCTGAACTGAGGGACAGTCTATGAAGGTTAACCCAAAGGCCCCGTCTAGGAGAGCTATCTAATTAATTGATCTAGATATGCCTCTGAAGAAATTTGATTTTTAAGAACTTCAATGTCAAAGCTTAATTTGCAAAATAGTCTCCATGTCTCAATAACTTGCAATGAAATTTATTTTGAATGACCATGTCAGCATCAAAGACTATCTCCTATGTATACTCTAATAAGTAGCATCTACAATCACTTCCTGCTTATAAAGTCATTAAGTAACTTTCCTAAGACCAGTTAGATTGGATAAGTAGATTTCCATTTTCCTGCATGGACTCTCACGGTCAGCTCAAGTTATGCATCGGGAAAATGGTCTGATAGTACTGGCTTTATATCAGATACCAAAATTAGCCCCTGGTGAAACTGGGTTGTGCCATACAACAAAAGTTACAGTGTCCTGTACATACTTGCTGACTTGTTGGCTATCTCTTTTCATTGGCATATCCAACAAAGTTCTAGTTTACAATACTCAAGAATGTATCTATCAAAATTAGTGAGGGCCAGTGTTACCTCTGCCCTACCCCACCCCTGCCTTCTAGCCAACAAATGTGTCAAGGCAGAAGTTAATTGGTTTTGCATTTACTTTTGCTTAGTGGCTTGCAATTAGCAGACAGTTTCTCCAAATTCTGAGACACCTGAGACTAACTCGCTGATTACATGGCTAGCAGCAATCTTTTAATGATGGAAAAAAACCTACATCCAAGTCTGGGGGAGCAGTTCATTTTTTATCATTTCTGATTCCAAGAGAATTTAGTTGAGAAAAGTCACATCTACTGAATGTCAATTTACATGTCTTAGGTTTTAAATCAAATGAGAATATGTCAGATCCAGTATGGCAGAAGAATAACTCAGAATGATCTATACGAGTTTTTGACTCCTGGAACCTATTGTGGGAACAGTGCTGATTCTCATGTACTGGGTGGGACAATATTAAACATTACCAAGGCATCTTTATTCCAGATGCATTGTGATGTCCCTGGGGAAAGGACTGGAAGTCATTAAACAAATAAAGATACAAGTTCTCTCTCAGTCACTATCAATACATTTAGGCCTAATGCATTCGTTATCTTCAACTAGATAATTAGGTAATTATCTTCAACTAGATAATTCTAATTATCTTAGAGTATTATCTTCTGAATAATTTGCCAAATTATCAGGAAAAATATGGTTAGAGGAAAACTGACACAATTTAATGAAATGGTGAAAATGGTATAGACTTCAGAAGTTTTTCATTTTTTGCCAAATGAAGCTGAGCTCATCAACTAATTATAGGTATATACTGAGCCCTTATGCTGTGGTCACATTACTACAGGTAAATAAAGCAGACAAAAAGGAAAGCGAAGAATGAGTACCTGCATTTGAAATTAATTTCAAATTTTAAAGTTTACAAAGGAAGAATATCACAAATATCCAGTGTGTTCTAAAGCAGAAATTCTCAAAACTCTTATGAAATTAAGACCCCAAAGATGTATCACATGTAGCTAATATCTGTATTAGTCAACACATCATTCCTATAATGAATACCTGATGAAGGCTGGTATTACTGTAAAAATACATGGATTTTGACTCATGATTTTAGAGGCGCAAGGTCTATGGTCGCATCTGACGACAGCTCTGCCGACAAAGTCCCAAGGTGGCACAGAGCATCATCACGTGGCAGGAGATCAGAGTGTGCATCTGCTTTTCAGGTGAAGTCAGGATTCAGTTATGGGGACCTCACCCTACTGTCCTAATTCAATCTCATCATTTACTAGAGGTACCATCTCTGAATCTCAAGGTGGGATAAAGTTTCCACTGTCTTAAATGCAATTAGCATAATACATTGAGGCTTAAACTTTTAAATGAATTTGGGAGAAAACTCATATCCAAAACCCAGTAATATCTGCTAGAATTTGCCATGTTAAAAGTCAAAGTTGAGGCAATTAAAATTTTTATTTATTGGTTTAAAATAGCAAAAATACAGCCATTATATGTTAATAGCACATTTCATGAAAAATAGCTGTTTTCTAAAGCAAAAAATTAATAGGGAGAATTGCCTTATTTAATTGTAAATCTTGTTAGTGCCTGATTTAGAAAAGACAGCTGTATTCTTGCATCTGCTTTGACACTTAGTCTGTTGCAAAATCACATACCACATAGCCTGGGATATTTCACTGTACACTCATCAGAAAATGAGTCTAAAATGGACAATAATATCTTGTATTATTATGAAATAGTTTTGTCTTCATGGGCCCCCTGAAATGGTTTCAGGAGTCCACAGAAGTCTCTGACCACACTTTGAAAGCCCTGGTGGTGAGTAGAGGTGGTAACTCAGTATTATGCACTAATACGAAGTTCAAAAATGCAGACACTTGATTGACACGGTAATTATGCTGAACTCTATTCTTGTTATTGAAAACTGCATTCTAAATGTCCGTATTAAAATACTGACCTAGTGTTTAGCAAAATGAACACAATCTGGGGCTGGCTTTATGCCAAGGCAATCAAAGCCACCACCTGCAATAATGGCATCCTATATGGATGCCAGTTTGTGTCCTGGTTGCTCCACTTCCAATCCAGTCGCCTGCTGATGACCTGGAAAATGCAGTGGAGAGAGGCCCAAGTGCTTGGGCCCTTGCCACCCACATGGGAGACCTGGAAGAAGTTCTTGGTTCTGAACTTCGGCTTGGCCTACCCCTGGTTGAAGTGGCCATTTGAGGAATGAACCTGTGGATAGAAGATTTTTCTCTCTTTCTCTCTCTTTTCTCTATAACTCTGACTTTCAAAACAAACAAATAAATAAATGAATACAACCTATAGGAAGTTTAAGTATATTTCATATTTCTATATATAGGGAGGTATATGCAAACATATATATGACTTTTTGCTGTCTATCTTGTTAAATTTTCAGCAAAAGACGATCGTTTTCATTTTAGTTTTTGTTTTCTTGTACAACATTGGTTCAACTTCAGAATGTAGCCTCAGGGAGCCAGCGTTGTGGCGTAGCAGGTAAAGCCGCCTGCAGCACTGGCATCCCATATGGGTACAGGTTTGAGTCCCAGCTGCTCCACTTCTGATTCAGCTCTCTGCTATGGACTGGGAAAGCAGTAGAAGATGGCCCAAGTACTTGGGTCCTGCACCCACATGGGAGACCCAGAGGAAGCTCCTGCCTCTTAGTTTCAGATCGGTGCAGCTCCGACTGTGTGGCCATTTGTGGAGTGAACCAGCGGATGGAAGATTCTCTCTCTCTCTCTTCTGCCTCTCTGTAACACTGCTTTTCAAATAAATAAACGAATCTTAAAAAAAAAAGTAGCCTTAAGCCTTCCTCATTGTACTAATTATCATTCCACTTTATTATAAACACTTCAACTTTAGAAGTTCACTATCTGAAAAATTATTTTTTTGGTAAGGAGCTGCCATGTGATGCAGCATTTAAGGCAGTGCTCTTAAGACATCTAAGACTGCGTTTAAGGCTGGTGCCGCAGCCCACTAGGCTAATCCTCCGCCTTGTGGTGCCGGCACACCGGGTTCTAGTTCCGGTTGGGGCGCCGGATTCTGTCCCGGTTGCCCCTCTTCCAGGCCAGCTCTCTGCTGTGGCCAGGGAGTGCAGTGGAGGATGGCCCAAGTGCTTGCGTCCTGCACCCCATGGAAGACCAGGATAAGTACCCAGCTCCTGCCATCGGATCAGCGCGGTTTGCCGGCCACAGCGCACTGGCCACGGCGGCCATTGGAGGGTGAACCAATGGCAAAAGAAGACCTTTCTCTCTGTCTCTCTCTCTCACTGTCCACTCTGCCTGTCAAAAAAAAAAAAAAAGAAGAAGAAGAAGAAGAAGACTGCATTTAAGACAGATGCAACATTTAAGACCCACATCGGAATGCCTGGGTTTGAGTTCCAGCTCCACTTCCAATTCCAACCTCCTTCTAAAGTGCACTTGGGAGGGAATAGGTGATGGCTCAAGTAGTTGGATCCCTGCTGCTCACGTGGGACAGCTGGATGGAGTTCTTGACTCCTGGCTTTGGCCTGACCCAGCATTGGCTGTTGCAGGCATTTAGGGAGTGAACTTGTGGATATAAAATTTCTGTCTGTCTGTATCTGTCTCTCTGCCTTTTAAATAATTTTTTTAAAAAAATGAAAAAAAATCTTACACAGGTGCATAAAAGGACTATTATTTTTCCAACTGAAATCTAGGAATAAAGACTCCGTATCTTCTGCACCACCCCTCCCTTTTGTTCCACTTTTCTAATGCTTTTGCTCAGAATATTCAGAAATTAAAATGATCAAAGGAAAAGTGTTCCTGAATGACACCAGGAGAGACAAGGACTGTTGATATTCAAGGAATGCAAGGATCCCAAGATGATCATTCTTTTTTTCTCCCCATATTTCATTTCTCACTTAACTAGCCTGATAAAATCCCCATGTTTTGGGAAGGAATGTACTTAGCTCTACAAGCAGGCTTTGTGATGGCTGGATAACAGGCTGCTTATTTTGTGGATGGCTCTTTGGTACAAAGAAGCATGTGTTGCTAACAGTAACACAATAGGAAACCCATGAATAGAAAGAAAGAAAACAGTTGTAGAACCAGAAGACAACCTGCGTTTCATGTCAAGGACAAAAGCAGCCTGTTCAGCTCTGCCATATAGAACTGCAGTAGTATTCATGACACCTCTACAGCTTCAAGTACATGACGTCTTCACAAAGTTCATAGAAAAGACATGTTATAAAAAAAGGTCTATACTAATTAAAGAAAAATGTTTTGTCCCAAAGTTAATTCCATTTTCCCATGAGTTTAATGTTTTGGTTTTGCATTGTTCATGGGTCATTCTTTTTTATCTAGTGTTTGATATAGTCATATAGTTTTTTTTTTTCCATATAGTTTTTAAAGGGATGTGAACAATAACCTGCTTCAAGTGTCTAGGAAGATGTCTTCTTCCTTTCTTGTTTTTCAGTTGCAGTTTCTAGAACTCTTGAGGAGTGCAACGTGAAGCCTCATCGTAGAGCTGGGAACAGGTGTTACTGAGTTTGCTGGAGCAGTGGAAGTCCAGCTCCCAGAAACCCAAGCTTGGCTCCTTCTCTACAACATGCAAATCACAGTCATGGAGCAGAGTCCAAACTGCATGGATTACTCTTCACAGTGATGGAAATTTTTGCACCCTGAAAGAAGAAAAATGCAAGTTCCCAATTCCCACTCAATGCACTAAACTTACATGTTGGTGAAGCAAGTCTTCAAGAGTAACCGTAAAAGCTTTGACAGTGATCATAATACCAACAGTCGCTTACATGATTGGAAAAACATCTAATTCATCTAAAATTTGTGTGTCATCATTATGCTAGGAAAGTGGAAAGATATTTTAAAATAAGATTAAAGCAGAAACATGTTTGCCTTATAGCTGCTGTTTTATTTGGAAGCACTCTAAAGAAGCATGGCCAAGTTGAATCATTCATCTTTGACTCAATTTCCATCTTCAGACTGTTGCTCACTAAACATCATGAACTGCACACAACACAGATATCTCAGAATCTGCTTTCATGTTTGTTTTTTCTCTCCAGTCCATTTTTTATAGAGTCACGAAATAGACATTAAAGGACAACATCTGAAGTTCTGGAAATTGAATCAGCTAGTAACACTTGCAGAGATTACCTCGTTTGTGACTTATCTGATTATTCCGATGAGATCCACAACCTCCCGTCCGGGATGTCCTTGTCCTTTCCTTGGTGTGGGAGCCCCAGCAGCCTTCTCTGGAACACGCAGGTTAGGTCAGGCCCTAGAACGTGGGGGTATTGGGAGAGCAGGCTTGTCAATTTGCTGCTGATGGAGCGCAAAGGGAGAAAGGAGAGGCTGCTTTGAACACCACTTCCGGGCGGCTCGCAGCCACCCGCGGCTGTCGGGCTTCCTATGGCTGTTTTGAATTTCCTAGGAGGAGCAGGGACACCTAATTTGATCCCTGGTTTATTTTCTTCTGCCAGTTTGTGAGAGCCCAAATCCTCAGGACAGGATCACGCCTTGACTTTGTGGGTATCCAAAACACCGGCTCTCTAAGTGAAATTGCACAAGATGCCATTTGTCACCCAAACAAACCTAGTGTCCCTTTCTTCCTCCGAATTCTCCACCCTTGGGAAAATAATTTATAAAAAATAAATACGGGGCCAGCACCATGGCTCACTTGCTTAATCTTCCACCTGCTGCACCAGCATCCCATATGGGCTCCGGGATCTAGTCCTGGTTGCTCCTCTTCCAGTCCGGCACTCTGCTGTGGCCTGGGAGGGCAGTGGAAGATGGCTCAAGTGCTTGGGCCCTGCACCCGCATGGGAGACCAGGAGGAAGCACCTGGCTCCTGGTTTTGGATTGGCACAGCGCTCCGGCCGTAGCAGCCATTTAGGAGGTGAACCAACGGAAAAAGGAAGACCTTTCTCTCTGTCTTTCTCTCTCACTGTCTAACTATGCCTGTCCAAAAAAAATTGGGGGGGGGGGGGAAGCCGTCCATATGCTTTACTCAGCAATTGCCTTAAGTAGCACTCTGTTCTCAGAATCAACCCTTAAGGCATTCTGGTTTGACTGAAAAGCCCAGGTGAGCATTTCAGGCAGGGAAAGTCAAGACACTGTGGCAAAAACTAAGGCAGTGGAGGATGGCCCAAATGCTTGGGCCCTGCACCCGCATGGGAGACCAGGAGGAAGCACCTGGCTCCTGGCTTCAGATCAGTGCAGTGCCAGCCATAGCAGCCATTTGGGGAGTGAACCAACGGAAAAAGGAAGACCTTTCTCTCTGTCTCTTTCTCTCTCTCTCACTAACTCTGTCAAATAATAAAAATAAATAAATAAATACTTTTTTCTTGGCTTTTTTGTTTGCTCGTTTTCTTGCTGTCTTGCTTTTTCTTTCTCTGTTTGTCTTCTATTTTTTTTTTCCTACCTAAAGTGAAATAGTGGGACTCTAGGTGTCCAAGTAATTTGCAGGTCACTGACTGCCTTCATTTTCTCTCCCCTTCTTTGTGTGGCTGGACCAGGCCTCAGTGCACCTAGGCCTTAAAGAAACAGAGTGTGAATTCTCAGCTCCCAGATTAGCCCTGCCTGCTGACCTTCCACCAATTCCCCAGATTTTTCATTTCTTCTGTCTTCCCAGAGGGCACTGTTTCTGTTTTGTTTTGTTAAGAATAAGGTTTCAGAGCTATGTTTTCCCTGCTTTTTAGGGATTTAAAAACTTATTTGATTTTAATCATCTGTATAATAAAAACCTTTTTTTAACATTTGAAAATAATCTTCACGTTATCAAATAGGATGTTTAAATTCATTTTTACTATATTTAATGAAAATCATATCTATTTAGTCATTTTATTATTTACCATGATTTCTGAGCAAACTCTTTAGATCATTGTTCTGAAACTAGTGCTATGGCATAGCAGGTTCAGCTGCCACCAGAAGCTCCAGCCTACCATATGGGCACTGGTTCAAGTCCCAGGTGCTCCACTTCTGACCCAGCTCCCTGCTAATGCAACTGGAAAAGCAGTGGAAGATGGCCCAAGTGCATGGGTTCCTGCACCTATATTGGAGATCTAGAAGAAGTCCCTGGCTCTTGGCTTCTGCCTGGCCCAGACCTGACTGTTGCAGTCATTTGGGGAGTGAACCACTGGATGAGAGACTTCTCTCTCTCTCTCTTCCTCTGCCTCTCTCCATCTCTGTAACTCGACCTTTCAAACTAACAAATAAATCTTTTTTTTAAAAAAAAAAGAGCATTTTCTTATTATGTTCAAATAAATGACTGTATATTAAAATGCAACATGAATTTACACATTAGAATATAAAAATATTCAAAAACAGATTTAATGAAACAATATTTGTAATTCTTGCATTTTGCACTTAATAAATTATTTTTGTAATTTCCTGGTTTATTTGTAAATAAAAAGACACAAGAAAAACATTCAGGGTAATGAAAAATACAGATAACACATTCTGAGTGAGAATAAAATGTTTTTACAACAAATTTAAAACTCAAATGAATATAACACTTTCTGTTGTCCTCTTCTTAAACTGTATTTTGAATAATAAAGCTATGTAAGAAAGTTGGTGTGGCGACTGGAAATTGTGGATATGGAGGAAAGAAACAGGAGAAAAGTAGAATTATAAATTTCATCTTTGCCATTAATTTGCATTTAAATGCTAATATTTCTTTTTTTTAAGTTTTATTTAATTGAAAGGCAGTCCATCAGAGAGATGAAGAGACAGGAGGAGAAAGCGAGATCTACCCACTGGTTCATTCTCCAAATGGCTGCAACAGGCAGGGCTGGAACAAGGAGACTGGAACTCCATCTGGGTCTCTCACCTGGATGGCAGGAACTCAGGTACTTGGGCCATCTCTGCTGCCCTCTCAGGTGCATTAGCTGGGAGCTGGATCAGAGTCACAGTATCTGGGATTCTAACCAGTGCTCTGATATGGGATGGCAGTGTGGTAAGCTGCAGGTTAACCCACTATATCAAAACACTGGCCCTAATATTAATGTTTGTTATGTTTGCAAGCAATGATTTACTCTGAGATAGAAATCTAACAATTTTTAACTTGGAGTAAAAAGAATTTGAATCACTGTTCTGTTCAAAATCACCATGAGAGCCAGGGTATCTCAGCTCAGCTGTTGGAGACCTGAATCAGGAACAAGCTCATGTGGACTTTTCCAGGCCCTGTGTATGCCCACTCTGCAGCCAGTTTAAGTGTCTTTAATGGAGTGATTTCTAAGGAGTGGGTGGAAGGGACATAACTGACTTGAGAGAGATTGTCATGTAAGTGATTGTGCTCTGTGCAGCCTAGTGCTGCCTTACCATCAAACTTTCTTATGAAATCTTAGGCAGCATGAAGGTAGAGCTTACAGTACATGTGACTATGTTTGTTGCTCAAACTTTTATCTTTTCTTTTTAAAATTTATTTTTATTTTTTAAAAAGACAGAGACAGAGAAAGAGAGGTCTCCATCTGCTGTTCACTTTCCTGATGCCTGAAACATCCAGGGTCTGCCCAGAACCTGATCTGGGTGGCAGGCACAGAAGTACTTGGACAGTCAGCTGCTACCTTCCAGGGTGCACATTAGCAGGAAGCTGGAATAAGAGCAAAGCCAGGGACTCAACTCCAGGCACTCTAATACGGGATGCAGGAATCCCAGCTGCCCTGGCTTGCTATGGTTTGGATAAAGCTACGGTTTGGATGAAGAGAGCAAATTTTTTTTTCTTTTTTGCTTCTTTGAAATGGCTATGCATTCAGACTTTTTTTCTGATTAAGTAAACTCTTTCATCACGAGCAATTCAAAAATTCTCAAAAGCACACGTTTTCGAAAAATCAGTTTTTTCTATCATGCTTACCCAAAGATTTAGTGATTGAATCTTGAGGTCCACTTATTTATCTTTCAATTCATCATCAATGAGCTGTTAGTCTAAAAATGGTTTGACAGTATGAATTATTTCCATATGAGCATTTCTATCCCATGTGATTAAATATTGGTTTACATGTTTTGTATGCATTTTGGGGGATAATGTTATTTCACTATATAATTTTATAAGCAATTTTCATTTGGTTTATTTTTATAAATAAATCTGTGATAAATACATCTATGGATATACATATAAATCTGTATAATCTCTCATCTGTTGGGGGTAAGTTTTGAAAATGGCATTGCTTGATCAAAAGAGGTCTACATTTTAAATATTTTTTAAGTATTGCCATTTATCCCTTCATCAGAGTTTATTTCTTTCTGTGAATGCCAGCCGCGTTGCCAGGAACCATTCTGAGCTCCTGGTGATACAGCTGTGAGCGAGAGACCAGTCCATGCTCTTAGGGGTATCCACTGTGTGGGGAAATGGCTAACAGATAAGGTAGGAAAGTGAAATACACAAGAGCTGTGGGTAAGATGGAAGCCAGAGAGGTGAACAGAGAGCCTGTGGGAGAAAGAGAGGAGTAGGTGCTATAGTTATTTGTAAATGAGTCAGCTGGGAAAAGCTTCAGTCTCCACTTCGAGAAGAGGGTATTTGGATAGAGTATGAAAGAAAATGACTCTACATGTGGCAAAAAGCCTTCCAGCCATGGTGAGTGCAGGCTCCACAGCCTTCAGCCAAGCATGGGCCTCGTCACTGGAGGGGAGAAGGAAGAGTTAGAGTGGGCAGAGCCAATGGGAGAGGAGACAAGCCATGGGGTTTCCAGTCAAGGATGGAGGGTGTGAAGGGCCGCTGTCAAGATGTGGCTTGTACTCCAACTCAGATGGAATGTCATCTAGGGGTTCAGGTACAGAAGTGACCTGATTGGATTGGGCCTCATGACTCCTGCATTAAGACCAGAGTTTTCAGGGTAGAAACAGAAGCAGGGAGTCCAGTCAGGAGACTGTTGAAGTCCGTGGAAGAAAGGACATCAGTTGGACACAAGTAATAGCCACAAAAATGATGAAAATGGGTCAAATCTTGAAGATAAAGCTGACAGGACTTAATGACAGATTGGAAGTAGAGAATGAGAGAAAGGAAATAATTAAAAAAAAAAAAAGAATGTATGTTTCCTTTGTGTCCAGTGCCACTCACTGGAAGACAAAGACTACGAGGAGCAGGTTTGAGGAAGAAAATCTGGATTTCAGCACTGGATGTGACAAGGTGGGAATTTTACAAGTGCTGACTAGACAGTCTGAGTGGAGAGAAAAGTCAGATGTAAAGAAATACATTTTGGAGTCATCAGCATTCCATCAGTTATTGCTTTGTGAGAAACAATCACGAAATCTTGGGGGAGTACAAGAGTTTATTTCTCACAACTCCTCCAGTTGACATCAAGTTGGCTCATCCAGCAAAGCAGCACTAACACTACATTACTACACTACTACGCTGGACTCTGAGGGTCACAGTGGACTTGGTTTCTCATGGTGGACTGGGTTTTGCTCTTCTCCACCTGTATCCCTGCTAGGACTCCGCTATCTTCTTCTGGAGACATTAGAGGTGAAAGGGGCGTTCCTGGGGCCCGTGCTGTGGTGCAGCTGGTAAAGCCGCCGCGTACAGTGCCGGCATCCCTATTGGGTGTGGGTTCAAGTCCCGGCTGCTCCATTTCTGATCCAGCTCTCTGCTATGGCCTGGGAAAGTAGTAGAAGATGGCCCAAGTCCTTGGGCCCTTGCACCCTCATGAGAGACCTGGAAGAAGCTCCTGGCTCCTGGCTTCAGATCGGCACAACTCTGGCCATTGCGGCTAATTGGAGAGTGAACCAGAAGATGGAAGATCCCTCTCTGTCTCTCCCTCTCTCTGCCTCTGCCTTTATAACTCCCCCTTTCAAATAAATAAACAAATCTGAAAGAAAGAAAGAAAGAAAGAAAGAAAGAAAGAAAGAAAGAAAGAAAGAAAGAAAGAAAGAAAGAGGCGTTCCCACTGCCTAATCACATTTTGTGTGTCACCTTGTCCCATTAGATAAACCAAGTCACAAGGCCAGTCCCAAAGTCAGAAAATGGAGGGCTCCATTGCACCTCTTGTAGAAGAAAATATAAAGTCACAGAGCAAAGGCTGTGGGTATGATTAGAAGTCAAGAGATGAGAATAAAAATTGAGATCCAGAATGACTGCAACAAAGGATTTCCTGGCAGACACAGAAGAGAGTTCCCATTTCCTTTGTTCCAGCCAGCTTTGTGTGGTTGTTATAAAACTCATCTGCTCATGCGAGGGATGGAAAATAGACTTTCTCGTCTTAAAAACAGTAATTCTATTTCTTCAAGCTGAAGATGGAGAAATGCTTGGAGTCACTGTGTGATCATGATTGTCTTTGCCTAAATGACCAGAAAGAAAAGTCGCCTGGGAGATTTTGTTCTCTTTTCATTTTATCCATATATTTAATAATCAAACAGGGATAAGCATGAAGTTCAAGCAATTGTGGCTTTTCAGTCTAATGCAGCACCAGTTTACTCTCTAATTATCACTGATTTATCAGAAGAGTTCATGTTTGGTGAGAACCAATGAATCAATGATAGGAGTCTGAGCACTGAGTGACTCACACGTGCAGTGTGGACAGTGTGAT
The DNA here is from genome assembly GCF_051225735.1 of Oryctolagus cuniculus. Taxonomy (NCBI): domain Eukaryota; kingdom Metazoa; phylum Chordata; class Mammalia; order Lagomorpha; family Leporidae; genus Oryctolagus; species Oryctolagus cuniculus. The sequence goes on from NC_142882.1 coordinate 40,647,022, forward strand.
GAATTGTAAAGCTGCCACAGAAAAGCTCGTCTGCCGTGCTCCCCTGCAGATGGGAGGCCTCTCATTCTGAAGTGACTGCGGTGAGAAAGTGACCCATCTGACTCGGGATGACTCAAGTCTCACATATGCCTACCCAGTCCCAGCAAAGGGCATTCTGTCCTACTTACAATGCACACAATCTGTTCAAGCCTTTGAAATGCATTATGTGTGGGCTGCATATTATTTGCAGTGAGTTGAAAGCATCCTTAAGATTTCTGAGGTGTGGCAAAAATATGTACTCTGTGACCGAGATACTTATCTTTGGAAAGGAATTCTAATATAAGGATGACAAGCATTCACATGCAAATTGCATGTGGATTTAGCAGCTATCTGAGAAACGTGCATAGCGATCAGGGGCTACAGTAAAGTTTCAAATAGGAGGAAAATGCTGCATTTTTAGCAACTGCCCTGGAAAACCGTGTTTCCTCTGGCATATAGGAAAGAGCACAGTACTGCATTCCTTTAGTGTATACACAACCTCCATTAAGCAATAAAAGCACTGCTGATTTCATTACTCATGAAAAATATTCCTCTATTCATTCGCATTAGGTTTGTTCTCTCTGAACAAGACTTTTTTTGTATGACTTTGAAAGTGATCCAAAGACATATATGTGTTGAACTCTAATTAATGAAACCACAGTGATTGGAATTTTGCTTTCACTAAGTAGCAGATTTATGGATTCATTGCTTGATGGGTCCTGTTTTGATATCAGGCAGGCATAATCAACATAGCCTTGCTGTGTATTACTGTGTTGTTTTTGGTATTCACAGGCATAGCTGCCCTTTCTCAGTTAAAAAGTACCTTGTCAGCTGGCACCATAGCTCAATAGGCTAATCCTCCGCCTTGCGGCGCTGGCACACCAGGTTCTAGTACCGGTCGGGGTGCCAGATTTTGTCCCGCTTGCCCCTCTTCCAGGCCAGCTCTCTGCCATGGCCCGGAAAGGCAGTGGAGGATGGTCCAAGTGCTTGGGCCTTGCACCTGCATGGGAGACCAGGGGAAGCACCTGGCTCCTGGCTTCAGATCAGCGCGATGTGCCAGCCACAGTGCACTGGCCGCAGCGGCCATTGAAAGGTGAACCAACGGAAAAAGGAAGACCTTTCTCTCTGTATCTCTCTCTCTCTCACTGTCCACTCTGCCTGTCAAAAATTTAAAATAAATAAATAAATAAATAAATAAAAGTACGTTGTCAAAGATAGGTAAGCAGAGCTGGGTGCTATTTGCCTTTGAGAGGTCAGCAGGGTGAAGCCCGACTCAGCTGGATTCTAAAAGATCTGGATCTGTCTGAGAGGGCAGAATCCTCCAACCAAGAGACTGTTTGCCCATACAAAGCAAAAACTTGAAAGCTGGGGCCAATCCAGCTTGTATTAATATAAAATAATTCCATCCAAAAAATAAAAGGTGTTTGAAGGGCATGCTTTTCCTTAAATCACTGTGTACAGATGTTTCCTCATTAACCCACATATCTCAATTCTTCAGTGTTTCTACTACACAGAGTATGGAAAATGTGAAAGACCTGTAAGGTAACTGGTCTTCGACTTTGCCACTTTAGTGACAATGAATTTTATAAATGTGTTTTTCTAGAGCCTGCCTCTTGTTTTCAGATCTCTTATATATACAAGAAGCAGGACAACAACAGCAAATGTGTAGTTTTAAATTTTCTCCTAATTCCTCAATCCATTCCAGGCTAAAAGATTAACATTTCCATAAGCATTTATACATTTTCAGGTTTTTTTGCTAAAATTCATCCAAAGTCTCAAAATATGCAATTAATATTAGGGATGTTTATGATGGTTGGGAAAAATACATGTATAATAATCTAAATATAACATAAAATGGGAGTTTTTTAAATGGCTTAAAAGAATGTGTGTGCATGTGTGTGTGCATATTTGAGCGGGGATAGTATGACTGATGATAGCTTTGTCAGCTTTGTGCCGACTGTGGCGTTGTATAGGCTGAATATGCTAGTCAAAAAAAATTAAAAGTAAAAAAATCTTACCTTGAACAATACACATATACAATCTTTTTACCAAGATACTGCAAAATTAACAAATGTCTGATTCATGTGACCATCTGTTTGTAGTTAAAATTCCTCTTTTAAATTAACCATAATCGTAAGTGGATAATCATAGAATCTGATTTGATGTATCTTCACATTTTCAAAACATGCTACTGTATCTGGAGGAGAGAATGCTGTTTCAGTGTGGTCAGTTGAGACAGTTAATTCATTTTTACCCAACTTCATTGATTCAAATACCCACTTGGCTCAAATACATCTCAGGATTAAGCTTTCCTGTTAAAACTGCACCATGCCAATGAATGGCATCTCAAACAGGATTTCATGATCTAAGTGGTAAAAGAACTTTTTTCTCTGTTTCTGTGCGGGGATGGGGTAAAAAGTTCTCACAGCTGCCAGACAAAGAAAGACTCTATTTAAAGAGTGGTTGGAAGCACAAATGTTGATTATCTGAATGAAAGAATTTAATTAAGTTTCCTAAAGAACAGGATACCAGTGACATCAATGATTGGCAACATGAAGCAGGGAAATACAGTATTTAACATTACGATATTTTTCTCTTAATGATGCCAGTATTAGATTTTGGCTGCTGTCCTAGAATATGCACAATGGCTTGGCAACAAATTAATTATTTTGCAATTGCAGATGTGGAGCTTTGGGGTGTGAAAAATCTCTTTGCCAAGATGGTTTTGGGAAAAGAACCAAAGCAATCATTTTATTTCCTCATCTATGCACATATCCTTGTTTGTGAGTGCAGTTGAATTGGTCCATGTCAGGTGGCCACAGGATGACCAACAACATTCAGTTTGTTGCTGGAAGTGGCTCTGTAACACACACACTGAAGACAAAAAAAAAAAACAACAAAAAAAAAAGAAAGCCTCAACTGATGTGTGTCATAGTTGATAAAGATAGCAAAAAATAGCCTAAAATTTGTACAAATTATCTTCAGATCACTCATATCTCCATAAAGCAGACCATGTATATTAGTCTTTGACAATTATTATTTTAATGATATTTAAGGTCATGTTCACTTTCATTGCATCTGAAACTTGTTATGGTGACCTATGCTCATCGGAGTTATGGGTCACAGCATTTTCACTGAACAGTAAAACCCCACACAAGGGAGTAAGAAAATGTGACATTGAAGTCATCAACACAAAGGACACAGGGAGAGGTGTTAAGTTTTAGATGTGAAGTGACAGCTCACACAGACTCTTTATCATTAATATTTACCCTTGTAAGGTTTAGCACTTAGTCTTGTATTTGAGAAAAATGTATTGAGTTATCCTTCTATAACAGACCTCAGTTGTATATTCTGTATCTCGTGTGGTTTCAATGAGAACAGATTTAAGTCAGTACTGTTCTCAATAACCACATAAGAATTCAGGCCACATATGTAGAGCTGTACAGATTCTAAGACTTGCTCTGCCATTTCTTTGTGGCATAATATTCAATAAACAAAATAACTTCCCTGGGCCTAAATTTCTTAAGCTAATAAAAACAGAAAATATTGAGATCTACCTTAGAGGGTCATTCAAAGACTTAGATGGGATAATATGTGTGAAGTATTGAATGCATTCCCCGAACAAAATATGAGTTATTATAAATGTTAGCCATGTAATCTTGCATGATATATTTCCATAATCATGAATGTGTATATGTATTATATATCTACAACTATGTTTGAATACTTATATGCATAAATATCTATTTAAACATATAAAAGTATGAATGTATAATCAAACTATATCAGATTTCCAATTCATTAAGAAGGTATATATCCAATGAAGGAAAGTGCATCAGATGCACAGATCTTCATTTACTCACACCTAAGCCCCCACTTCTTCAGTTTGCCCACATCCCACACGCAGTCATTTAATCCATATTATAAATTCAGTGACAGCTTTGCTTGGAGATGTTTAGAAAGTATCTTATTTTGAAATCTGTTTTTCTGAAACCAAAGACAATAGAAAAGCACCTAGTTAATGGAAGGTGTAAGTAGAGTGAAGCCTGCTCACCACAAGCAGGTTAAATAACACAACCTCCTCTTGTAGCTTATCCTATAACATAAACTCAGTGCAGCATCCGAGTGAAGGAAAAATAAGACATTTGGACACTGATGATGGGATAAATATTGATTATTCACAGAGCTGTACAGACTATGTGTCCCTCAGCTACGTAATTTTGACAGAAACAAATGCACAATTCCCTTTCTGACTTCAATAAAATAACAAGGAATCATTGTTTTAGCTTATTTTCAGCTGAGAGATACAAGAATGACTTCTTTGGCCTATAATGATTCTTACAGTATTATTTGAAAATGATTTTGTATTCATTTGCTGCTTGCCAAAATATAAAAGTGGGCTCAATGGCTGTGCTTCCCACATCATTTTAAGTATTTGTCAAATTGCACCATATGAGAATGTTCTTTGTGCTATTGCTAACATGTTTTCTCCTATGTCCCTTTCAGATAAAATTGCTGTCTTCATGGTCTTAGTGGGTTCTCTGTTGACATATGAATCCACCATGAATATTCACATTGGAGTCTAAATCATTATTTATGTAGGGTTCTTAAATTTAGTTAATATGTTATTAATGATAATATTTGGGGAAAAAAAACTACATCTTTGAAAAAATACTTCTTTCTTAGTACTAAAAATACTGTGGTTTATATTTTAAATTGACCTTTGTTCTGAATTTAACCTCAGGGATGTGAAAGTAAAAATTATATAAAAACATCACCCCCTTGAGGCTGAGCCAGTGTGATTTACAATTTGGATGTCTTCTGTTCTGTATTCACTTATGCCCCCTAAATACAATTTAAAACTTCATATTTAATATATTTAAGTATTTTTTTCTTTTTTCAAAATGAGGAGTATCTTAACTTCTTTTTTGCATTTTATGTCCTGAATAACCAACAAAATTAAGGCCAAGCTTAACTACATCAAGATAAATATTTTTATTCATTAATTACAGATAATGAGAGGGGATCTGTTCTTAAACTGAAATACACTGTGTTCGTAATCAGAGAAAGTTGAAGCTCTGAGCTTCTGACATTGCAGCCTGATCCCTCTGTCCTTTGAAGAGACAAAAGATTTCCAGAAGATTCCAAAAGATTTCCTGCTAACCAGGCACCCCCAAGGCTCTGTACATGTTCTGAATCTCCTGAGATCTTTAAAGTTTAGATCTACCAAAACACCTTTAAATTTTGATCCCTAGGATCCTGCAAGATTTTATCAGAAGTCATCCAGCCCAGGACAGGTGATGGAGCCGGGAGCTCGGCTGTCTGTCCGGAGGTAGTCAGGAGACGCTATTCCATCTGGTTGTGTTCAGCATTGTGTTGTTGATATGGACAAGCTGTTCAAAAGCACATGAGATTAATCTCAGGGGAGATACTGTAGCCTACAAAGGCATATGAAAAACACAGTACAAACAGGATAACAGGAAGGAAAGTGTATTTTCCTTGGACTGGAATCCCCAGCCTATTTTATTACGGGAATAAAGAAAACAGGCACTCCCTTCCCACTCTGCCCCAGCATACAGAACAGTTGCCCCCCACCCCCATGAGGAAGGACTTGCCAGCCTGGCCATTTATGCAAATCTGATTATCTCACACAGTCACACTGTGAGGAGGTGACACCAGACCCCTAGGGAGGATGAGAAAGGCGGGGCATTAATTTGTACAAGTACAGTAACTAGTAAGTACTACAATCAGTAATGGAGCTTGGGAGTCTTGCGTATTTCACGTCCCTGGACTGACTTGCTTCCCGAAATGCAGAATTCAGAGGAAGGAAATCTAGTTAAGTTTGACTGGCAGAAGTCACAAAGTGTAACATGTTTAAAATATTTATTTATTTGAAAAGAGTTAGAGAGAGAGAGAGAGAGAGAGAGAGAGAGATCTTCCATCTGCCATCTGCTGGTTCACTCCCCAAATGCCTGCAAGAGCAGTGACTTGCCCAGGCCGAAGCTACAAGAATGGCCTCCATCCAGATCTCCCACATGGGTTGCAGGGACCCACACACTTAAGCCATCAGGTGCTGCCTCCCAGTGTGACTTGGAAAACTACAATGAAGTAGAGGACCTTGGTTCTTGTCTCACAAAGAATTTCCATGCAGACAAGACAATGAGCAACTCAGGATTCATTTAAATCAGAAACTTCCTGGCACAGCAGCCAGAAGCAGGGCTCCAAGAGAAGAAGACATGAGAAATGAGACAAAGTGGTGTGTTTTAAGCACAATATGGGCAAGCAGAATAGCAGCTTACAGAGTACAGGAACAAAACCCAGCAGAGGGCCTGACTTGTATCTCCCGCTTGCCTGTTCATAATAATAAAAAAATTCATAGACAGGTGAAATAGGTAACTTCTTTCTATTCCTATGATAAAACTGGAAACTCAGAAGGCTGGAATGGGGCCAGCACTGTGGCTCAGTAGGTTAATCCTCCACCTGCAGTGCCAGCATTCCATATGGGCACCAGTTCTAGTCCTGGCTGCTCCTCTTCCAATCCAGCTCTCTGCTATGGCCTAAGAAAGCATTAGAAAGTCCTCAGGCCCCTGTATCTGTGTAGGAGAGTGTGAAGAATATCCTTGGTTTCAGATCAGCCCAGCTCCAGCCATTGCAGCAATCTGGGGACTGAACCAATGGAAGGAAGACCTTTTTCTATATCTCTTTCTCTCACTGTAACTCTACCTCTCAAATAAATAAATAAAAAAATCTTTAAAAAAAAAAGGCTGGAATGACACTTTTGTCTTTTCAGTTCATAGTTGATCATAATGATAGGATTAAGTTTCAAAGGGATCACATAAACAAGACTAGCATCTGCTAATAACAACTGATATAATTAAAAAGGAGAGAACAATCCAACATGGGAAGCGGGATACACAGCAGACTCATAGAATGGCAGATGTCCTAAACAGCACTCTGGCCTCAGAATCAGCCCTTAAGGCATTTGGATCTAGCTGAAGAGTCCACGAGAGTATTTCAGGCATGGAAAGCCAAGGCACTGTGGCAAAAAAAAAAAAAAAGACTTAAATGAAAGATCTCTGTGAGTGAGATCCCAGCAGAAAGAACGGGCCATCAAAGAAAGAGGTACCTTTCTCTGAAGGGAGGAGAAAACTTCCACTTTGACTATGGCCTTATCTAAATAAGATCAAAGTCGGCAAACTCAAAAGGCTTCCATAGCCCTGGCAACTCATGACAAGAGCCTCGGGTGATTATTGACAACATAAATAAGAGAGTCAATTGTTAAATCAACAACAGGAGTCATTGTGCAGTTACTCCCCATGTAGGATCTCTGTCCTTAATGTGTTGTACTATGTGAAGTAATGGTATAACTAGTACTCAAACAGTACTTTATATTTTGTGTTTCTGTGTGGGTCCAAACTGTTGAAATGTTTACTTAATATATACTAAATTGATCTTCTGTATATAAAGAGAATTGAAAATGAATCTTGATGTAAATGGGATGGGAGAGGGAGTGGGAGATGGGAGGGTTGCGGGTGGAAGGCTGGTTATGGGGAGAAAAAGCTGCTATAATCAAAAAAGTTGTACTTTGAAAATTTGTATTTATTAAATAAAAGTTAAAAAACATAGTAAAGTTGTGGGACAGTAGAAGAAGAGCAAACACCACTCTTGGGCTTTTACTTTCTTATACTGGGGAAGGGTTCATGCTTTTCACTTTTATACAGGACAGTTGTATTGTGTTAAGTAGAATTATGACCATGTTACTATCTTTATTGGAGATATATTTGGTTTAATCAAGAGGGGATATGGGTGACACACTGAAATGGGTATACTTGTGCCAGTAAATTTTTAAGGGTCAATTTAACTCCTGTTGATTCCCAGATACATGGGAAAGCATTGTTCCTGGGTATGTTTCTGGAAGGGATAGCATTTGAATCAGTAGACTCAATGAAGATGGCTCTCACCAATTATGCAATTTCAAAATAATCTACAGTTCATAGGAGAAAGTGTTTATTACAAATGCCCACAATTTCTATTTTCTTGACATCATTGTTTTTGACAGTTACAGAATCTGACAACACCATTCAACATGTGTCAGAAAAGAAAATGTCACCTTTAGGTAAACTAAGTCAATCCTGAACTAGAATTATTAACTAAAATAAAATTGAAGCTACTTTCTGTATTTCTGTCTTAAAAAAAGAGAGAGAGATTATTTATTTAAAGTCAGAGCTCCAGAAAGAGAAAGTGAGACAGAGAAATCTTCCATTTACTGGTTCACTCCTCTGACAGCCACAAAAGCCAGGGCTGGGCCAGGCCAAAGCCAGGGAGCAGGAGCATTATATGGGTCTCACGGTTGGGTTGCAGGGGTGCGAACACATGCTGCTTTGCCTAGGCAATAATCAGGGAGCTGGGTCAGAAGTGGAGCAGCTATGACACGATGCAGCACCCATAGGGGATGCCAGCAAGGGATGGCTTTACCTACCATGCCAGTACACTGGTGCCACTTTCTGTATTTCCTAAAGAGAAGTATTACTGGCTGATCACAGAGATAACAGACCTATAAATCATGCTTATTCTACTATGTTTAGTATACATAAAATCATTAAGTCAAGTTTAATAATTTGATTCCTATATAGGAAAATTCAATTTAAAAACTGAAGAAATACACTTTGAAATGAAACCAACATTGATGCTAAAAGATAATAAAGTTATTCAGATTCTTTTTTATTATCATTCAAGTTTTGTTCTACATTGTACTGGAAATACTAGGTAGAGAAATTAGGCAAGAGAAAAAGTCAAGGGCATCTGAATTGAAGAGAGAGGCCAAATTGTTACTTTTGGCTAATGAATGTTCTTACATATAGAAAACCCACAAAGACTCCACCAAAAACCTGAGTGAACAAATACATTCTGCAAAGTATCAGGGTGTAAGGTCAACATACAATGACCAGTAGAAAGCAATCCCATGTTCACTAGCTACACTAAGGAAAAAGAAACAGCTGGGAATACATGTGACCAAAGAAGTAAAAGATCTCTACAATTAAAACTATGAATCATCAATGAAAGAAATTAAAGAGTATTTTAGATATGGGATTAGCATGTACTACTTGTTTTATGGTGACAGTTCACTATTTCAACACATACACTCAGCATAAATTGATCATACCAGACAATCCCAGAGATCTTATTTCTTTTGGGCTTTGCCGTCCTGTCCAGGGTCCTGTAGTTCAGCCTCAAAGATTCCTTTCATGCAGAGCAGGCCTAGTGGTGAGGACTGTCCATGTCCCTCCAAACTTCATGTTCAAACTTCAAGGTCAATGCTACAGTATAAAAAGGTGGGGAATCCAGGACTAGGGCTCCACTCTCTTTCACGGGATGAGTGAGTTTCTTTTTTTCTAACAAAAGAGGATTAGATACTTATTTGAAAGTCAGAGATACAACAAGAGAGAGGGAAGAGGTGAGAGAGAGAGAGAGAGAGAGAGAGAGAGATCGTCCAACTGCTGGTTCACTCCCCAAAGAGCCACAATTATCAGGGCTGGGTCAGGTTAGTCCTGAACCCCATCCAGGTCTTCCACAGGGTGGCAGAGGCCCAAATACTTGGGCCATCTACTGCTGCTTTCCCAGGCACAATAGCAGGGAGCTGGATTGGAAGTGGAGCACCCAGGCCTCCAATCAGCTCCCACATAGGATGCTGTGTAGCAGGGTTTAATCTGCTGGACGATAGTGTCGGCCCCAGGCTACGTGACTGTCTAAAAGGGCCTGAAGGGGTGAGGTTCTGATTAAACAATCTGAGGACACCCCAGGAAGGCAAGCTCTTTCCATAAAATTTACGGGTGAGTGTTGAAATAAGAAGTGGTACTTTTTTAAGGGTTACAATGCAACTTTTCCACACATGTACTTGGCTTCAATCAACCACAGCAAACCACCAGCCTTCCCATCTTACCATCTCTCTCTGAAGAGGGCACAGCAGCAGCAGAGAGGGAGCGCTTTCCAGACAACGAGTCTGCTGGAGCCCTGACCTCCATCTTCCAGCCTGCAGAACAAACACTGAGGAATGAATTTCTGCTCTTTTTCAATGACTCCGTTCAAGACACATTGTTAGAGTAGCACAGGAACCCTGAGGCTATTCTAAGGAGAAGTTGGAGGAGGAAGCTCACTCAGTGGTTGGCCTTCCATACATGGACTATAGCAACCCAGCTACCTTCTGGTCCTCCAGGAGTTCTAACAAGAAATCTGTTGAGGATCTTAGGGAGAGAGGATGATGAGAGATCCCTTCCTCTCAGCTCTGCCCATGTGAATAATGTGCCTAGTGGTGCCATGGGCAACAGAACACTTTGTCAAGGTTATGAGGATGGCAGAGAAATTGTAACATCATTCTGTGACCTATCATTCTGAGGTTCAAGGAAATGGGATGTGTATCTTGAGTGTAAACAATTGGAGGTCTTAAAGACCCAACAGTTTTTATCACCCTTTAAAGAGGAATGAAAAGGCCATTGGGGCATCCTACATGTTTTAATGTCTCAAAAAATAAACATCAATCTGTATCACCAACCTAAGCCAAAAGCTCTTGGAGTTCTTGGCTGCCGCTCATCCTTGATTGGTCCCCGCCTGGCTCTGACTTCATAAAGACCAACTGTCATGAAATAGAAATTCGTGCAAGTCCCTGCTGCACTGCCATTGGTCCATTTCTCCCTCTGACTTCATAAGGAGCCCTGTGATGACAGGATTCCACACGCCTATATAAGCGGCTGCGCGGCCCAGGTTTTTGTCCGCTTTACCAGGGAGCTATTTCGGTGACCTGTGTGACTTGGACCCCTCTTTGCTTGCGCTTGTGTTGGTTGGTGTTGGTGTGCTGTTTTGTTTGTTTGTTTGTTTCTTGTTCTACTTGGTTTTTTCTTTTCCCCATTTTGTTTTAGTTTGTTTTTTTCCTCCTATTTCTTTTTTGGCCCAGTGTGTCTTTTTTTGCGGTTTTTTTTTCTTTTTGGCTTCCCCCATCTTTAGCTAGACAGTGCTGCTAGATCTCTGAGTGTTAGTGTAGCTATTTAGTGTTTGTTTTTTTGGAGTTTTTCTGGTTTTTGTTTTCTGTTTTGGTTAGATAGGACTTAGTCTTGCCACTGTGTGTGATTAGTGTAGTTAGTATAGCTAGTGTGCCACTATAGTCAGATCAGCAGGTAGTCCCCTTGTTGTCCCTTTATTTTCTTAGTTATTGTAGTTAGGGTAGCTCCTTAGTTAGCGTCTATGGACAGGAATATTAGCCAGAGCAGATCAGAGAGTGTAGTTAGGGACACCAGCCTGGAAGGCCGTGAGGACCTGGATGTCGACACCAGCCGTCAGCTTGATCTCCAGTTTCTGTCAGTCCTGGGCAGGGGCAGCTTCAGCAGGGTGCTGCTGGCCTGCCAGCCGTCCAGCCAGCGGCTGGTGGCCGTGAAGCTGTTCAAGGAAGACGAGAGGGACCCTTTCGGCGCCAGGCGAGTGATGCAAGAGGCCAGCATCATGCAGCTCCTGAGCCACGAGAACATCATCAAGCTGCTGGAGGTGGGTTGCGTCGGCCAACACCACTGCCTGGTGTTGGAGCTGGCGCAAAGGGGCAGCCTCCACCAGTACGTGATGAGCCGGGGCGGCCTGCCAGAGCCCGAGGCCATGGTTATATTTGATCAGATCCTGGCGGCCGTGGGCCACTGCCATGAGCAGCGTGTGGCCCACAGGGACCTCAAGCTGAAAAACCTACTGCTGGACTCAGACATGAATGTCAAGCTGGTGGACTTTGGGCTCAGCTGGCAGCTGCCCGAGGGCGAGCTGGTGTCCGGCTTCTGCGGGACCCCAAAGTACAGCGCCCCCGAGGTGTTCCGGCAGGAGCCGTATGATCCATTCGCAGCAGACCTTTGGAGCCTGGGGGTCATCCTCTTTGTCATGCTGGCGGGGGCCATGCCCTTCACAGGGAAGGACCGGGAGGAGCTGCGGGACTGCATCCAGAGGGGGAGCTACGAGCTCCCGTGTGCGGCCAGCCCAGCCCTGGAGGAGCTCCTGAGCTCACTCCTCAGCCCAGACCCCTGCGACAGGCCTACAGCGGAATCTGCCCGCCAGCAATGGTGGTTTGACCCCTTACAAGAGGAAGCTGAGGGCGAGGAGGTGACCGTGGTGCAGCCCCTGGGGGTTCCCGAGGACCCAGAGGCCCAGGAGTACCTGGCGGGCCTGGGTCTGCTTCCGGACGCTGGAGCCTCGGTGCCATCTGGTCCTGGAGGATCCAGCCGGATGTCCCTGCAGCCGGACTCCCGGAGCCTGGAGCAGGTACAGCCCTGTTGGCAGAGCGTGGGTCTGGCCGTGGTCTCCCCGCACAGCCTCACGGTTTTGTGGGCATGAGGGAGGTCCGGAGTGCACCTGTCCTCCTCACCCGTCTTCCCCTCTCTCCTCAGGGACACAGGGAACCCGAGCCTGAGCTGGGGTCCGAGTCCGAGGCGGAGTCGGATTCAGAGCTGGTGCTGGAGCCGGAGCCCATGCCCGAGCTGGAGTTGGATCTGGAGTCGGAGTCAGAGTTGGAACCTGAGCCGGAGCCTGCCGTTGCTGCCCCCGTGCTGGCCATTTCCCTCCCTGGACAGCTGCAGGAGAGGAGCTCTGGTGCCAGCCCAGCCCCCGAGCCCGTCCCTGTGGTCGTCCCTTCCACCCCCAGCCCCAGGAGCAGACTGCACCTGGTGGTGCCAGAGGTCCCAGCAGCTGAGCCTCAGGAGCCTGGGACCTCAGCAGCTGCCTCTGTCCAGAGCAAGGGCCGGCAGGGGCTGGGCAGGAGGATTGGCAGGAGCATCCTCAGATTCCTCCTGCGTGCCTGCTGCCTGCCTGCCCCAACCCCTAGCCCTGGCTCCCGCAGCCGAAAGGTGGCCCCCCGCTAGCCTACCTCAGAGCACATCAAGAACAGGGGTCAAAAGCGGGGCCTCCTGAAGCTTTTTCATTTGCTTGAGAGTTTTCTACGCTTCTCATGAACAAAAATCTGAACTGTATGCATGGAATTGGTCCTGTGTGGTGTTTGCGTCCCTGTGTACACCTTGGCATGGATGGATGGAGGTAACAGGCAAGAGGATGTCACATGACAAATACAGGCCCCTCTCACTGCTCTGGGGCTAAGACAAAGGCTGACCTCCAAGACCTAGAGAACAGAGTATTGGTTCCAGAGGCTGGTGGGGGTGGGGGGTTGAAAGGGCAATGTGGGCTGGATACTGGAGTGTGGGAGGGATGGAGGTGAGAGGGTGGCGGGGCGATGGTGTAGAGGGGTTATGGAAAGTAGAAGGTGTGGAGAGGCTGTGGAGAGGGAAGGAGTGGAGGAGAGGGAGGGAGTAGCTGAAGCGGAGGAGAGGCTCTAATAGGCACCGTTGCTCCTGCACAGGAGGGAGGGTTCATGAACCTCTAACACAGCAGGGAGGTTGTGGTCACTTGGGATGTACATTGAGGTAGAGTTGAGTATCCATACCCAATACCCACCTGCATTGCCAACGGAGGACAAGCCCCCACCGCCAAGGGCCAAGGACTCTGACATCACAGTGTATGGGATGGGCCAGGTGTGGACTCAGGCAGCTGCGGGTGGGAGCTGGGCTGGAATTCCTACTGTGGCCTGGGTTCAGCAGAGAACAGAGGCAGCCACATACCAGGGGTTTCTCTGCAGGTGTTCAGGGCAATGGGGCACCTGGCCCAGCCTGGTCTTCCAAAGCTGCCTGTGCAAATGGGAGGGAAGTGAAAGGAAAGCTGGGGCTGCCTGCAGAGGACAGGGCCCCTCGGGCTCCACCAGGGGAAGCTGTGGACACAGAGAACGCCACACCCTTTTTCATCTTCTCCTCCATGTTTCTGGGCTGGATGGATTCTTAGGTAATGATCATTTCTTCCAAATCTGAAGGTAACATCGATGCTCCCCTACACAGATCACAGTGTATTTGCTGTTCGGCCTCCTCCCTGGACAAAATCAGAGCTGCACTGTGCTCCAGATTATGAGCAGGCCATTCTTGGAGGCCTCGGTTAAGTTACAGGGAAAAGTGACTCCAGAGAAATCTCAACGTCACCCCAGGAGTGACAAATGGTTCATGGTGATGCCAATGGATAAGGCTGTGAGCCGTGTGCAGGGCAGACACGCAGACACTTTGTGTGGGCTCCCAGCACACATGTGACCTGGCTACCATTGTAGGAGATGCAGTGGGAACACAGGTCATGCTGGCATATGTGCACCTGCCCCAAGTCCACAACACACAGTGCCAAGGTCCCAAGAAGCAGGCCCTGTTGGGAGTCGTGTTCCCTTCCTGTGATCTGTGGCCTGGAGAAGTCCCGAGAGGCTTTGCCACGTCCCAACTTCAGCTTCCCTGGACCCTGGGCTCCAGAGTTGAGAGCGATGGTAAAGCACAGCAGCTCGGAGGGGCTGGTGTCTGTAGGAGGGGCCTTTGCCAAGGCAGGTTCCAGGGCCACAAGACTGTGGATTCCCAAGAGAGGCAGCGGGGAAGACTTTCCTCTTCAGTGTACTACAAGGCTCACAGCCCACCTATCATGATCCTGGTTCCTCCCCATCCAGGTGAGACTGTCCTTCAACCTGAGGGCAGGGCTAGGGAAGCAAGAAGCAGGCCAGGGACGGGGTGGCAGGCTGGGTGCCCCCATCTGTTCCACAGTGTGGGTTTTATTTCACAGCAACACAAAGTGTGGACTCCCACTGTTGCTGTGCTTCAAAGCCATGCCTGGCTCTGTCCCCTTCAGGGCAGGACTCAGCTCCTCCCCTCACATTGGAGACCTAAACTCACCTGCCCTCCTGCCTACCTTCCCTCTGCACACATTGAACAGCCTTGTTTATCCCAGGTACTGGGTCACCTCTGGTCCACTGCATGTGCTCTTTCCTCTCTGGGAAGACAGCAGACTGGGGACACCAAGCCTGAAGCCTGGATCTGCATCTGGGTCTCTCATGCTGGGTATCAGGGATCCAAGGACTTGGGTGTTCACCTGTTCCCTCTCAAGAGTGAGTGTCAACAGGAACATGAAGTTGAAAGTAGTTCCCGGACTGGAACCCAGGCGTTAAGGCAGGGCACGTGTGCATCCCAAGTGTGGTCTTAAGACCTGCCCCAGACACCTGCACCTCTCTGTGTTTCCTGTACCTCTCTGTGGTATATTCAAAATGTAGTGAACTCTATCTGACTGCTGCTACAGAGAGCAGTGCTTTTCTGTTTTTGAATCTTTAAACATTCACTGTGTGCAAACATGATTACATCTATTTCAATGCCAGGTATTACTTACAGAAATCTTAGACTTGAAATTGTTCTTCAAAAAAATGTCTCAGAGACACTGACATGGGCCAGCACTAATGGCATTGTGTGTAAAGCCACCACCTGCAGTGCCGACATCCCATAAGGGCGCTGGTTTGAGTCCAGGCTTCTCCACTTCTGATCCAGCTCTCTGCTGTGGCTTGGGAGGCAGTAGAAGATGTCCCAAGTCCTTGGGCCCTTGCACCCACGTGGGAGACCCAGAAGAAGCTCCTGGCTCCTCGCTTTGGATCAGCTCAACTCTGGCTGTTGCTGCCATTTGGGCAGTGAACCAGCTGATGGAAGTCCTTTCTCTCTGTCTCTCTCTCTTACTGTAACTCTCTCAATTAAATAAACAAATCTTTATAAAATTTTTTTTCTAGAAAGCTTAAGTGGAGCAGCTGAGACTCGAACTAGCACCCATATGGGAAGCTGGTGTCACAGTTAGCACTTCAAACTACTATGCCATAATGCCAGCCTCATATATTAATATCATATAAATTACCTAGAAAGTTTAATATATTTATATGTTATAAATAAATATATATTATGTATTATTTATTATAACATATGCAATATATTATATAGTATATATTATAAATAAGTATAAATATATTATAAACATGTATATAAATTTATATATTATAAATTACCTAGAAAGTTTAAGAGATAGCAGTATGATTAGGAGAATGAGCTCTGGAGCCCAACTGCCTGTGTTTAAGTCACTTACCAACTTTTGGAAAGTGTCTCATTATTGCATTAAATATTAAAACTTTGTTTTTCCTCCACTTGTAACTCAGGAACAGTAATTAAGGTAAGGAACATGCATAAATGATATGAATTAATGCACATAAGTCACTTTGATCCAGTTCTCAGGAAAATGAGCTGGACTAGAATATTGAGGAAATACTATTTATAGTATTAGCCACAAGTATATATTCCAGCATTTGTAGGCTCATCATTATATCCCAAATTAGAGCTGATAAATGTCAAGTGTATTTTCCTTGACTGGATCATTACCACGTGAGTGAGTGGTAATCTATAGCATCATCTCTATGTCAAACAGGAACTGGACTCAGTGCTAAAATAAAAATACACCCAGCAGATTTCCGACATTATATAGAAAGTAATGTAGTGAAATGTATATCCCAAGGAATGCACTAACTTTCAAAGTAACCCTTTCCTGGGGAGAGAGATGTTTTTCACCCAAAGATGTTACTCTCACCAGACAAATGACCAGGCCCTTGCTGCTCACTGCTTGGATAGCCAACTCACCAGTGTTGGTCAGAGGAAAGAGTTTATTTCTAGAAGCCAGCATCTAGGGGAAAGAGAGAGCTGTAGATCCAAAAAGTGTTATTTGAACCCAACAAGCAAGCAGGAGCGGGTTTTTTAAGGACAGGAGGAGGTTAGAGATAAAATAATGAGCCTCTTTAAATGGTAATTATGCAGGTGTTCTAGCTTTGTTCTGATGAGGGTCCATCAGGCTCATCTGGGGAAGTCCTGGGCTCAGCCTGGGGGAGGCCTCTTGAAAAGGGGTTCAGCATCAGTTGGGTGGAGGCTTCTTTGTTAGTTTTAAAGTCCACCATTCCAAATCCTCTCCCTGCAGTAGGCTCCTGGAATTCTTATTTTTTTTTTTAAGATTTATTTATTTATTTGAAAATCAGAGTTACACAGAGAGAGAGAGAGAAAGAGAGAGAGAAAGTCTTCCATCTGCTGGTTAACTCCCCAATTGGCCGCAAAGGTCAGAGCTGTGTCAATCTGAAGACAGGAGCTTCTTCCAGGTCTCTCTCCAACGTGGGTGCAGGGGACCAAGCACTTGGGCCATCATCTACTGCCTTCCCAGGCCATAGCAGAGAGCTGATCGGAAGTGTAGCAGCCAGGACTAGAACTGCTGCCCATATGAGATGCTGTCACAGCAGGTGGTGGCTTTACCCACTATCCCACAGTGCGCACCCCTCCTGAAATTCTTATGCAAATGTTACTGTTTACTAGACTACCCACAGGTAAGTCACAATATCAACAATTGGTTTTTATTCTATAAAATATGAAAAGAAGGGACAGGAAAGGAAGATGCCTTTATTACAGTTATGGTCATGTTACTTTCTCTGTTAACTAATTTTGTGCTATTCTTTTGGAATTTGCCAGTGATATTTACAGATATATTCACAAAGAGCCTGTAATTTAAAATCTTCGTACATGGAAGAATTCAGTTTGAGAAAATAAACATCTGGAGCCAAGATTGATAAACGAGATGGTTGATCCAAAAGGGTGAGTTGAAATACTGAGACTAATTTTAGTGACTCACAAGTATGTGATTTGGGGGTGCCAGCAGCCATTCATACTTTCCAAGGGACTATACATATTGACTCTCAGATACCCAAGCAAATTGCAGGCGCTTTTCGCTGTTTGCCTTGAAAATCTTTATTTACTGGCAGAAAATCAGCATCCACTAGCTTACAGTCACTAGTGTTAGTAAAATGGTGTCATCTTATCTATGCCATCCCAGGCTCAGGCCTCCGCAGCCAAGGCTGGAAGCCAGGTGTCCCCATGGCCCAAACACCCTTGTCAGCTCCAACTCCATCCTAATGGGATTCACTTTTCCTACTGGTAGCTTTGGGATCCGCATGGAAGGAAGGCCTATACTTCCGGGAATGGAAAGTTCCTACCTGTACTTGCGGGGAAGAAAAGTCCTCGTCAAGGTCCCTGCAGGTGCCTAAAGGTCAACCAATGAGGATCAGACCCGCCTCAACCTTTAACCCCATGCCCTGAATCTATAAAAGGAGCTCTCCCAATCTCTGATGCTCGACTTCTGTTGCTCTGTTGGGACCGGGGAACCTCACCCAGGAGCGGAACCCCAATAAAAGCCTGTGAATTAATTGATTCATCTGCCTGGGAAGATTTGTTATGCACCAGACACCTTGCACCTACTTCCCTGCCCCCACCCTGGAAAGTTTTAAGAGGACCTGTTCCTGAACACCTGGCTCTCCCTTTGTCTCTTGATCTCTCTCTTACACTCTCCTCCCTCTTTTCCTTCTTCACCCCTTCCCTCTGGCCTGTCAGGTTTCCCCACCAATAAACCCTTTCCTTTCCTCCCGTGTTTGGTGTGTTTTATGGTGGCCTTACAACAAGTGTACTGTTTTTGACCATCAGCTGTTAAGCAAAAACTGGAAAGGGGCAAGAGCTGAGGAACATACTATCTACACACACAGGTAGGTGCTGGTAAAGTCTCCAGCCCACTGCTATCCACACTTGTAGCTGCCTTCCCAGAAGGACAATGTTGAGAGGCAGGGCTAGGGGGAAAAAGAGAAAGAGAGAGAGAGAGTTAGGAAACTGGCACAGTTTTATCTATGGCGCGATCTACACCCTGATTTACATCCTAAGCTCTAGCCCCCACCGCCATTGCTGGAAGCCAGGTGACCACAAGGCCCAACCGCTGTTGTCAAGCTCCACCCCCATCCTAATGGGATGCACTGCTCCTGCTGCCCTGCCCGCCCTCCGGCAAAGTTTTAAAAGGGCCTGTTCCTGAACACGTGCTCTCTTGGCTCTTCTCTCCTGCTCTCTTGGCTCCTCTAGTCTGCTCTCCCCCCCCCCCCCCGCCTCGTCTCCTCTCCTCGCTATCTCCTCTCCTCTCTGTTTCTCTCTTATACTCTCCTTCTCTCTCTTTTCCTTCTTCACCCCTTCCCTCCAGCCTGCTGTGTTTCCCCCAGTAAACCCTCTTCCTTACTCCGGTGTTCGGTGTGTTTTGTGACAGCTAAGAGAGAGAGAGAGAGAAAGGAAAAGCAAGCCTCATTCCAGAGAGAATGAAAAGAATTTTGCACTGTGAAAAACTGGTTTCCATGGTTAGCGGATGACTGATTGCGAGGGATCTTTGCAGCCCGGTTGCTGGGAGGTTTTGAGGCTGGCCTCCCTCGGTTGTGTGATGCTCTGCTTAAGGACGCATTGTCTCCGGGCCACCTTCATGCTTGACTTGAACTCTTTCAGTCTCTGGACAATGAAGGCAGGGATGCTTCCTTATGTGGTTTTCCCAAATGAGCAGGCTCCAATTTAATTCCTAAAGCTGTAACTACAGGCCAAAAATGAACTACAGGTTAAAGCTAGCACACACCGTGAAGAAAGCTCTTGGCAGTGTCCAGGGGTATCTGTTTTGTCACCTTACTTTTATTGCCCTTTCACTTTGTCTTTTGTGACTGTGTTTGCAATTACCCTTCCAGTGACCTTCTTCTTTATTGCTGTGATAATAGTGGCTTTTTTCATGGGAATTGGGTAAAGTCTTCAGACCTTGCAGTCACCCTATTAATTTGCAGATGGATGAGATGTCTTTCTGCCACCTGCTGAGGCTCAGTAGAGAGGCTGCCTCCCCAGTCACCAGATGCCACTGTGGTCCTCAGGCTCCCAGGCAGCAACTGTCACTGAGGCTGTGCTGTGAACTCTTTCCTGAAAGCCTCAACAAGCCATTGTGTGACAACCAGAGTTCTTTTTCCCTGGGCCCTGGGATCTCAGTCTCCAGAGAAAGAATCAAGCTGTCTCTGTCTAGAAAAATATGATATTTGTATATAAAAAGATGATCTCAGTTCCCTCCACATGATTTACAAGTAATCTATCATTTACACATGTATTACATCAGCTGGGATTTGCCTTGACAAGAAACAAAGAATCATGGCTTCCAACAGCTGTCTTAGAATATATTTCTTCTCCTAAATAGAAAACATAATGGTAATAAAGGCAAAACTGAACTCGTGTTACTAAGTGCTTCACAGGAGAGCATGTTCCATTCCTTGCTTTTCAGTGACATACTGTCATATTTTCCATTTGTTAACTTGGAGGTTTAGTGCTTATTTGTGTATAGAGGAACCACCTGAAAACATGTTTGTGGAAGCAGGAATTTTATGTGAAAAGAAAATGTCACCTATACGAAGTAGTAACCTTTGAAGACTTTTTATTTCTTAATAAAAATCATGAAATTGTGCCATTACCTGGAGAGGTGCTTATCATTTTTATACAGCAATGCCAGTGTTTGTTACTTGAGAGGACCCACAGTGAGAGCGGAAACTGTCATAGTTCATTTTATTTTTTTAAAGATTTATCTATTCATTTGAAAGTCAGAGTTACACAGAGAGAGGAGAGGCAGAGAGAGAGAGAGAGAGAGAGAGGTCCTCCATCTGATGGTTCTCTCCCCAAATGGTCCCAACGGCAGGAGCTGTGCCGATCTGAAGCCAGGAGCCAGGAGCTTCTTCCGGGTCTCCCACGTGGGTGTAGGGGCTCAAGGACTCGGGCTATCTTCTGCTTTCCTAGGCCATAGCAGAGAGCTGGATTGGAAGTGGAATAGCCGGGTCTTGAACCGGCAACCATCTGGGATGCCGCTGTCGCAGGCCAGGGCATTAGCCCGCTGTATCACAGCGCCAGCCCCGCTGTCATAGTTTATGATGTTTGTATTCCCTCTTGGGAGTGTCAGCAAAGTGAACTTCAGCTAAGCTACCAATGGTTTAAAGGGAAGACCTGTGGAATTACAAAGATGACAAGAGCTCAGTCCCATAGATTTTGAATGCTATTTTCAGGTATTTACATGTTGGACAATCTTAGGCAAAACACAAATCCCTTGAATCTCCATTTGCTCAACAACAGAAACAATTCAAAAATTAGCAAAATATTTTAGTAGACATTTCACCAAAGACAGAAAGATGACTAACAAGCATGTGAAAAAAAAAATGTTATCAGTTCAGGCCAATGCACATTAAACAAGACACATCCATTAGGAAAATAACAAGTGTTTCTGAGTTTGTGGAGAAATTAGGACCCTTGTGCATTGCTAGTGGGAAGGCAGAATTGTGTATCTGCTGTGGAAAACTCAGATATACACCCAGAAGAACTGAAGGAGGTCAAATGGATACTTGTACTTTAACACGCACAGCAGTGTTGTCCACAGGAGCCAAAGGCGGAAACAGCTCAAATGTCCATGTGCCTATGAATGAATGACATACAGTGTGACTGTAAGGACCGTGGAATGTTATTCAGTCTTACGAGAGAAGGAAATTCTGATACATGGATGAACTTTGGAAACTTTACACTAAGTGAAATTAACCAGAAATTTATCAGGAAGAATATTATATGATTCCACATACATATATAGATATTTTAGATATCTAGAGTAGATTAATTCATAGATGCAGAGAATAAAGTTGAGTGTTGCCTGTAGGTAAAGGGATTGGGAAATGGGAAGTGATTGATGGCGTCAGAGTTTCTGTGGGGGATGATGAAAAGTTCTGGGAATGAGGCCGGCGCTGCGGCTCAATAAGCTAGTCCTCCACCTGCGGCGCCAGCACCCTGGGTTCTAGTCCCTGTTGGGGCGCCGGATTCTGTCCCGGTTGCTCCTCTTCCAGTCCAGCTCTCTGCTGTGGCCAGGGAGTGCAGTGGAGGATGACCCAAGTCCTTGGGCCCTGCACCCACATGGGAGACCAGGAGAAGCACCTGGCTTCTGGCTTTGGATCAGCGCGGTGCGCTGGCCGCAGCGGCCACTGGGGGGTGAACCAAAGGAAAAGGAAAACCTTTCTCTGTCTCTCTCTCTCACTGTCCACTCTGCCTGTCAAAAAAAAAAAAAAAAAAAGTTCTGGGAATGGATAGTGGGCATGGTTGTACAACATTGCCAAGGTAGTTAATTGTCACTGGAAGCAGCCAGTTGAGGCCAGCAGCACAGGAGGTAAAAGAATTCACCAGAGCACTCAGAGTGAGCAGAATTAAATTTGTTGAAAACGCTGCAAGAAAGCAGCAGGTAGCACAACCAGAGGCTCTCTGTTATCATATGGACTGCAATCCAAAAAGCACACTTGTAACTGCACTATCTTCTCAGTTAGGGTGTTTCCCATGTTCCAACAGGTCTTTCCATGTAAAGGATTTGCATTTCTGGTTGGAGCTGGGGAGCCTGCACTAGTTTTGGGACTACTCCAGTGCTCTGGGGAAACCCTCTACAGTAATGTCACTAAGTTGAGCACTTAAAAGTGGTTAAAATACAAGGTTTTATAGTATGGATTTTTTAAAAGACAGAAAGTGAGAGAGAAAGAGAGAGCGCGCACTATCTTTCATTTGCTGTTTCATTCCCCAGATGGCTGTAATAGCCTGAGCTAGACAATGCTGAAGCCAGGAACTTGGAACTCCATCTGGGTCTCCCGGGTGGCAGAAGTCCAAGCGATTGGGCCATCTTTTGCGACTTTCCCAGGATCATTAGCAGGGAGCTAGATCAGAAACAGGGCATTTAGGACTGGAACTGGTTCTTATATAGGATTCTGTCATCACAGGTGGTAGCTTGACCCACTTTGCCACTATGCTGGCCCCAATGATATATATGTTTTACCACAATTTTTCAAAACTCAGTTTTCTACTCAAAAAAGTTGGAATATCACTTCATATGTTTGATAATTACATTACCTCCAGAGCATAAGTCATCTACTGTAACGTTTAAACCTAGTAGTGGACATGTGTTCATTTGTCTACCAGCATCAGTCACAAGTACTCTTCACCATCCTGATTCTCATTTTGGTAAGACTTCTCTCAAATTTCACTTATGTTCTTTGTGTGAATTCACCACATATTCAGTTGTAGGTAAGTCCCTGATAGGCGTACAGCTTATGGATGAAACCATACTCTACATTGATACAATTACAGTGAACTTTGGCATCCCCTGAAGCACAGGGAGATGTCTTCCACATTTGTGGAGCTGCAGGAACAGTTGACAACCTCTCTGTGACGAGTGTAGAAAGTTTCCAAGAATGCAACAACATCACAAGTGAACAGAAAAGCAAAGCAGAGAGACACCCGAGCCTGGTCTTACAGATTCAGTCATCCAATCAGGCAGCCTTTCCTTGCATCCTGTCCTACCTCTCTGTTTCTCCCCAGAGTGGTTACATTATCTTTTATTTGGTGTGGGAATTTTGGTGTTCATAATTATAATGGTTCTTGCTATAGTAGACATGTAATAAACATTCATTTCTTATTGTCTTATCCCAACACTTGAGATAGAATTGCCCCTCCCCAGTCTGTCTAAGCTAACTCAGGGCCAGTAGTCTCATACGTATATATAGGTCTCAATTTTAAAAAGTGGGAAACTGCCAGAGAAAGTGAGAATGAGAATAACATCATACAGGTTTATCTCCTAATCTAGTACATGAGTTGTGTATTGAAAACACATGGTTCAGTCTGTCCAGCTGAAGAACAAGTAGGTGGCTAATGTCTTGCTCAGGAGTGAGTGCCATTGCATCCTGTGATACTGTAGTGTTCTTGGCCTCACGGTTGGAAAATAAGACCACTTTATCCATGTGACATCATTGAGGAGTCACAGTTAAGCTTCATAGTCAATGACCGTGACTGCTCAACAAATCTGGTGCTGGCTGCCAAGTTGGATAACCTTAAAGGAATGTCTTCTCTGTTAGGAAGTCAATTATTTTAAAGCCTTTAGAACATAGTTGGAATCCAGCAAGGAAATACCGTCTTCTCAGTTGACAAATTGGATGTTATGCCCATGATCTCAAGCCCTTTTTCCAAACCTATTTATATTCACAAGTTACAGATATTTCTACAGAGTATGGTTATCTGGTTTTTGAAAAATTAGAACAAATTATAGGTGGGGTAACTATTTGCCACCTTGACAGCATGGTATCTCATGTTCAAGGAAGATTTGGGAGGATTTTTTAATATATGAAAAGCATAACCCTTGAGGGCTATATTTCAAATATCCCTGACTTCTAGTGGAGCCAGCAAAGATCACCAGTTTTCCAAAAAGCCTCGTGGCGTCATCCTGAGCAACTCTGTATTCACTCATTAAGCATTAGCTCGGAATCTATTGCATGGAAGGCATGGTTCCAATCACTTTTTTTTTTTTTTTTTTTTTTTTTGGACAGGCAGAGTGGACAGTGAGAAAGGTCTTCCTTTGCCGTTGGTTCACCCCCCATCCCCGCTGTAATTCTACTGGCGCACCGCGCTGATCCGAAGCCAGGAGCCAGGTGCTTCTCCTGGTCTCCCATGCGGGTGCAGGGCCCAAGCACTTGGGCCATCCTCCACTGCACTCCCGGGCCACAGCAGAGAGCTAGACTGGAAAAGGAGCAACCAGGACAGAATCCAGTGCCCCTACCGGACTAGAACCCGGTGTGCCGGCGCCACTGGCAGAGGATTAGCCTTTTGAGCCATGGCGCCGGACGGTTCCAATCACTTTATAGTCTGCAACTTAAAGTTGTAGAAGAAATCTGTGATTTGTGGAGGAATGGAATGACTCTGATTAAGATGGCTCTTCCTAAAAGTTCTGTTCCTGAAGAATAACTACCGGACCCAGAAGAAAAGTCGACTTTGTTGAAAGAGCAGGTCCACATAAAGATTTGATGTTTTGCAGTATTTGAAAAGAGTGTACGAGGATGATGTTTTCCTGGGGAGACAAAGGAATGTAGTGGGGAGCCCACGGTTCTATGTACACACGTAACCAAATGGTGTTGGGCAAGGATTCTCAGAGCCTTATTCTCCCAACCCGTGATCCACCCAGCACTTGTACTATCCTCATGATTTTTGTTAAAAACTGGATCTTTGCGCCGTGGCTCAATAGGCTAATCCTCCACCTTGCGGCGCCGGCACACCGGGTTCTAGTCCCGGTTGGGGCGCCGGATTCTGTCCCGGTTGCCCCTCTTCCAGGCCAGCCCTCTGCTGTGGCCAGGGAGTGCAGTGGAGGATGGCCCAGGTGCTTGGGCCCTGCACCCCATGGGAGACCAGGAAAAGCACCTGGCTCCTGGCTCCTGCCAGGATCAGCGCGGTGCGCCGGCTGCAGCGGCGGCCATTGGAGGGTGAACCAATGACAAAAGGAAGACCTTTCTCTCTCTGTCTCTCTCTCTCACTGTCCACTCTGCCTGTCAAAAAAAAAAAAAAAAAAAAAAAAAAAAAAAAACTGGATCTTTGAAATCTCTCTGTCTCTCTCTCTCACTGTCCACTCTGCCTGTCCAAAAAAAAGAGAGAGAGAGAGAGAGAAACTGGATCTTTGAGAATCAGAAACTTTTAGGTCAGGCTTGGTAACCTAAATTTAAAATGATTCTCCTTAAAAAAAAGTCTTCAAGCATATTGAAGATTGGCAATCCCTGTTGCAGGAAGTGAGAACAGCCTAGCATGTCCAAATGAAGCCCCAGATTGATGGAGAACTTAGGATGCATCGATGAAAGGTGTCAATATTCCTTTTGTTAGGAGTAGAAAAGCTTGCCCTGCCTTTCTATATGGGTTCTAGAAGGCTAATATACTCTAAATACAGCTAACACACAGCTGTAACAGGCAGGAAGGCTGGAGGAACCATTTAAACGATAATCCTTGCCCATGGTTTCCCTCTGTGGACTTGAAAATGTGGGCAAAATTAGTTGAGTCTGAAGGGGCCTGGCCACAACTCACAAGAGAAGTCTCTGCAGGTGCGATGCATGTCTGAGGATGAGATGGGTGAGAAAATTCTCAGCAGCTATCAGGGAGAAAAGACAGTGGAGAACAGGCTGGTGCCTTTCCCTCCACTGTTTGCAAAACTTGCCAAGATCCCAGGAACTTAGAGATGCAAATTCACTGAGATTAGATGTGGAGTCCTTAAAGAGATGGTGAAAAATATGAACAATCTATGCATGATTTCAGATTTTTTACATGAAAATAAACTTATCTTGTAGTTCCATTTTCCATGAGTGTTTTGAAGCATCCTCTTATTTTTACTACTCCAGTGGTAGATGAGAGCCCCAAATAGGAAGTAAATCAATTTTATAAAATTCAGTTTTAGTTCTGGCACACTAAAGAAGGGGACTGAACCCCATGTCCACTGTACGGTGCTTACAAGCTGAGGTGTGACGATGCACAGTCGGTACATTTCCTCTCGTGGCTTGATGCCTTTACCAGTATTCTTTTCTAGGAGAAAAGAAATTAAATGTGAGATACCGTACTCTTCTCTCAGATAAGCATGGGCAGACAAAAGATGGCTCATTTCCCATCTGCCACGGTTGATAATCTGTCCTTTCGTCCCCTTTATCTGCTAACTTTGTCTGCCACACACATCTGAAATGCTGTTCAAAATAATAAGACAATGAGTTTAACAGAACAGTAAGACTATTGCCTTTTATCCTAGCATTTTGTCTCAGCTGAAGTGGTTTTATTTTTAGAAGGAAGATAAAGCAAAAGTCAATTTGCCATGGCAAATGCAGCCATTTCAACCAGACGAGATTGCTGTAGCCTGGAAATAATAACCTGTAAGAATCCATGGAGAACAAGTGTGTCCATGTTTTGACTCAACACTTCTTACTGTCCTGGCCAAAGCCAAATTCGCGTCAATGTGCCTTTCCTTTATTACACAATTTCAAAATGAGAGAGGAAAGAGAACTTTGGGACTGCAACTGCTGCCATGCAAGCAAAGATGTCATACTACCCAATTGCTTCCAAAACCACAAAAATAGATAGAAAAAATAGATAGAAACATAGCAAATCACACCTGGAAAGACACAAAGTGTCAAACCGAAGCAACTAAAATGGGTACAAATAAGGCAAAGGTGGCATTTCTTTATCTGCGTAGCTATTTGCCATTACTTTAAATAGATTTCATAGCAAAGAGGTGTTATTATTTTGTTAACCAAAGTCTTCGGATAGTGTATACAGGAAATCAATTGTGTCATGAAAATATTACTTTAAATATTTAGAAGTCAAAATAGTGAGAAAACAAGCAAGAGAACACAAAGGTGAAATGAAATCATAATATATTACAACTCAGATTTTCATAGTTTTCAGTTATGAGCAGCACATACTGAAAAATTTAACATGCACAAGAAATGGAAAGAGGGGTCCGGTGCTGTGGTGTAGAGGGTAAAGCCACCGCCTGCAGTGCTGGCATTCCATATGGGCGCCGGTCAAGTCGCAGCTGCTCTACTTCCGATCCAGCTCTCTGCTACGGCCTGGGATAGCAGTAGAAGTTGGCCCAACTCCTTGGGCCCCTGCACCCACGTGGGAGACCTGGAGGAAGCTCCTGGCTCCTGGCTCTGGATTGGTGCAGCTCTGGCTGTTGTGGCCATCTGGAGAGTGAACAGTGGATGGAAGACCTCTCTCTCTCTCTCTCTTCCTCTCTCTCTCTGCCTCTGGGGTGCTCACATTAATTGCCATTAATTTAAATAGATTTCATAGCTTAGATTATCCACTATGCTGGATGCTTGCTCTGACTTATTTGGAATTCTGTTTGCTAATTGGATGTTGTGGCCATTCTCTCCCCACCCCCTTCTATTTCTCTTTCTCTCTGCGGGTCCTCATTTTGTCATGTTCTCTGCCATTTTCTGCTGAAATGGGCAGATGGTTAAAGATTAAGCTCAATATAAGGTAAATACTTGGCACCTGCTTTCAAACAGCAGTGTGTCATAAAACACCAGCGATGATCATGCCCCATCACGTCACTGCTCATGCACTATGCTGGGTATTGTCATTTTCTCCTGGGTTTATAGGTTCTATTTGTTTATTGAATTTCCTGATTTCTTGAATCACAATCATCACATTATTCTTTAATTATTTTAACAAGGTTTTATTTAGTTTTTTTTAAAAGATTTATTTATTTATTTGAAGGCAGAATTACAGAGAGGCAGAGAGAGAGAGGGAGAAAGAGAGAAAG